>NC_091188.1:35803684-36041184 GCF_040958095.1 Procambarus clarkii | reverse complement strand
CATGTGGTGGTTCACTTATTAGTATATCATACCACATATGGTGGTCTAATCTACTAGTAATAATTACTAATTATGACTACGAATACTACTATAACAAAGATGGCTTAGCTGAGCCTGTTATAGGGGCCTACTTAGGCGTGTAGATGTAGTATCAAGATGGGGAGTGGCCCTGTGCCTTCTTGTGCCACGTAATGGCGGCTGGTGGGAAGTCTACAAGGCCAGGCAACAGCTAGTTATATTATGTTTATGGTCCAACTATCTACACAGCTTCTTGCTGCTCCTATCATAATTTACCTGTATGGGATGCAAAGAATTAATCAAAGTTCCCTAAACATATCAATTACAGGTATGACATGAAATGTGAGGGCTGTAAAATGGAGTACACGTACATTGTGGTTGGGGTTTCCATACTTATAACCGACTTATTTTTATAAATGAAAAAATGTGCACATTAAATTCAAATACAAAAATACTTGATAAGCCGGATACAGGAGTGCTCTAGTTGAATTAGTGGTGTCGCTATGGTAGTTTCTTGGGACAGAGTAGGTCTATCCAATGTGACCAGTAATGCAACACACTAGCACTCGTTGTTTGTCATTGTTCTGTAAGTGGGAGTCAGTCTCTGTCTGGGGCCAACACCCTCAGGCTTGGTTCACATCTCAAGTAATTTACTTTAACAAAGGAATCAAGCTACATTTTGGTGTTAGTAATTATATTCAGTCTTGTTGATTACTTTTTTGTTAAATCTAGATACAAAACTATTGTATGAACAGTTTTAGAACATTGTAATATACGTGTTGTCTATGACGTCACGAGGTGTACTAGCCACGAGGGCTAGTTTCCAGTCCTGATTAGTTCATAATGCAGCCGCTGCTGACCTCTGGTGAGGTGGTGCCCAGACAACAACGCCATCTATGGAGTGGATACGTCGGGCGTTTGTGTCTGAGCCTGTAAGTGAGGTGCTTTAGTGCGTCCCTGTTACTGATGACGTGTCTGATTACAGAGTCGACCTGGGACTGCTGTAATGGAAGTTGGATCAGTCTACCCAAGGCAGCCGTCTCGACACCAAGTGTTTTGCTGCAGCAGCTGTGAGTTGCCTCCCGGATGAACACTGTGGTGTTACCCTGCCTGTGAAGCGGCAGTTGAAGGATTGTCATACCCGTGACTGACTGGTGGAGACGCTTAACCACTGGGGTATTGTGGAAAGGAGAGTGATCTGTGGTATCACACGAGGCTCCTGACTAGGGCGCTACCCTAGTATCGCTCATGGAGTGGCCTAACCAGCGTTGCTGATTCGGAACCTGCCAGCCATCTGCTGGACTTGTGGTTGACGGCCTCCACGGCGGTGCGCCCAGTGGAACTGTGTTTTGGCTGGCCTGTGGCCGGGGTAGACTCAGCTTCTCAAAGGATTCGTCGTGAGGCCACGAGAGCACCGAGAGCTTGGCACCGAGAGGATACAGAGTCTTCAGAAGAAGACGACAGTGTATTATAGTGTTTGTGCCCCCCCCCCCCCCCGTGTAATCGTTTATATATATTTATTGGTGACGGTGATCATTATATTATATTAAGTTTTTGACTTTATTTCCCTTCCCCTTTTAATTTACTTGCGTTAAGGATCACATCCCTTGAAAGCCACTACTGGCTTGGGGCCGGATACCCTTCCTCTAACGACATCAGAGTAAGAACCCAGTTGCGACTCGAGAGGGCCATAACATAATTGGCCTCATCTGGTTCCTCATCCGTAAGGGACACAAGTGTTTTGAGAGGTCTCCCATACATCAGATGAGCTGGACTTAATGGTTCACGCTGCAAAACATCATCAGAGAGGTAGGTAAGTGGTCGGTTGTTAACTCGTGCTTCTATCTCTATGATTACTGTTTGAAGCTCCTGTAGGTCAATCCTTTGGCGGTGTAGGGTTTTCCTTAAGGGAACGTTTCACCGTACCAATCATGCGTTCATAGAAGCCTCCGTGCCATGGTGCTCTGGGAGGGATGAATTTCCAATGGCACTGCCGTTGAGTAAGGGCCGTGCGTACCTTTGGGTGTGTCCAGATTTTCCTCAGACATGCATCTCCTGCCACTAAGTTGGACCCATTGTCTGAAATCATTACCTTAGGACAAGATCTACGTGAAGCAAACCTGCGGAAAGCCTGTAAGAATGCTTCGGCACTCATATCGGGAGTCACTTCTAGATGGACTGCCCTTGTTGTGGCACAAGTAAAAAGACAGATATAGGCTTTTACTGGTTTCTTGTCTTTAGTGCCTGTTAGTGTTTGTGCTCCTGTGAAATCTACTCCTGTTGTCTCAAAGGGACGAATATGTACGACTCGTTCCTTCAGAAGTGGAGGAGGGCCAGGATATGGACACACTCTGGCATCGTATCTCCGGCAAACAACACAGGATTTGATTATTGACTTTACTGTCTGCCTACCTTGGGGTAGCCAGTACTGTTATCTTAAGTCCGTGAGAGTATCTAATACCCCACCATGCAGAGTGCAGTATTTGTGTATATGTAACACAATTAGTTTGCTTACTATGTGGTGACGAGGAAGCAATATTTGATTTTTTGCTTCCAGATCTATGTCAGCATGCTGTAAGCGTCCTCTGCATCTTATCAAGTTATAATTGTCAGTGTCTAACCAGAGACCCAGATCATGTTGTAGCTTCTTAGGAACATTGTTAATTTCTGTCCCGAATGTGTCGATCTGAGCTCTTTTGACCCAGTACCTTAGGGCACTAGGGAATTTATGCTTGATTCCTATTTTCTTTAGAAAATCAAACACTACTTGGGTGACACCTATAAGTTTGTTCAGTTCAGAGTACCGAGCAGGATCAATTACCAAAGTCCGAGGTAGTTCCGGGTTCTCAGTGGGAACAGTGACATTGGTCACAATGACTTGTGGCTTTTGTTCAGGTCGCTGATTAGCCACTGAGGTCCATTGAACCACATCTCTGCCTTTGTTAATTGCTGTAAAGTCAGGCCTTGGGAGAGATAGTCAGCTGGATTCTCTTTAGTAGGTACATATCTTAGTTTATACCCTGCTGACAACTCTCGTATTTCCTTAACGCGGTTACTCACGTAAGGATTCTTACTGTTATTGTTTTTAACCCACTGTAGCACTGCCTCATTATCTGACCATACTACTGTTTCTTTAAAGTGGATGTGGCTTAAGGCCTTGATCAGATAATGAGCTAATCTTACACCTAGCAGTAAGGCTGTTAATTTCAGTTGTGGCAGTGATCTTTTCTTTAAAGGTGCCACTCTGGCCTTTGATGTGAGCAAATTGGCTTGCCCATTTGAGACCAGGTAAGCTACTGTACCATAAGCCTTTCCTGAGGCATCACAAAATACATGTAGCTTAATTGGTTCTTTTTCATTTACTACTGTATTCCTAGGGAACTTGACAGACTATAGGATACTTAAATCTTTCACTAACCCTTGCCATTTTCCTTGTAGGGCAGGTGTTAGAAGATCATCCCAGCCTATCCTTTGTTGCCAACATTACTGAATTAACTTCTTCCCATTAATTAGTATTGGACTTAATAAGCCTAATGGGTCGAAGGGTTTGCTGACTTGTGATAGCAATTTTCTCATTGTTAAGTTAGTGGCATCTGTCTCCACTGACTTGATTGTCAGCTGATCGGTTGTCGTGTTCCATTGGACACCTAGTACCTTTGTCATATCGGGTACTTGGTAGTCGGGAAATTCAGTTGCGATCAGTTGTTTTAATTTGTCATTGTTAGAGACCCAAGACTGGAGAGGCATATTGGCTCCCATTAATTCTCAATTGGCCTCATGGTATATGTCTAACAGTTTACTTTCACTGTTGGTTGTTCCTTGAAAATTATTCACATACAGGTTTTCGCTAATTTCCGTCTTGTTCGGGCTATTGGACTTCTTCAAGTGCGTATCCAAGGTAGCTTGAAGCAGAAATGGAGATGACGTGGCTCCAAACAACACGGACGCAAACCTGTAAATGATTAATTCACTGTTCGGATCGTTAGGATCCTTAATCCATAGGAACTTTGTGTAGTTCCAGTCTTCTTCTTGAAGACCTACCCTAAGGAATGCCTTGCTAATGTCGGCCGTATATGCATAAGTCCCTATACGAAACTATAACAGCACGTCGTAAAGCCTTTGTGTTAGGCTAGGGCCTGTTTGAAGGCAGTCATTTAACGAAACACTACTCTGCCCCGTCTTAGCACTGCAATTAAATACTATCCGTAGTGGGGTAGTAGCAGAATTCTTCTGTACAGGATGGTGTGGCAGGTAGTGTCCTTCCTTTGGGTTATCATTTGTTACAACTTCGATAAAGTTGTCATCGAGCTGCTTCTGTATTATTTCATGGTACAACTTCAAGTTCTCAGGTTGTCTTTGTAAGCGCACCACTTGTGATCTTAATTGGTTTTGTGCCATAAAATGGTTGACGGGTAGCTGAGGGTGATTCAGCTTCCATGGTAACCTGACCCAGTATTGATTATCTCTGTAGATAACTGAGTCCAGGAATTGTTTGTAAGTCCAGTCATCATCTGGGCTAGGTTGTTCAGGGACAATGCCGAGAGTTGCCAGGTCCCATAACTTATGTACAAGGGGATCAAGCTCATCCTCGGACATGTCTCTGAGTTGCAGTGGAGACTGGTCTCCTAGTCATGCAACCATTACTGTGTTGGCATGTTGGTGGTCTACAGGTGCGGGTTGTTTCAGCCGTAATACTGGGCCTGTTAGTAAATAGCCACCTGCAGATGGTAACACGTTCATACCGTGGTGATCTTCCTTTCCTGTGATAAACTTATGGTAGACATCTGATCCCATAAGGATTCCAATATTGGAAAGGTTGTCCGATGTAATTTTATCAGCCAAAGGAACTCCCTTTTCTTCCAGGAATTTGGCTGTTGTTCCTAGACCTTCTACATACAGGTCTGTTGGGAATCTATCTACTACCAGTGCTGGTACTTTTCGTACATAACCTCCTAATTGTATTTTGGGTCGTACTACCCTGTAAGCTCGGGCTCCTGAGTCAGTCAGGAATCCTGCTATGTTTATTCGTGTCTCCTCTACAGGTGTAAGTTTCAGTTTATCTACCAACTCCTTTGATATAAAGGTCAGTTGGGACCCTTGATCAAATAATCCATGTACGGTGGCCTTGTTCTTTCCATTTCTAATGATCAATCGTGCAGTAGGTAGAGCTGATTTATGTTTAGACCTTGTTGAGAAGACACTTATGTCAGGTAACACAGTACAAAGCTGTACTGAAGTCGTAGTTCCTTCCTGCTCCTGTGGTTTGGCAGACTTTGTACTTGTGTCCCAACAAAGTGCTGTATGGTGTTGACCCTTATGGCACCTATTGCAGGTGCGTATTGTAGTTGTGCAGGTGTCGGGATGATGTTCCCTTATACACTTGGTACATCTCTGTAACTCCTTGAGTCGTTTTATGCGTGTTGCACGATCGGGGTAACGTCTTCAATTGTACAGGGAATGTGGTTGCTCACAAAACACACACGGTCTCCAGACGTTAACAGTATCTTGAGGAGTCACCATTTTGGGTGACGCATTGACTGTAGGTTTGGAGGGACCAACTGCATATGTGCCCACACTGCCTTGATTCCACTTTGTGGAGGGGGAAGTTGTTTTGGATTTGTTTGGAGTACTGTTTGTACTCTGTTGTTTACTATGAGTAGTAGACGAAGGTTTAGATGTCGCTTTTCCTTCTGGGTTAACTCTTTCTCGTTCTATGATGGTTTGTAACCCCTTTGTAATCTCCGTTACTGTTAAAGATGATTTACCAAATAACACAAACAACTTATCCAGTATGTTCCTGGGAAATTTTTGTGTCATATGGACTTGGATTATCCAATCTGATGCATCCAAGTCCACTTTATTTTTAAGTGCCTTGAGCATGGACACAAGCTCCAATCTGAAAGCTTGGAGTGAGACTGCTGTATTATTTGGAGGTTTAATGTCTAACAGTATCTGTGTTAGAATTCTGATGGTCCTTTCTGGTTTAGCGTAATTATCTTTCAGGAGTTGTACTGCATTGTCATAATCGTCATCTGTGTGATTCAGATTACAGACCACCTGAAACGCTTCATCTTTCAAGACACTCTGTAAATAAGTAAACTTTGTCGTCTTTGGCACATTGGCATTAGAATCCACAGAATCGACAAATTTGCTCCAGAAACCATCCCAACTCTCGTCCTCTGTTTCAGAAAAAGTTGGGAGACTGAGTGATGGTAATTTGACTTCTGGAGCTGTCTGGTTCTGGGAAACTGTGGCTGCAATATTTATATTGGCCTTATGGGCGTTTATATCATCAAAGTGTTGCAACCTTGTAAACATTGAATCCTCATAATCAGAGTTTTCTTGTAGTATGTCGTTCATTGATTGTTCATCAATATTGGTAACGTTAAGTAATTCTTGATATTTCATCATTTGTTGCAACACATGGTGATATTTGTTCTGTGCAAGCTTAAGATAGTGTTCCAGTGCTGCATAATTAACTGGAGTTTGATTACTCAAGTCTTCACATTTGCTAATCTGCCGTGCCAAATGTCCCTTCAAACCTGTAAGGGTTATTTTTACATTTTTGACAGTAGACATTTTGGAAGTACTTGTTAGTCGTGTAGAACTAGTGCCAGGGATATTTCTGGCACTTGTATTAGTAGAGCCACTAGTTTCCAAACTAGAGCTACTTATCATTTATTTAAATATACACTATATAATCATACACACTATAATTTGAGTGGTAAACCTGTATCAATGCTGGTATTCCGCAAGTTAGCCCGTCATTATCACTCTTGGTAGGTACAGAGACACAGGTTAATACTCAAAGGTGAAATGATTATAGTTAAATTATGCCTATAGTTATATTGATATCATGTTGACAACACAATTCGGGTTGTCTTAAATACTGCATAAAAATATGTACTTGCTAGGTTGTAATATGTGATCAACTCTAGACCATCGTAAAATTCTTACCCTTACACCACGTTAGCACAATAAATTAGACTAGGTTGTTGTACAACACCAGCCTAAAAATGTCCTACCCTTGTGCAAGAATTAGTTGTAAATAATGTGGCATGCAGTAATTGTTACAGTATTGGCAGTAATGGTGCAATATTAAAGTAATGTTTATATACTTAAAATTACAAAAACATTTATAAGTAACTTATAAGTAAAATAGCCTCTTATCAACCTCTTGTAATGAAAAGCACAATTGTTCCTTTGGTACTGGCCTCAGAACAATAATAGTGCTTGTTGTAAGTTCTGTTTGCTATGAGATTGTTGAAAAGTTAGGCTAGAAAAAATACAAAAATATAGCAGTGTCTTCCTGCTATAATTTGTGTAGGTAATATTGAACTAATGTTATGTATATTATATCCGGTTGGAAGGACCAAATAATGTGGGGAATAACTCCAGGCAGCTACTCTTTTTTTTTTAATTGACTTTAATAAGATAAAGTTATATCTTATTTATTTTCTTAGTAAGTAAGAATTAATTGAGTGAACTGTATGTACTTGATTAAACTGCCTGAAATTATCTCTCACACTATGGGGGGGGAGCAATTGGTAGCTTAAACCAATTTGAGATGGCTCCTTCTTAAACTACCAATTGTTTACCCTTTATTATAATATTATACCACATGTGGTGGTTCATTTATTATTATATCATACCACATGTGGTGGTTCACTTATTATTTTATCATACCACATGTGGTGGTTCACTTATTAGTATATCATACCACATATGGTTGTCTAATCTACTAGTAATAATTACTAATTATGACTACGAATACTACTATAACAAAGATGGCTTGGCTGAGCCTGTTGTAGGGGCCTGCTAAGGCGTGTAGATGTAGTATCAAGATGGGGAGTGGCCCTGTGCCTCCTTGTGCAACGTAATGGCGGCTGGTGGGAAGTCTACAAGGCCAGGCAACAGCTAGTTATATTATGTTTATGGTCAAACTGTCTGCACAGCTTCTTGCTGCTCCTATCACAATTTACCTGTATGGGATGCAAGGAATTAATCAAAGTTCCCTAAACATATAAATTACAGGTATGACATGAAATGTGAGGGCTGTAAAATGGAGTACACGTACATTGTGGTTGGGGTTTCCATTCTTATAACCGACTTATTTTTATAAATGAAAAAATGTGCACATTATAATTCAAATACAAAAATACCTGATAAGCCGGATACTGGAGTGCTCTAGTTGAATTAGTGGTGTCGCTATGGTAGTTTCTTGGGACAATGTAGGTCTATCCAATGTGACCAGTAATGCAACACACTAGCACTCTTTGTTATTGTTCTGTGAGTGGGAGTCAGTCTCTGTCTGGGGCCAACGCCCTCAGGCTTGGTTCACTTCTCAAGTAATTTACTTTAAGAAAGGAATCAAGCAACATTTTGGTGTTAGTAATTATATTCAGTCTTGTTTATTACTTTTTTGTTAATTCTAGATACAAAACTATTGTATGAACAGTCTTAGAACATTGTAATATACGTGTTGTCTATGACGTCACGGGATCTCACATTTTCTTTCCTGAAGGGAAAACGAAAAAGGGAATACTATGTTATGTGTGTGTCGGTTTCCGACATAGGCCGAGTGATTTTCTTTTTTTTTTCAACAAATTGTTTCCAATTGGGTTTTATTATTATTATTATCATATTATATTAGGAACATAAATTACTGACATAGTTATGTTAGTTTAGGATAGGTTATGCTAGGTAAGGTTAGGTTAGGTAGGGAAGGTTAGGTTCGGTCATATATCTATGTTAGTTATGACACAAATTTAAAAAAAATTATCTAATACATAGTGGAATAGATAGCTTTATCATTCCATAAGAATTTTTTCTAGAAAAATAGACAAATTCAGGAAAACTTGGCTTATTAGGTTAACAAGTTGAAGTTCGGCTTCCCGTTCCTTCCTTTGGAGAGCTTCCTTTTCAGGCTTACGTTCTAGGGCAGCTTGTTCTTTCTGGAGCTGAAGAGCTTCTCTCTGAAGAGCAGCTTGCTCCTTCTCAGAGGTAGCTTGTTCTTTCAGACGTTCACGTTCGGCGTTAGCGAGTTCTAGCTTCAATTTCCTGGCTGCCAAGGCATTCTTGTCTGCAATTAAGTAATATTCATGAGATTCAGGTGTATCAGTATCATTGTCTAATAAGTGGTCAAAGATGAGGTTGTGGAAATCAGTTTTAGTGGCTCCATGTGGGGCTGTAAGGTTGTACTCATTTACTAGAGTCCGCATCTCCGCCTTGGTGGCACGAACTAGTGTGCTCACTTCATTGTTTGGATTCTGTCTGAATGTGGAAAGACGAAACATGGTGAATGATAGTAAATATATGTAAGACCCAGGTGGATGTACCCAAAATATGAAATGTCAGAGTGACAGGATGACGTGGCACTGGTAAACTATCCTGTTTAAACTTAATTGTCAAGGTTACAAATAGCTTTAGTAAGTGATCAAAAATGAAACTAAGCATTTCAAGGAAGTATGGAATCTTATACCCGGTACTCTATATGTTGAGGATAAGGGCAAAAGGGATCCTATTTGAATGGTGAGACAATTGTCTCGAAGGTAGTTCAAAAGATGTAGGGATTTCTTACCTTGTCTCTAATGACGAGAGCAAAGGCAAGAGGTTTCCTACTAAAACTAGATAGTACTTACAGAATTAACAATCTTTGTGCTCTGGAAAAGAAAGTTAACTCCCTACCTGCGTAAGTACCATATCTCTGACCAACGCGTAGGGGTGTAAAGTGTCAATTAATGACAAGAACTGCTTGTAGGGGTACCAACCTTACAGCATAGTTCGTGCGAGAGGAAATTTAGCCCTCTATATCCTCCTACGTTCGGGTTGCAAAGATGTGGGTGTACTTGACCCGAAGAAAAACCAAAGTACCAGGGTACCAAAGGGGGTGATCTGTCTGAATGTGAACTCTCCTGTAGGGACGAGAATAAGGTGGAAACACAGGATATAGCAAATATTCTGGAACAACCAATCACATGTATGACTGTGGCAACCAAACATCACGTAATCAAAAGTCATCCAACAATCATAAAATGCTACATCTGGAAAGCAAACAGTATGAAGAACCATTAAAATTAGTCAAAGAATAAGAGTTCTGAAAATTAAATTTGTAATAAAGCCAAGTAAAGTTACCACAACTTAAAGAGAAGGGTTTAGAAGCATTATCTGAGTGAGGCTCCCAGACAGGCCCCCAATTTGTGACGGGAAACATTGGTGGTCTTGCAGTCTCTGTAATGCCAGTCAAAAAAATTTAAAAAAAATAAATAACCCATAAAGGTGCCTTCACAGTGAGAAACTGTATGATAAAGCAGAAAGAAAAAATATGTAAAAATACTTTACTCTAAAAATTAATTAAATATATAACAAAAATATCCAGGCTAGGCTTTAATACAAATTGTGCAAATTAAACAAGATGAATAATCAAATTTATGTTACGTTAAGGTGCAAAATAAAATATGTTGCGGAATACTATGAGGTAGTCTGACTAAATCCATTACCACACCGACATGTGTTAACAAGTCTACTCAGTTGAGCACACAGGAGTAATCTAACTCATGTTGGGCAAGGATGCACTATTTATACTGAATATTGGCCGGGCAGATGGTGCTGGGGATTTCTTTAACAATTACAGTCTCCATGGTGTAGTGGTAAGACACTCGCCTGGCGTTCCGCGAGCGCTATGTCATGGGTTCGTATCCTGGCCGGGGAGGATTTACTGGGCGCAATTCCTTAACTGTAGCCTCTGTTTAACGCAACAGTAAAATGTGTACTTGGCTGAAAAAACGATTCTTCGCGGCAAGGGATCGTATTCCAGGGACCATAGGATTAAGGACTTGCCCGAAACGCTACACGTACTAGTGGCTGTACAAGAATGTAACAACTCTTGTATATATCTAAAAAAAAAAAAAAAATTAACTGGCTGTTAAACTGCTTGTTTCGGAGGGCGTGGTTTCCCAGCAACCCAGGTGTGAGGTGGGGAGACGAGCAGTGGGGTAGGTAGACTGGTGGTATATATATAAATATATATATATATATATATATATATATATATATATATATATATATATATATATATATATATATATATATATATATATATATAAATATATATATATATATATATATATATATATATATATATATATATATATATATATATATATATATATATATATTATTAAATATGACCGAAAAAGTAAGATTAATAATTCTAACACGAATTTTCTCAATCTTTCGTACATTTCTTTTCACTGTTGGAGGTAAATCAAAAATCAATTCTCTAAAATTCATTTTTATTTCTTGTCTGACACGACACGAGCGCGTTTCGTAAAACTTATTACATTTTCAAAGACTTTAGTTCACAAATACACAACTGAATAGAACTTACCCATCTCCGATTTTATATCTACATTTGAGTGAGGTGGAAGGGGTGATGTGGCATTAACACAAGACAGTACAAGGGGTGGTATTAATAGGGTATTAATTTCATCAACACAAGACAGAACAGGAGGTGGTATTAATAGGGTATTAATTTCATCAACACAAGACAGAACACGAAACAATGGGTATTGAATAGAAGTGTTTGTAGAAAGCCTATTGGTCCATATTTCTTGATGCTTCTATATTGGAGCGGAGTCTTGAGGTGGGTAGAATATAGTTGTGCATTAATTGGCTGTTGATTGCTGGTGTTGACTTCTTGATGTGTAGTGCCTCGCAAACGTCAAGCCGCCTGCTATCGCTGTATCTATCAATGATTTCTGTGTTGTTTACTAGGATTTCTCTGGCGATGGTTTGGTTGTGGGAAGAGATTATATGTTCCTTAATGGAGCCCTGTTGCTTATGCATCGTTAAACGCCTAGAAAGATATGTTGTTGTCTTGCCTATATACTGGGTTTTTTGGAGCTTACAGTCCCCAAGAGGGCATTTGAAGGCATAGACGACGTTAGTCTCTTTTAAAGCGTTCTGTTTTGTGTCTGGAGAGTTTCTCATGAGTAGGCTGGCCGTTTTTCTGGTTTTATAGTAAATCGTCAGTTGTATCCTCTGATTTCTGTCTGTAGGGATAACGTTTCTATTAACAATATCTTTCAGGACCCTTTCCTCCGTTTTATGAGCTGTGGAAAAGAAGTTCCTGTTAAATAGTCTAATAGGGGGTATAGGTGTTGTGTTAGTTGTCTCTTCAGAGGTTGCATGGCGTTTCACTTTCCTTCTTATGATGTCTTCGACGAAACCATTGGAGAAGCCGTTGTTGACTAGGACCTGCCTTACCCTACAGAGTTCTTCGTCGACTTGCTTCCATTCTGAGCTGTGGCTGAGAGCACGGTCGACATATGCGTTAACAACACTCCTCTTGTACCTGTCTGGGCAGTCGCTGTTGGCATTTAGGCACATTCCTATGTTCGTTTCCTTAGTGTAGACTGCAGTGTGGAAACCTCCGCTCTTTTCCATGACTGTTACATCTAGAAAGGGCAGCTTCCCATCCTTTTCCATCTCGTAAGTGAAACGTAACACGGAACTCTGCTCAAATGCCTCCTTCAGCTCCTGCAGATGTCTGACATCAGGTACCTGTGTAAAAATGTCGTCAACATACCTGCAGTATATGGCCGGTTTCAAGTTCATGTCGACTAAGACTTTTTGCACGATGGTACCCATGTAGAAGTTTGCAAACAGGACACCTAGGGGAGAACCCATGAACCCATAGGAATGTGCCATAGGACCCATAGGAATGTGCCTAAATGCCAACAGCGACTGCCCAGACAGGTACAAGAGGAGTGTTGTTAACGCATATGTCGACCGTGCTCTCAGCCACAGCTCAGAATGGAAGCAAGTCGACGAAGAACTCTGTAGGGTAAGGCAGGTCCTAGTCAACAACGGCTTCTCCAATGGTTTCGTCGAAGACATCATAAGAAGGAAAGTGAAACGCCATGCAACCTCTGAAGAGACAACTAACACAACACCTATACCCCCTATTAGACTATTTTACAGGAACTTCTTTTCCACAGCTCATAAAACGGAGAAAAGGGTCCTGAAAGATATTGTTAATAGAAACGTTATCCCTACAGACAGAAATCAGAGGATACAACTGACGATTTACTATAAAACCAGAAAAACGGCCAGCCTACTCATGAGAAACTCTCCAGACACAAAACAGAACGCTTTAAAAGAGACTAACGTCGTCTATGCCTTCAAATGCCCTCTTGGGGACTGTAAGCTCCAAAAAACCCAGTATATAGGCAAGACAACAACATCTCTTTCTAGGCGTTTAACGATGCATAAGCAACAGGGCTCCATTAAGGAACATATAATCTCTTCCCACAACCAAACCATCGCCAGAGAAATCCTAGTAAACAACACAGAAATCATTGATAGATACAGCGATAGCAGGCGGCTTGACGTTTGCGAGGCACTACACATCAAGAAGTCAACACCAGCAATCAACAGCCAATTAATGCACAACTATATTCTACCCACCTCAAGACTCCGCTCCAATATAGAAGCATCTAGAAATATGGACCAATAGGCTTTCTACAAACACTTCTATTCAATACCCATTGTTTCGTGTTCTGTCTTGTGTTGATGAAATTAATACCCTATTAATACCACCTCCTGTTCTGTCTTGTGTTGATGAAATTAATACCCTATTAATACCACCCCTTGTTCTGTCTTGTGTTAATGCCACATCACCCCTTCCACCTCACTCAAATGTAGATATAAAATCGGAGATGCGTAAGTTCTATTCAGTTGTGTATTTGTGAACTAAAGTCTTTGAAAAGTAATAAGTTTTACGAAACGCGCTCGTGTCGCGTCAGACTAGAAATAAAAATGAATTTTGGAGAATTGATTTTTGATTTACCTCCAACAGTGAAAAGAAATGTACGAAAGATTGAGAAAATTCGTGTTAGAATTATTAATCTTACTTTTTCGGTCATATTTAATAATATATGTCTTCAGGAAAGACTGCAACCAAAATATACTAATATATATATATATATATATATATATATATATATATATATATATATATATATATATATATATATATATATATATATATATATATATATATATATGACTGTATGACTGTGGCAACCAAACATCACGTAATCAAATGTCATCCAACAATCATAAAATGCTACATCTGGAAAGCAAACAGTATGAAGAACCATTAAAATTAGTCAAAGAATAAGAGTTCTGAAAATTAAATTTGTAATAAAGCCAAGTAAAGTTACCACAACTTAAAGAGAAGGGTTTAGAAGCATTATCTGAGTGAGGCTCCCAGACAGGCCCCCAATTTGTGACGGGAAACATTGGTGGTCTTGCAGTCTCTGTAATGCCAGTCAAAAAAATTTAAAAAAAATAAATAACCCGTAAAGGTGCCTTCACAGTGAGAAACTGTATGATAAAGCAGAAAGAAAAAATATGTAAAAATACTTTACTCTAAAAATTAATTAAATATATAACAAAAATATCCAGGCTAGGCTTTAATACAAAGTGTGCAAATTAAACAAGATGAATAATCAAATTTATGTTACGTTAAGGTGCAAAATAAAATATGTTGTGGAATACTATGAGGTAGTCTGACTAAATCCATTACCACACCGACATGTGTTAACAAGTCTACTCAGTTGAGCACACAGGAGTAATCTAACTCATGTTGGGCAAGGATGCACTATTTATACTGAATATTGGCCGGGCAGATGGTGCTGGGGATTTCTTTAACAATTAACTGGCTGTTAAACTGCTTGTTTCGGAGGGCGTGGTTCCCCAGCAACCCAGGTGTGAGGTGGGGAGACGAGCAGTGGGGTAGGTAGACTGGTGGTATATATATATATATATATATATATATATATATACATATATATATATTATATATATATATATATATATATATATATATATAAATATATATATATATATATATATATAAATATATATATATATATATATATATATATATATATATATATATATATATAAATATAAATATATATAAATATATATATATATATATATGAATATATATATATATATATATATATATATATATATATATATATATATATATATATATATATATGTCGTACCTAGTAGCCAGAACGCACTTCTCAGCCTACTATGCAAAGCCCAATTTGCCTAATAAGCCAAGTTTTCATGAACTAATTGATTTTCTTAATTTTTTTTCTTATGAAATGATAAAGCTACCCATTTCATTATGTATGAGGTCAATTTTTTTTTATTGGAGTTAAAATTAACGTAGATATATGACCGAACCTAACCAACCCTACCTAACCTAACCTAACATATCTCTATAGGTTAGGTTAGGTTAGGTAGCCGAAAAAGTTAGGTTAGGTTAGGTTAGGTAGGTTAGGTTGTCGAAAATCAATTAATTCATGAAAACTTGGCTTATTAGGCAAATCGGGCCTTGCATAGTAGGCTGAGAAGTGCGTTCTGGCTACTAGGTACGACATATATATATATATATATATATATATATATATATATATATATTAGTATATTTTGGTAGCAGTCTTTCCTGTAGACATATATTATTAAATATGACCGAAAAAGTAAGATTAATAATTCTAACACGAATTTTCTCAATCTTTCGTACATTTCTTTTCACTGTTGGAGGTAATTCAAAATCAATTCTCCAAAATTCATTTTTATTTCTAGCCTGACGCGACACTTGAGCGCGTTTCGTAAAACTTATTACATTTTCAAAGACTTTACACATACACAACTGAATAGAACTTACATATCTCCGATTTGTTTATATCTACATTTGAGTGAGGTGGATGGGGTGAGGTGGTATTTAATAGGGTATTAATTTCATCAACACAAGACAGAACAAGAAACAATGGGTATTGAAATGGAAGTGATTGTAGAAAGCCTATTGGTCCATATTTCTTGATATTGGAGCGGAGTCTTGAGGTGGGTAGAATATAGTTGTGAATTTTGGAGAATTGATTTTTGAATTACCTCCAACAGTGAAAAGAAATGTACGAAAGATTGAGAGAATTTGTGTTAGAATTATTAATCTTACTTTTTTGGTCATATTTAATAATATATATATATATATATATATATATATATATATATATATATATATATATATATATATATATATATATATATATATATATATATATATATATATATATATATATATATATATATATTAAGTATGACCGAAAAAGTAAGATTAATAATTCTAACACGAATTTTCTCAATCTTTCGTACATTACGCTTCACTGTTGGAGGTAAATAAAAAATCACTTCTCCAAAATTCATTTTTATTTCTTGTCTGACGCGACACGGGCGCATTTCGTAAAACTTATTACATTTTCAAAGACTTCACAAATACACAACTGATTAGAACTTACGTATCTCCGATTTTATATCTACATTTGAGTGAGGTGGGAGGGGTGATGTGGCATTAACACAAGACAGAACAAGAGGGGACATTAATAGGGTATTAAAAGTATCAACACAAGACAGAACAGAAACAATGGGTATTGAATAGAAGTGTTTGTAGAAAGCCTATTGGTCCATATTTCTTGATGCTTCTATATTGGAGCGGAGTCTTGAGGTGGGTAGAATATAGTTGTGCAATAATTGGCTGTTGATTGCTGGTGTTGACTTCTTGATGTGTAGTGCCTCGCAAACGTCAAGCCGCCTGCTATCGCTGTATCTATCGATGATTTCTGTGTTGTTTACTAGGATTTCTCTGGCGATTGTTTGGTTATGGGAAGAGATTATATGTTCCTTAATGGAGCCCTGTTGCTTATGCATCGTTAAACGCCTAGAAAGAGATGTTGTTGTCTTGCCTATATACTGGGTTTTTTGGAGCTTACAGTCCCCAAGTGGGCATTTGAAGGCATAGACGACGTTAGTCTCTTTTAAAGCGTTTTGTTTTGTGTCTGGAGAGTTTCTCATGAGTAGGCTGGCCGTTTTTCTGGTTTTATAGTAAATCGTATATATATATATATATATATATATATATATATATATATATATATATATATATATATATATATATATATATATATATATATATATATATATATATATATATATATATATATATATATATATATTATTAAATATGACCAAAAAAGTAAGATTAATAAATCTAACACGAATTCTCTCAATCTTTCGTACATTACGCTTCACTGTTGGAGGTAAATAAAAAATCACTTCTCCAAAATTCATTTTTATTTCTAGTCTGACGCGACACGGGCGCATTTCGTAAAACTTATTACATTTTCAAAGACTTCACAAATACACAACTGATTAGAACTTACGTATCTCCGATTTTATATCTACATTTGAGTGAGGTGGGAGGGGTGATGTGGCATTAACACAAGACAGAACAAGAGGGGATATTAATAGGGTATTAAAAGTATCAACACAAGACAGAACAGAAACAATGGGTATTGAATAGAAGTGTTTGTAGAAAGCCTATTGGTCCATATTTCTTGATGCTTCTATATTGGAGCGGAGTCTTGAGGTGGGTAGAATATAGTTGTGCAATAATTGGCTGTTGATTGCTGGTGTTGACTTCTTGATGTGTAGTGCCTCGCAAACGTCAAGCCGCCTGCTATCGCTGTATCTATCGATGATTTCTGTGTTGTTTACTAGGATTTCTCTGGCGATGGTTTGGTTAGGGGAAGAGATTATATGTTCCTTAATGGCGTTTAACGATGCATAAGCAACAGGGCTCCATTAAGGAACATATAATCTCTTCCCATAACCAAACCATCGCCAGAGAAATCCTAGTAAACAACACAGAAATCATCGATAGATACAGCGATAGCAGGCGGCTTGACGTTTGCGAGGCACTACACATCAAGAAGTCAACACCAGCAATCAACAGCCAATTATTGCACAACTATATTCTACCCACCTCAAGACTCCGCTCCAATATAGAAGCATCAAGAAATATGGACCAATAGGCTTTCTACAAACACTTCTATTCAATACCTATTGTTTCTGTTCTGTCTTGTGTTGATACTTTTAATACCCTATTAATATCCCCTCTTGTTCTGTCTTGTGTTAATGCCACATCACCCCTCCCACCTCACTCAAATGTAGATATAAAATCAGAGATACGTAAGTTCTAATCAGTTGTGTATTTGTGAAGTCTTTGAAAATGTAATACGTTTTACGAAACGCGCCCGTGTTGCGTCAGACTAGAAATAAAAATGAATTTTGGAGAAGTGATTTTTGATTTACCTCCAACAGTGAAGCGTAATGTACGAAAGATTGAGAAAATTCGTGTTAGAATTATTAATCTTACTTTTTCGGTCATATATAATAATATATGTCTACAGGAAAGACTGCTACCAAAATATACTAATATTAAAGTGCACGACCCAGCAGCAAGGAATCAAGCCTTCACGATAAAATATCGCCAGGATCTGATTCGTGATCAGATATACAAGGCAGAGAATGAAATCAAAGACAACAAAACGCAACTACTTCATGCTACAAACGAGTGGAGAAATAGCAACATCGACCATAGTATCCGTACCCGCATTGAACAACACCTCGACATCCTCACAGACCAACATCACCTCAGCACTGAAACAAGGATTATCAAGAAACTAACAACATTATATGGAGGACCTATGGCAATTCCACGACCAAGAGATGGCTTCCTGAACCTTGCAGGAATTAACCTCACTGAGGACCAAGTCACTCTCCTAAATCTGGGCATAAACTGTCATGTTATGTCCAGACCGAGTGAAATGGCCCGGAAAGTAGAGTTGGAAATTCTGTTGGACGACATATTCGACCTCGAGACACAAAAGAAGGTCACTACCAAAGATACCTTACAAGCAGAACTTATTGCAGAAGGAGGAAAGAATCGAGGCAACTACAGAAGCACCATACTGTCCCCCGAGCTTAAAGCGGTAGCTAAAAGCCTTCGTGAGAACAAGGAGATAGTTGTCAGGAGAGGTGACAAGTCGCCAATATATGTCATTCTTAAAAAAGACGAATATCTGGCGAAAATGAACATCATACTCTCTGACCAAACTAAGTTCCAAAGGGTAACGAAGGACACTACAGCCGAATTAAAAGCAAAGGTCAACAAACTGATCGAAACTGTGAACGCCAAGAAATCCGGACTCCACCTGCCAAAGATCATTGGGGAATATAAACCTGGATATGCGTATGGAAATGTCAAGACGCACAAGCCTGGAAACCCACTTCGGCCAATCATTAGCCAGATACCCACACCCACGTACAGACTGGCGAAGCGACTCAACGGCCTGCTGACTCCTTATGTTCCTTGCGCCTTCAGCCTGAAGTCTCCAAAGGAATTTGTGGACTTACTGCGGGGCACACGGGCCACAGGGATAAGAGCCTCGTTGGACGTAGAATCGCTGTTTACCAACGTACCTGTGGACGAGACAATCGGAATGATAGCCGACAGAGTGTATCATGATCCAGCCTGTACTCCTCTTGACATGCCAGAAAGTATTCTGAGGAAACTACTCCAAGCTTGTACTAAAGAGGCACCCTTCTTGAGCCCGGATGGGCACATGTATAAGCAAGTAGATGGGGTCGCCATGGGTTCTCCCCTAGGTGTCCTGTTTGCAAACTTGTACATGGGTACCATCGAGCAAAAAGTCTTAGTCGACATGAACTTGAAACCGGCCATATACTGCAGGTATGTTGACGACATTTTTACACAGGTACCTGATGTCAGACATCTGCAGGAGCTGAAGGAGGCATTTGAGCAGAGTTCCGTGCTGCGTTTCACTTACGAGACGGAAAAGGATGGGAAGCTGCCTTTTCTAGATGTAACAGTCATGGAAAAGGGCGGAGGTTTCCACACTGCAGTCTACACTAAGGAAACAAACATAGGAATGTGCCTAAATGCCAACAGCGACTGCCCTGACAGGTACAAGAGGAGTGTTGTTAACGCATACGTCGACCGTGCTCTCAGCCACAGCTCAGAATGGAAGCAAGTCGACGAAGAACTCTGTAGGGTAAGGCAGGTCCTAGTCAATAACGGCTTCTCCAATGGTTTCATCGAAGACATCATAAGAAGGAAAGTGAAAAGCCATGCAACCTCTGAAGAGACAACTAACACAACACCTATACCCCCTATTAGACTATTTTACAGGAACTTCTTTTCCACAGCTCATAAAACGGAGGAAAGGGTCCTGAAAGATATTGTTAATAGAAACGTTATCCCTACAGACAAAAATCAGAAGATACAACTGACGATTTACTATAAAACCAGAAAAACGACCAGCCTACTCATGAGAAACTCTCCAGACACAAAACAGAACGCTTTAAAAGAGACTAACGTCGTCTATGCCTTCAAATGCCCACTTGGGGACTGTAAGCTCCAAAAAACCCAGTATTTAGGCAAGACAACAACATCTCTTTCTAGGCGTTTAACGATGCATAAGCAACAGGGCTCCATTAAGGAACATATAATCTCTTCCCATAACCAAACCATCGCCAGAGAAATCCTAGTAAACAACACAGAAATCATCGATAGATACAGCGATAGCAGGCGGCTTGACGTTTGCGAGGCACTACACATCAAGAAGTCAACACCAGCAATCAACAGCCAATTATTGCACAACTATATTCTACCCACCTCAAGACTCCGCTCCAATATAGAAGCATCAAGAAATATGGACCAATAGGCTTTCTACAAACACTTCTGTTCAATACCTATTGTTTCTGTTCTGTCTTGTGTTGATACTTTTAATACCCTATTAATATCCCCTCTTGTTCTGTCTTGTGTTAATGCCACATCACCCCTCCCACCTCACTCAAATGTAGATATAAAATCAGAGATACGTAAGTTCTAATCAGTTGTGTATTTGTGAAGGCTTTGAAAATGTAATAAGTTTTACGAAACGCGCCCGTGTCGCGCCAGACTAGAAATAAAAATGAATTTTGGAGAAGTGATTTTTGATTTACCTCCAACAGTGAAGCGTAATGTACGAAAGATTGAGAAAATTCGTGTTAGAATTATTAATCTTACTTTTTCGGTCATATTTAATAATATATATATATATATATATATATATATATATATATATATATATATATATATATATATATATATATATATACATATATATATATATACATATATATATATATATATATATATATATATATATATATATATATATATATATATATATATATATATATATATATATGTGTGTCTGGTATGTCGTAAATCACAGGGTAAAATTGCAAGACATGAAGAAGTCAACGACATCATCAAGAGGAGCCTCGCCACAGCTCGCTGCCCGGCACAAAGAGAACCACACTTATCCAGACCTAACGACCCTCAGAAGCGCCCTGATGGGGTCACCTTGCTACCTTGGAAGGATGGTAAGCAAGTGGTATGGGACTACACGTGCGCTGCCACACTGGCCAGCACCTACCTCCACTGCAGCACACGTGAAAGCGGTGGTGCTGCTTATTTCAGGGAATCGCAGATAATTATTAAATACAAAGGTCTAGCACACTGCTACAGCTTTGTTCCGATCGGCTCGGAGACCCTCGGTTCGTGGGGAAAATGTGCATTGAAGTTCCTGAAGGAATTGGGGGACAAATTGATCAGCGCGACAAAAGACCAGAGAGCAAAAAGTTTCTTGTTCCAGCGCCTCAGTGTTGCGATTCAGAGGGGAAATGCCTGTTGCGTCTTGGGCACTAGTCCAACTTCAGAGGAATTCGAAGAAGTGTTGCGACTTGCAACAATGATCGAACCTGTCTGTGACATTCATCAATGTTTCCCATTGTTGTGTTTTTCAAGAGATCCATAACCTTTAAGCACCTTTTTGCATTATTATTTTTGTATCAACCCATGTATATCTTGTAACCATCAAATATATATATATATATATATATATATATATGAATAATGAAAACTCACACCCCAGAAGTGACTCGAACCCATACTCCCAGGAGCAACGCAACTGGTAACTACAGGGCGCCTTAATCCACTTGACCATCAAGGCAGTGGATTACAGTGAATCCATCACAAGTGGATTAAGGCGCCCTGTAGTTACCAGTTGCATTGCTCCTGGGAGTATGGGTTCGAGTCACTTCTGGGGTGTGAGTTTTCATTCGCATATAGTCCTGGGGACCATTCAGGCTTGTTCGCATATATATATATATATATATATATATATATATATATATATATATATATATATATATATATATATATATATATATATATATATATATATATATTGTGACATAATCTCTTTCAAGAGAGATTGAGCCTGCTCTTCTCTACCTAGAGATACATCCAGTTAACAAGTATAAGATGATACATTCAAGATACGTCACCGGTAGCACAAAACATTTTGACCAGGAGGCAAAACGTACCCTAACCCCCCAACTCCACACACCCTCCACGCCGGCTCGTCGTCAACCAGCCAACTACCCGTCCCAGCCTGCCTGCTCCTGATTGGTGACTCGCTGACCGCACACCTGCACCCTGCACCTCAGCGCCATCTACCTGAGTCGACGTCTGAGCCTGGACCAGCCATCAACTTCAGAATATTCTTTGTGCTCTTAGAGTTGACATCTCTCTCTGGCATACTAAACTCTCTGGGTTTTGTATACTAAGGGAGGTTTCAGCCATAGCCAATATTCTCAGCACCATTTCACCATTATACTATTTAATCTATTGTGTTTTTGCATTTATCTGTGTTATTTAATTGCACTATTCCTTTACCCAAGATATGTCTTTATTTTCATTTATGTTTAAAGTAAATATATTAAAGTTTCATTGTTCATACTTTGTGTTTTATGTGTTCCTTCCTCTCACTTACCACAGACAACAGGCAAGCAGTCTATCTTTTTTTTTTGTAAGTGTGACCAGGCATTAACACCTGCCATTGGAGGACTGCCGAACATCTATACTCAAACACTTTCCCGTCACATTTAATGGGGGCTTGTCCACGGAGCTTCAGTCAGGTACTAGTACCAGAACGTCAATTTGTGGTAAGCGTACTTCACTTTGCTAACGTTGCTTTTCAATATTATCATTAATTCTCATATTTATATGGTGCTGTGTGTATTGTGCATTCCGAGAGTAGCATATGGTGAGTGTGGGACAACTTTGGATTACGTGGTGACTGGAGACCTCAGTCATTCTCTTAATTTGTCATCTCTCCCTCTGTGTTATTACTCGTGTTTACCACCTTTTGTCGCTAGGATATTTCTCACATTATCGGCAGATCATCATTGTGGTACCCTGGTACTTAGGTTTGTCTTTGGGTCAAAGCACCCTATCTTCTGCAATCCGACCGAAGGAGGATAAGAGGGCCATAGTTCCTCTAGCACGGACTACGTTGCTGAGTTGGGACCTCAGCAGCAGTTCTCGTCACCAGTTGACACTCGCACCCCTACACGTCGGTCAGAGATGATGATATTTACTTAGGTAGGGAATTAGTTTTCTTTTTACAAAGCACAAAGTTCGCTAATTCTGTAAGTATCATATTCATTTAGTGGGAAACCCTTGCTTATGTCCTATAGAGACTCGGCAAGGTATGCCTACATTCTTGGACTACCTAATTCACTTTTGGAGCAATTAAATGTTTCATTTGTTTTAGAAACTCAGTTTCACTTATTTAGTAGGATTTTCTTGCCCTTATTCTCTTACATTGAGTACCATGTACAAGATTTCCTGCGACTTTGATTGACTAATCATTTACCATCCTAAAATTAACGTTAATTGTTAAAGATTAAAATTCCACAGGATAGTTACCAGTTGCCACGTTATCCCGTTTCTGACATTTACCATATCACAACTATATTCGTTGTACATTTATTTGCTATCTTTCACCATGTTTCGTCTCCAAGCTTTTCGTAACGATCCAGCAGGTGAAATAGGGACCTTATGTCGTGCCAAGAGGACCGAATTACAAACTCTTGCACACGAGTATCAACTAGATGTTCCCCATGGAGCCAACAAAAATGAATTGCATAACTTAATTATGGATCACCTCTTAGATGAAGAGACAATTGACTCTGAAACTCACGAAACTTATTCTATTGCAGATAAACATGATTTGGCAACTATGAAACTCAAAATAGAACTTGCAAAACTTGAGAGGGAGCAACAGCAAGCAGCTCTCCAAAAGAGGAAAGAAGAAGCTGCAATGAGGAAAGAAGAAGCTGCAATAAGGAAAGAAGAGCAGGAAAGGGAAGCTGCAATCAGGAAAGGGAAGCTGCAATCAGGAAAGAAGAACAAGAATGAGAGGCGGCCCTAAAAGAACGACAGGTGGCCCTCAAGGAACGTGAGACTACAATACTCCGTGAGCGTGAGCAAGTACAGCTTGAATCAAAACAACGCCACAAAGAAATACAACGCGAGCATGACAAACAGCAAGCGGCTATGGCTATAGAATGTCGTCAACAAGAACTCACGTGGGAAACTACACACCTCACTCAACGCCAGCAAGCTACCGCTAGTCTTCCCATAAGTTTTAATGTCTCCCATGCACGTAAGTTAATGCCACCGCTCGTTGACACAGAGATTGATGTCTTTTTTACCACCTTTGAGACCCTAGCTAATAAACTTAGCTGGCCTGCTGATCAATGGTCTACCCTTCTCAGAGCGCATCTTACAGGTAGAGCTGCAGTTACTCTCAGTACCTTAGCGTCTGAGAATGACTACCAGACCCTGAAGCAAGCAGTTTTGGACGCCTACCTTCTCTCCACCGAAAGCTACATACGAAAATTCCGTGATCATCTTAAAGCAAGTACCACCACCTTTCTAGAATTTGCCAATACAAAGAAAAGATATTTCATGAAATGGCTGGAAGCAGCACATGTCTCTACATTTGCAGAACTCATCAACCTCATGCTAGTTGAGGAATTCTTGAGACGTGTTCCCCCTTCCTGCCGGTTTATATCTAGCAGATAAAGAAGAAACTAACTACATCAAATGTGCGAAGTCTGCTGACACCTTCAGCCTCATCCACCGGCTGACACCATCATCACCTCCCAGTAAGAAGTCTTGGTACAGTTACGATAAAGTAAGTACAGATGAAGCGAGCACACAATTGTATTGTAAGTATTGCAAACTCTATGGCCATACTATAGATAGATGTGTGAAGGCTCAATACAAGAGCAATGAATCTACTAAACCCAAACAGACTCCTCCTCAGTCCGGTAAGCCTGTGATGAATGTTGGTGTTCCTGTTAATGATCTTTCTCTCTTCAGTAAACACCTGTATCCTGGAACTGTCTCTACCAACGGTACAGATTCGGAGGGACGTTTCAAATTGAAGATCTTGAGGGACACAGCGGCTCTTCAGTCCATTATATTGAAATCGGGTGTGCCTAACGTCGCCTACACCGGGGAAACCGTCCTTATCACTGACCTCACTGCTACCACTCCATATCCACTCGCCAGAGTCCACCTTGATTTTCCCTTCGTGAAGTCCAAGTCGCAATCAGGGAAAAGCCTTTTCCCGTGCCTGGAGTGCAACTTCTCCTGGGCAACGACTTGGCAGAAGATCTGCAACCGTCCAACCTCATCATCACGGACTTCAGGTGTGTACTTCTGTAATGGATAATCCCATCTTTGAATATGTTACAGCAGAGGTCCAAGAAAGTGATCAAGTTTCTCCTCTGGTTTTGGTGATCACCCGTGCACAAGCTGCACGACCGCAACCAGCTGACTCTACTGCTACCGCTATCCTTCAAGACCCTCAGAATCTACCTCCAAATCTTACCAGTTTGGAGTTCCGTAAGTTACAGAGGGAAGATTAATCATTAACACCATTATTCTTCCAGGCTGAGACTCAACCTGACAGTATCCCTGGGTTCTTCCTAGAGAATGAGTTGCTCTACCGCAGATACAGACCCAGCAAGCTGAAGGAGGACGACGATTGGGCCAATGTCGAACAACTAGTGATTCCCACCAGCCAACGGCCCGATATTCTACACCTGGCCCACGGAGCTCTTTCTCACTATGGTTTCAACATAACCTACCACGGAATTAGACAAGATTACTACTGGCCAGGTATGGTAAAAGACGTTAAAAAGTACGTACAACAGTGTCATACATGTCAGAAGGCAGGTAAACCTAACATCTCTATTCCCCAGGCTCCATTAACTCCTATCCAGGTGCCTGCGGAACCTTTCCACAGACTCATCATAGACTGTGTTGGTCCTTTACCCCGGACCAGTTCTGGCAACGCCTATATATTAACTATCATGTGTCCTACCACCAGATTCACCATAGCAGTTCCAGTAAAGAACATTACGGCTGCTACTGTGGTGAAAGACCTATTGAAGATCTTCACCCAGTATGGATTTCCAAGAGAGGTTCAAAGTGACTTGGCACCAACTTCACCAGTGATCTCTTCAAGAAGACACTGGAGGAGTTTAACATCACACCGGTTTTGTCCAGCCCCTATCATCCTGCCTCACAGGGTTCTCTTGAACGTAGTCATCAGACTATTAAAGCACTCCTAAAGAAATTCTGCAATGACACCTTGAAGGACTGGGATAAACAACTTGATCTCATCATGTGCATTTTCAGAAGTCTCCCCAATGAGTCTCTAGGAGTATCTCCTTATGAGATGCTCTACGGACGTAAGTGCCGTACTCCTCTCAAAGCTTTCAAAGACTCTCTACATAATGCCACCATCAGTGACCCTCTGAATGTGCCCCAGTTTCTTCAAAACTTAAAACACATTCTAGAGAGAGTACGTAAATTTGCTAATGACAATCTATTGAAAGCCCAGGAGAGGATGAAGACTCATTTTGAACAAAGCAGCAAATTAAGGAAATTTAAGCCAGGAGGCTTCGTATTGGCATATTTTCCTATCCCAGGTTCTCCATTGCAAAACAAGTTTTCAGGACCCTAACGTATCAAGGAGTGCAGGAACAACCACAACTACGTTCTTGAGACTCCAGATAGGCGGCAGAAGACCCAGTTGTGCCACGTCAACCTCCTGAAGCAGTATCAAGGTCTTCCCCCCACTGTGTTGGTATCAGTCTCCACATTTAGAGGTCCATACCTCCACAGTGAAACCTTCCCTGCTTCTCCCGAAAGCACTAACACTGAGTCGGTGCTTTCCAAATCGGAAACCCTACCTGATCTTCATCCCAATTTACAGGACTATAATAGTACTCCTTTGCCATGTTCTAATCCCATTCTCGCCTCGCCAGATATCACGAAGCCTTTCATCCTCCATGTCGACGCCAGTGGAACCGGCATCAGGGGTGACCTGATGCAACAACGAGACGAGGAGATTCTACCTGTTAGCTACAAGGAACTACAGCACGATCGAAAGGGAGCTACTCATCGTCCTGAACTTGCAGCACTTCGAGCCATACCTGCAAGATGCTCGGTCTACCACCATCTACTCGGACCACAATCCCCTACGCTTCATGCAGCAAGCCCAATTCAACAATCAACGGCTTCTACGATGGGATTTATATCTGCAGAATTTCAACCTGGAGATCTCTACATCAAGAGTTCTGACAACATCATAGCAGACGCCCTCTCCAGAGTCTATGAGGTAGAGGAAGTTCCACCTACCACTCTACCACCTGAAGACGTAACTTCACCCAGAACTGCAGGCTTCGGGGGAGAGTTGTGACGATAATCTCTTTCAAGAGAGATTGAGCCTGCTCTTCCCTACCTAAATTTACGTCCAGTTTACAAGTATAAGATGCTACATTCAAGATATGTCACCGGTAGCACAAAACGTTTTGACCAGGAGGCAAAACGTACCCTAACCCCCCAACTCCACACACCCTCCACGCCGGCTCGTCGTCAACCAGCCAACTACCCATCCCAGCCTGCCTGCTCCTGATTGGTGACTCGCCGACCGCACACCCGCACCCTGCACCTCAACGCCATCTACCAGAGTCGACATCTGAGCCTGGACCAGCCATCAACTTCATAATATTCTTTGTGCTCTTAGAGTTGATATCTCTCTCTGGCATACTAAGCTCTCTGGTTTTTGTATACTAAAGGAGGTTTCAGCCATAGCCAATATTCTCTGCACCATTTCACCATTATACTATTTAATCTATTGTGTTTTTGCATTTATCTTTGTTATTTAATTGCACTATTCCTTTACCCGAGATTTGTCTTTATTTTCATTTATGTTTAAAGTAAATATATTAAAGTTTCATTGTACATACTTTGTATTTTATGTGTTCCTCCCTCTCACTTACCACAGACAAAAGGCAAGCAGTCTATCTTTTTTTTTTGGAAGTGTGACCAGGCATTGACACCTGCCATTGGAAGACTGCCGAACATCTATACCCCAACACCTTCCCGTCACAGTATATATATATATATATATATATATTATTAAATATGACCGAAAAAGTAAGATTAATAATTCTAACACGAATTTTCTCAATCTTTCGTACATTACGCTTCACTGTTGGAGGTAAATAAAAAATCAATTCTCCAAAATTCATTTTTATTCTGTGTAAAAAATTCTGTGTAAACAACACAGAAATCATCGATAGATACAGCGATAGCAGGCGGCTTGACGTTTGCGAGGCACTACACATCAAGAAGTCAACACCAGCAATCAACAGCCAATTATTGCACAACTATATTCTACCCACCTCAAGACTCCGCTCCAATATAGAAGCATCAAGAAATATGGACCAATAGGCTTTCTACAAACACTTCTATTCAATATCCATTGTTTCGTGTTCTGTCTTGTGTTGATGAAGTTAATACCCTATTAATACCCTTGTTCTGTCTTGTGTTGATGAAATTAATACCCTATTAATACCACATATTGTTCTGTCTTGTGTTAATGCCACATCACCCCTTCCACCTCACTCAAATGTAGATATAAAATCGGAGATACGTAAGTTCTATTCAGTTGTGTATTTGTGAACTAAAGTCTTTGAAAATGTAATAAGTTTTACGAAACGCGGCCGTGTCGCGTCAGACTAGAAATAAAAATGAATTTTGGAGAATTGATTTTTGATTTACCTCCATCAGTGAAGCGTAATGTACGAAAGATTGAGAAAATTCGTGTTAGAATTATTAATCTTACTTTTTCGGTCATATTTAATAATATATGTCTACAGGAAAGACTGCTACCAAAATATACTAATATATATATATATATATATATATATATATATATATATATATATATATATATATATATATATATATATATATATATATATATATATGTCGTACCTAATAGCCAGAACGCACTTCTCAGCCTACTATTCAAGGCCCGATTTGCCTAATAAGCCAAGTTTTCATGAATTAATGTTTTTTCGTCTACCTAACCTACCTAACCTAACCTAACCTAGCTTTTTTTGGCTACCTAACCTAACCTTACCTATAAATATAGGTTAGGTTAGGTTAGGGAGGGTTGGTTAGGTTCGGTCATATATCTACGTTAATTTTAACTCCAATAAAAAAAATTGACCTCATACATAGAGAAAAGGGTTGCTTTATCGTTTCATAAGAAAAAAATTATAGTAAATATATTAATTCAGGAAAACTTGGCTTATTAGGCAAATCGGGCCTTGAATAGTAGGCTGAGAAGTGAGTTCTGGCTACTAGGTACGACATATATATATATATATATATATATATATATATATATATATATATATATATTGTGACAATAATCTCTTTCAAGAGAGATTGAGCCTGCTCTTCCCTCCAAACTTCGTCTCAGAAACAACTAATATAGAAGTTATATCCAACAAGTACAACAACAAGTTTTGCCCAGAGAGCAAAAACGTATCCATCACCGGCACACCTGCTCGCCTCCGCCACTCAAACCAGCAAACTACTTGTCCATCGCCTGCCTCTCGCTGATTGGCTGGTGCCCGTTGCACCTGCTCCACCACCCGCCACACAAGCTGATGTCTGAGCTACCGCGACCTCGGGAAGACAGAATATATCATGCTCTACACAAGTTAACACGTCTCATTGGTAGACTAAGCCTTGGCTTATGTGTACTAAGGGAGGTGGCAGCTTGAAGCCAATATTTCTGCATCATTATTTCCCTTGCTATATTTACTTTGCTATTACTCACTTGTCTTAACGTAACTTTTCATTTGCCAGTGATTATTCTTATTATTTTGTTTGATTGATTTGACTGTTACAATTTTTATGTCCAATTTTATTCATGTTTTGCTTTTGTAACGTAATTAAAATTTCATTGTTAAATTTACTTGTGTTTTGTGTGTCTTCCCATTACCTTACCACAGACGAAAGTTCCAGCTTTTTTCTTTTTTTTCTTTTGTGTGACGAGGCCATACCCCTAGCTTTTGAAACAGCCGAACACCAACGTGTTACCGTCACAATATATATATATATATATATGTCGTACCTAGTAGCCAGAACGCACTTCTCAGCCTACTATGCAAGGCCCGATTTGCCTAATAAGCCAAGTTTTCCTGAAATATTATATTTTCTCAATTTTTTTCGTATGAAATGATAAAGCTACCCATTTCATTATGTATGAGGTCAATTTTTTTTTAATGGAGTTAAAATTAACGTAGATATATGACCGAACCTAACCAACCCTACCTAACCTAACCTAACCTATCTTTATAGGTTAGGTTAGGTTAGGTAGCAGAAAACGTTAGGTTAGGTTAGGTTAGGTAGGTTAGGTAAACGAAAAACCATTATTTCATGAAAACTTGGTTTATTAGGCAAATTGGGGCTTGCATAGTAGGCTGAGAAGTGCGTTCTGGCTACTAGGTACGACATATATATATATATATATATATATATATATATATATATATATATATATATATATATATATATATATATATATATATATATATATATATATATGTCGTACCTAGTAGCCAGAACGCACTTCTCAGCCTACTATACAAGGACCGATTTGCCTAATAAGCCAAGTTTTCCTAAATTAATATATTTTCTATAATTTTTTTCTTATGAAATGATAAAGCTACCCATTTCATTATGTATGAGGTCAATTTATTTTTATTGGAGTTAAAATTAACATAGATATATGACCGAACCTAACCAACCCTACCTAACCTAACCTAACCTATCTTTATAGGTTAGGTTAGGTTAGGTAGCCGAAAAAGTTAGGTTAGGTTAGGTTAGGTAGGTTAGGTAGTCGAAAAAACATTAATTCAAGAAAACTTGGCTTATTAGGCAAATCGGGCCTTGCATAGTAGGCTGAGAAGTGCATTCTGGCTACTAGGTACGACATATATATATATATATATATATATATATATATATATATATATATATATATATATATATATATATATATATATATATATATATATATATATATGTCGTACCTAGTAGCCAGAACGCACTTTTCAGCCTACTATGCAAGGCCCGATTTGCCTAATAAGCCAAGTTTTCCTGAAATAATATAATTTCTATAATTTTTTTCTTATGAAATGATAAAGCTACTCATTTCATTATGTATGAGGTCAATTTTTTTTTATTGGAATTAAAATTAACGTAGATATATGACTGAACCTAACCAACCCTACCTAACCTAACCTAACTTATCTTTATGGGTTACGTTAGGTTAGGTAGCCGAAAAAGTTAGGTTACGTTAGGTTAGATAGGTAAGGTAGTCGAAAAACTATTAATTCATGAAAACTTGGCTTATTAGGCAAATCGGGCCTTGCATAGTAGGCTGAGAAGTGCGTGCTGGCTACTAGGTACGACATAGTTAATAATATATATATATATATATATATATATATATATATATATATATATATATATATATATATATATATATATATATATATATTATTAACTATGACCGAAAAAGTAAGACTAATAATTCTAACACGAATATTCTCAATGTTTCTTATATTTTTTTCACTGTAGATGGTAACTGAAAAATCAATTCTCCAAAATTCATTTCTATTTCTAGTCTGATGCGACACTTGAGTGCGTTTCGTAAAACTTATTACTTTTTCAAAGACTTCAGTTTACACACACACAACTTGAGCGCGTTTCGTAAAACTTATTACATTTTCAAAGACTTCAGTTTACACACACACAACTATAACTGAACAGTGTTTAAACAGCTCCGATTCTTTATACCTGCATTTGGGTGAGGTGATGTGTTACAACAGTTTTGGATGAGGTGAAAACAAACTTTCAACACAAGACAGAACACGAAACAATGGGTATAATATTTTGTAAGTTAAAGGGAAGAATGGAAGTAATTGCAAAGGGCCTATTGGCCCATATTTCTTGATGCTTCTATATTGGTGTGGTGTCTTGAAGTAGGTAAAATATAGTTGTGCATTAATTGGCTATTGATTGCTGGTGTCGACTTCTTAATGTGTTGTGCCTCACAGATATCTAGCCGCCTGCTATCACTGTATCTATCGATGATTTCCGTGTTCTTTGTTAAAACTTCTCTGGTGATGGTCTGGTTGTGGGAAGAGATTAAATGTTCCTTAATGGAGCCCTGTTGCTTATGCATCGTTAATCGCCTGGAAAGAGATGTTGTTGTCTTGCCTATATACTAAATTCTTTGAGGCTTACAGTCCCCAAGTGGGCATTTGAAGGCATAGACGACATTGGTCTCTTTTAAAGCGTTCTGCTTTGTGTCTGGAGAGTTTCTCATGAGTAGGTTGGCCGTTTTCTTGGTTTTATAGTAGATCGTCAATTGTATCTTCTGATTTTTGTCTGTAGGGATTACGTTTATATTAACAATATCTTTCAGGACCCTTTCCTCCGTTTTATGAGCTGTGGAAAAGACGTTCCTGTAAAATAGTCTAATAGGGGGTACAGGTGTTGTGTTAGTTGTCTCTTTAGTGGTTGCATGGCGTTTCACCTTCCTTCTTATGATGTCTTCGACGAAACCATTGGAGAAGCCGTTGTTGACTAGGACCTGCTTTACCCTACAGAGTTCTTCATCGACTTGCTTCCATCCTGAGCTGTGACTGAGAGCACGGTCGACATAAGCGTTAACGACACTCCTCTTGTACCTGTCTGGGCAGTCACTGTTGGCATTGAGGCACATTCGTTTGTTTGTTTCCTTAGTGCTGACTGCAGTGTGGAAACCTCCGCTCCTTTCCATGACTGTTACATCTAGAAAGGGCAGCTTCCCAACCTTCTCAATCTCAAAAGTGAAACGCAAAACAGAATTCCGCTCAAATGCCTCCTTCAGCTCCTGGAGATGTCTGACATCAAGTACCTGTGTAAAAATGTCGTCAACATACCTGCAGTATATGGCCAGTTTCAAGTTCATGTCGACTAAGACTTTTTGTTTGATGGTACCCATGTAGAAGTTCGCAAACATGACACCTAGGGGAGAACCCATGGCGACCCCATCACCCAAATGTAGATATAAACTCGAAGATGTGCAAGCTCTATTCAGTTTCAGTTGTGTGTTTGTAAACTAAAGACTTTGAAAATGTAATAGGTTTTATGAAACGCGCTCAAGTGTCGCGTCAGACTAGAAATAAAAATGAATTTTGGAGAATTGATTTTTCAGTTACCATCAACAGTGAAAAAATATAAGAAACATTGAGAAAATTCGTGTTAGAATTATTAATCTTACTTTTTCGGTCATATTTAATAATATATATATATATATATATATATATATATATATATATATATATATATATATATATATATATATATATATATATATATATATATATATATATATATATATATGTATATATATATATATATATATATATATATATATATATATATATATATATATATATATATATATATATATATATATATATATATATATATATATATATTTGATGGTTACAAGATATACATGGGTTGATACAAAAATAATAACGCAAAAAGGTGCCTAAAGGTTATGGATCTCTTGAAAAACACAACAATGGGAAACATTGATGAATGTCGCAGACGAGTTCGATCATTGTTGCAAGTCAAACACTTCTTCGAATTCCTCTGAAGTTGGACTAGTGCCCAAGACGCAACAGGCATTTCCCCTCTGAATCGCAACACTGAGGCGCTGGAACAAGAAACGTTTTGCTCTCTGGTCTTTTGTAGCGCTGATCAATTTGTCCCCCAATTCCTTCAGGAACTTCAATGCACATTGTCCCCACGAACCGAGGGTCTCCGAGCCGATCGGAACAAAGCTGTAGCAGTGTGCTAGACCTCTGTATTTATATTCTGTATGACCTCTGTATTGTAGACTTCTCGTAAAAACCCATCAATATATATATATATATATATAATATATATATATATATATATATATATATATATATATATATATATATATATATATATATATATATATATATATATATATATATATATATATATATTGATTGATGGGTACCACCTCTGGTGCAAGTGTAGGGACCCATAGCCTCGGAGAAGAAAATAATGAGTACTCAGATAAAAAAAACCTTGTGGATCCTCACTGAACACTTTGATATTTTCTTCCCCTACCACCGCTATTCTTTTAGTGTGTGTGTATACATATCTAACTTTATTAAAAATTTCATTGCACAAACAGGGTTACAACATTGGTTACATGCGAGGTACAAGACTACTTGTCGTAAGTTGTACAGCTCCTCCAGCTCCTCAGATGGCGAGCAGGAACCAAGGATGCAGTGAGCATTTCCTCTCGGGATCGCCACACTAAGGCGCTGAAAGAGAAAGCTGGCGGCTCTAGGGTCTCTAGTTGTTTCAATTAGCTTGGACCTCAGTTCCTTCAAAAAACTTGCAGGACTTTTACCCCCAGGCACCAAGTGTCTCTGAAGCAATGAGGACCAAATTGTAGTGGTGATCAAGATCTCCATATTTACGCAACTTGGCTGTTTCCCGGTGATTGGCAGCACCTCCTGAGTGTGCAGCACTGAAGTTAACATAGGTGTGGGCTAAGGTTGGTTATATATATATATATATATATATATATATATATATATATATATATATATATATATATATATATATATATATATATATATGTCGTACCTAGTAGCCAGAACGCACTTCTCAGCCTGCTATGCAAGGCCTGATTTGCCTAATAAGCCAAGTTTTCCTGAATTAACATATTTTCTCTAATTTTTTTCTTATGAAATGATAAAGCTACCCATTTCATTATGTATGAGGTCAATTTTGTTTTATTGTAGTTAAAATTAACGTAGATATATGACCGAACCTAACCAACCCTACCTAACCTAACCTAACCTATCTTTATAGGTTAGGTTGGGTTAGGTAGCCGAAAAAGGTAGGTAAGGTTAGGTTAGGTAGGTTAGGTAGTCGAAAAAACATTAATTCATGAAAACTAGGCTTATTAGGCAAATCGGGCCTTGCATAGTAGGCTGAGAAGTGCGTTCTGGCTACTAGGTACGATATATATATATATATATATATATATATATATATATATATATATATATATATATATATATATATATATATATATGTCGTACCTAGTAGCCAGAACGCACTTCTCAGCCTACTATGCAAGGCCCGATTTGCCTAATAAGCCAAGTTTTCATGAATTAATTGTTTTTCGACTACCTAACCTACCTAACCTAACCTAACCTAACTTTTTCAGCTACCTAACCTAACCTAACCTATAAAGATAGGTTAGGTTAGGTTAGGTAGGGTTGGTTAGGTTCGGTCATATATCTACGTTAATTTTAACTCCAATAAAAAAAATTGACCTCAAACATAATGAAATGGGTAGCTTTATCATTTCATAAGAAAAAAAATAGAGAAAATATATTAATTCAGGAAAACTTGGCTTATTAGGCAAATCGGGCCTTGCATAGTAGGCTGAGAAGTGCGTTCTGGCTACTAGGTACGACATATATATATATATATATATATATATATATATATATATATATATATATATATATATATATATATATATATATATATATATATATATATATGTCGTACCTAGTAGCCAGAATGCACTTCTCAGCCTACTATGCAAGGCCCGATTTGCCTAATATGCCAAGTTTTCATGAATTAATTGTTTTTCGCCTACCTAACCTACCTAACCTAATTTTTTCGATTACCTAATCTAACCTAACCTATAAAGATAGGTTAGGTTAGGTTAGGTAGGGTTGGTTAGGTTTGGTCATATATCTACGTTAATTTTATCTCCAATAAAAAAAAATTGACCTCATACATAATGAAATGGGTATCTTTATCATTTCATAAGAAAAAAATTAGTGAAAATATATTAATTCAGGAAAACTTGGCTTATTAGGCAAATCGGGCCTTGCATAGCAGGCCGAGTACGACGTTCTGGCTACTAGGTACAACATATATATATATATATATATATATATATGTCGTACCTAGTAGCCAGAACGCACTTCTCAGCCTACTATGCAAGGCTCGATTTGCCTAATAAGCCAAGTTTTCATGAATTAATTGGTTTTCGACAACCTAACCTACCTAACCTAACCTAACCTACCTTTTTCGGCTACCTAACCTAACCTAATCTATAAAGATAGTTTAGGTTAGGTTAGGTAGGGTTGGTTAGGTTCGGTCATATATCTACGTTAATTTTAACTACAATAAAAAAAAATTGACCACATACATAATGAAATTGGTAGCTTTATCATTTCATAAGAAAAAAATTATAGAAAATATATTAATTCAATAAAACTTGGCTTATTAGGCAAATCGGGCCTTGTATAGTAGGCCAAAAAGTGCGTTCTGGCTACTAGGTACGACATATATATATATATATATATATATATATATATATATATATATATATATGTCGTACCTAGTAGCCAGAACTCACTTCTCAGCCTACTATTCAAGGCCCGATTTGCCTAATAAGCCAAGTTTTCCTGAATTAATATATTTACTATAATTTTTTTCTTATGAAATGATAAAGCAACCCTTTTCTCTATGTATGAGGTCAAATTTTTTTTATTGGAGTTAAAATTAACGAAGAAATATGACCGAACCTAACCAACCCTACCTAACCTAACCTAACCTATATTTATAGGTAAGGTTAGGTTAGGTAGCCAAAAAAAGCTAGGTTAGGTTAGGTTAGGTAGGTTAGGTAGACAAAAAAACACTAATTCATGAAAACTTGGCTTATTAGGCAAATCGGGCCTTGAATAGTAGGCTGAGAAGTGCGTTCTGGCTATTAGGTACGACATATATATATATATATATATATATATATATATATATATATATATATATATATATATATATATATATATATATATATATATATATATATATATGCAACAATGATTAAAAAAAATTGATCCAAGTATGCAGAAAAGCAAAATGTGAAAAATAGAGAATGTTTAACGCGTTTTCGGCTAATTTCCCTTCATCAGAGCAAAGTAGAATGAAGATGATCTTCATCTTGATATGACGTTCTCCCATATAACGGGGCTTGATGGAAAACGCGTAGTAATTCCTCACTGTCACATTGCCTGGAGAGGATTGGATACTGGTGGTTAAATACCCAGGAATTCCCACCTCTTAAGGGCTCTGAGTATGGTGTAGTGGATACGAGTGCATACCTGCCATCTTGATGGCCAGGGTTCAAGTCCCCTGGTGGGGGTTAGTGTCTAAAGTTTCTATTCTTCAAAGTTGCGTTTTTAGGTAAGTATGTGCATTAAGCATGGACACCGTGTTCTCCCATATAACAAGACTTGATAGAAAACGTGTAGTGATCCCTCACTGTCTCATTGCCTGGCCCTAGATTCACGAAGCTCCATGTATTTCTTCGTAAGTAGGTTTGCTATGAAGGTTCCTAAATATGCCGTAAGAAGATGCTTAGGTGCAATTCACGAACGCCCATTAAGGAAGACATTTGGGTTCTGGGTCTGGTTCACCTGCGTGCCGATAGAGGTTATTACTGTGTTTCGTTTGGCCAATCAGAGAGCAGGCAACATTCATCACATTAGTACTGGCTTATCGGAGCTCTATTGCCTCCTATTTACGTCGAATTTTCGTATAGAATTAGTATATTTCGAAGTAAAAGTATGTTTTTTTTAACTTCTACAGGCAGAACCGACATTGTAGTAAACAAATATGTTACATTTGTTGTTTACCTACGTAATTCTAAGAGATACTGTGTAGCTGTCCTTGTTGCTCGGAAGATGTGCTGACAATTACTGTATATATTTACTGAATTTACCCAGGGGCCACTAACTATCTAGTGGTCTCGATGAGGACAGAAAGCCGGCGGCTTGTTAAAGGGCCCGCTAATTGTCTTAATGATATTTTTAGCTGGAATTTGGCATTTACGGCTTCAGCGGGTAAGCAGTTCCATGGGTTTATAACCCTCTTGGTGGAAAAAACCTCTGTTTTCAGTCCTACTTCAGAGAACATACTCTCCAACACTATATCTGTGATTGCCCTGTTATCAGTGACTTCATGCCAAATGGCATGAGGTACTTTGAGCTCTGCAATTACTTCATACACTCAGGAATATTGGAAGATATTCTTGTGCTTCACTTAGATTTTGCCAGTGGAGGCTAATAGATCAGCATTAAGTATTTTGTTCTCTCCTGATTCCATGTATGACTGGCCATCCTGTGAGATGGGGATGTTGGATGAGCTTGTAGCTGGTTTTTGATCACTGTGCGGTCTTTCATACAGAATAGGGAAGCAGCACATTGCTGTGTATACCTAGGCATGTTAAAAAATACATTGTTTGAGAGGAGTCTTGTAGAAACATGGTAAGAGTAATTATAATATAATGTTTCCATGACTCTCGTGAAAATCGTGAAGAATTGTTTAATCAGAGTTGATTTGTTTTTTGTATTGAGGTTGGCATTTTCTACCTTGATTCCATGTATGTCTAACCATCCTGTGAGATGGGAGTATTAGATAAACATATAGCTAGTTTTTTTATCTACACTGTGTAATATTCCATATAGAATAGGGTAGCAGCACATTGCTGTGTATACTGTCAGAGGTTCACCCCCTTCCTACCTGTGGTTGGGGTCGTCCCACGGGTCTTAGCCCCTCAGTACCAGGCGCCACTACTCGCCCTTGGGCTCCCCCTGTCAACTAAGGGCTGGCCTTATACACCCCTAGCGAGTGGGGAGGTTCAGGCTTCCTATAACTCACCTAAACCTGCCCGTCCTGACACTGGGACATTTTCTCCTGCTTTATCTGGTCTGTCATTAGGTCGCCAGCTGGGTGTTTATAGTCGTGTCCCAGCAACACGTCAGCTGACATTTTTGGGTGACATAGTCCATCATGTCTTGTACGGACTTGGTTCCGAGTTCTGTGTCCTAATGTATATCCCATAGGAATTTATTCATCCCCTCATAGTTTCCCTTTCGGTACGCCAGCCCTTTGTTTCCCAGTTCTTTTTTGGGGGTGATAATTCCTAGCTCAACCAGGTACTCAAAGCTCAATACACTATGATCACTCATTCCCAAGGGGGCTTCCAACTTAACTTCCCTTATATCCGACTCATTTAGGGTAAATATCAGATCAAGCAAGGCTGGTTCATCCCCTCCTCTCGTTTTTGTCGGTCCCTTGACGTGTTGACTTAGAAAGTTTCTTGTTGCCACATCCAGCAGCTTAGCTCTCCATGTGCCTGGGCCTCCATGTGGGTCTCTGTTCCCCCAATCTATCTTCCCATGGTTGAAGTCTCCCATGATTAGTAGCCTGGATCCGTTCCTGCTAGCCACAGAAGCTGCTCTCTCTATTATATTGATGGTGGCCAAGTTGTTTCTATCATATTCCTGTCTGGGTCTTCTGTCATTCGGTGGGGGGTTATATATGACTGTGTGTGTGTGTGTGTGTGTGTGTGTGTGTGTGTGTGTGTGTGTGTGTGTGTGTGTGTGTGTGTGTGTGTGTGTGTGTGTGTGTGTGTGTGTGTGTGTGTGTGTGTGTGTGTGTGTGTGTGTGTGTGTGTGTGTGTGTGTGTGTGTGTGTGTGTGTACTCACCTAATTGTACTCACCTAATTGTGCTTGCGGGGGTTGAGCTTTAGCTCTTTGGTCCCGCCTCTCAACTGTCAATCAACTGGTGTACAGATTCCTGAGCCTACTGGGCTCTATCATATCTACATATGAAACTGTGTATGGAGTCAGCCTCCACCACATCACTTCCTAGTGCATTCCATTTATTAACTACTCTGACACTGAAAAAATTCTTTCTAACGTCTCTGTGGCTCATCTGGGTACTAAGTTTCCACCTGTGTCCCCTTGTTCGTGTCCCACCCTTGCTGAAGAGTTTGTCTTTGTCCACCCTGTCAATTCCCCTGAGAATTTTGTAGGTGGTTATCATGTCTCCCCTTACTCTTCTGTTTTCCAGGGATGTGAGGTTCAGCTCCTTTAGCCTTTCCTCGTAGCTCAATCCTCTCAGTTCCGGGACGAGCCTGGTGGCATACCGCTGAATCTTCTCTAACTTTGTCTTGTGTTTAACTAGGTATGGACTCCAGGCTGGAGCTGCATACTCCAGGATTGGTCTTACATAAGTAGTATACAGGGTTCTGAAAGATTCCTTACACAAGTTTCTGAAGGCAGTTCTTATGCTGGCCAGTCAAGCATATGCCGCTGATGATATTCTTTTGATGTGGGCCTCTGGGGACAGGTTCGGTGTTATATTAACCCCCAGATCCTTCTCTCTATTTGACTCTTGCAGGATTTCCCCTCCCAGATGATACCTTGTGTTCAGCCTTCTGCTCCCTTCGCCTAATTTCATCACCTTACACTTTCCCGAGTTGAACTTTAGCAGCCATTTTCTAGACCATGTGTGTGTGTGTGTGTGTGTGAAACGACAACGTTTCGTTCATCCTGGACTATTAGCAAGTCATGCTGATGGACCATCACATGACCATCACGTCCTGGACCATTGATAATGGGCCAATGTAGCTTGAAGTAGCCCTTTGAAGTAGGGCTACTTCAAGCTTTGAAGTATATGCTACATTCATAACATACTTGGGCTATTGGACCAAGCTGTCATAAGTCAACCTTGGCATTGGGCTGGGTTTGGAGAGCAGAAGAACTCTCAGAACCTTATCAAGGTATGATCAAAACTAAAAGCCATAGATACATTATCAAATTATTGATTTAAATAAAAGTATTTGTTTAAAACAAAGGAATTTGGATATTATTAATCTAATCAGCAGTCAACCACGATGAACATGAACTTGAGATGTGAATCATATAACCCATGGTATAAGTCGGCATTTGTTGTTCATCATGAACGAGACCCATGCAACAAGAAATTACAATGACATCTTTTTAACTATTTCTCTAATTTTATCAATGATATTTTAATGAATATTTGTTGAATTGAACAACTGCCTGAAAACACAATTCAATGGTGCACATTTTGATTGATAATTATTGATGTGCCTTACTGTATGATTTAATAAGTGTATTTAAAGTAAATTAAATTTATAGAATCCCATGTAAAGATATCCACATACTGTATTGCAATTTGATAAATTATTTAAGGTCTATAAACAAATTTTATTAAGGTTAAAATTCCTGCCACAATTGAACCATGTAGCAAGCTCTTGTACCACACATATTTGGACTGTGACGAGAGGAATTCTGCCGAAATGGCTGTCAAAGTAATCAATTCAATTAAATAATTAAATAATTTAAATAATTAAATAATTTGAATGATTAAATAATTTAAATAATTAAATAATTTAAATAATTAAAACAAATAATTTAAGTTAAATCAACACCTAATAGTCACAAAAGTTATCACGCCAAAAAATAATCAGTGCATGCTGTGTAGCTTTTTCCAGCCTTTCCTCTTGTTTAGTTAGTACGTATCCGCTTATAGTAACGATGTCGACCATCGTACATACATTGACATAACGGACAATTAGAAAAGAGAATTTGGCAGTATAGTATTGAGTTTGGACAAACTGGAAATGTTTTTTTTTTATTTGTTAAGGAAACCTGACCTAACCACCCCTAGGCCTGACGTTGTACATATATATAAAGTACAGTAGGCCTAGGAATATTGTCATCTGTTTTAGCTTTTTTCTCCGAACTCCAGAAGAATTTGGTACTATTCACTTCATATTGTCCATTATGTTAATATATATGTACGATAATCTACATAGTTACAAAAAGAATTATCTTATAGGAGGATGCGTTGGATTGTTCTGAGGCATTCTTACTATATAGTATTATTCCTACAGAATCCAAATAATAATTCTTGATTTCTATAATTATGTAAAATGTAACAAGACAAAGCATAAATTGTTGGAATTGAACTGATATTTATTTCATCTATTCCATTTGGTACTAAAACTGACATCCACACATTTATTTACTCATTGTCAACCCTCTGGTTTTGACCATTTTATCTAAAAAAATTATTTAACAAATAATAATTCATTGCAATTCAAGACAAAATAATTAAGAGTACAAACAATTTGCTACATACAAGGCCACATCCACCAGAAAACAGGCAGCTTCATGTTGATGTTATATTTGTTGGAAAAACGTCTCAATGAGTTTCATATTTGATTTATATACCAATATAATACTCTTAAAAATATAAGAACTTATCAAAGTTTGCCAAGCATGGACGGTAGCAGCATTGGCTGTGGTTAGAGAATATTTAAAAAGCGAAACGAAGGATCAGGGGAAAGCACTAAGCCATTATGACAATATAGCACTGGGAAAGTAATCAGGATGAGGATTTAGGATGGGACGGGGAGGAAGGAATGGTGCCAAACCACTTGTGGACGGTCGACGATTGAACGCCGACCTGCATGAAGCGAAACTTTAAGAGTGCCTAGATATTCAGGATGCCAATACGAGAGCAGAAAGGCAAGAGATATGCAATATCAAAGAAGACAGTTTCATAAGGAATGTACCGACAGGCAACTAAAAGGAAGCGTTGGAAGGCAACATTTCTGGTCATCCTGACGACGGGGACATTGTACGAGGTTAGTTGAAGAATGCAGTTCTGTTCTATTAAGTGCCTATGGTGTGAGCTAATGTGGCTACTATTAGTAAGTTCAAAAGTAACAATGACTGATTTTTATGCATGAATATGTACTGTAATTTCATAAACCAGGTCTCTGAAATTATATATTGTAAATGCAAAACCTTCAATATTAAATACAAAATTTTTACAAAACTGAAATATTGTCCTTTTTTCAAACTAATAGCATGGCACAGTGTATGAAATGGATCACTCAGTCAATTGGGTTAAGTATGGTTGGGTAAAGCCAAGGACAAAGAGAAGAGGACAAAAATTGGCAGGGAGAAGAGAGTACAAGGAATACAGAGAAAAGATTCAGGCATCTAAAGCTTAACCAAAAGGCACCGAATACCGAGACTGCATCCCACAGTGTAACTAAGAACAAGATACACCAACCAAGGAAGGCCACAGCAAGATTATGCAAAGTGGCCAAGCAAAACACACAACACCCACACCCCACCAAAATTGAGAACCAGCGCCTGGCCGACAATGTCGCCAGACTGCACAATCTCACCTGCAGAGCGGAAACACGACCGTGTCACGACACTGTGGAGCCGAGCAATATACCAGGAGCAACACTAGCGGAGTATGTTCAGAGAAGCGAGCCCAGCAGAAGACGAGGTGCAGTACAATGGCAGAGGTGGAGCCACACCAAGCCACCGCACACTCGTAGCAGAGAAAAGAATCGAGGTGAATTTCCCACATAAAATCCAGAACACCCTCAGCATCTGGGGGCAATGACAGGAGAGAGAAGACGACCGAGAAGGCGTAGAAAATCCCCGAGACCGGACGCGGAACACCAACATGTGTACACCTCCCAAAAACAAAACGATCACCCCAGCCCCGGCGCCCGAGGTGCGAATCCCAAATTCGACGCTTGAACCATATTTAGGAGCCAAATTCTGGCTCTCTGTACGTATTCGCAGTTCGAAATTACGACTTTTTATACCGAAAATATGCCAAATACTGAAAGCGGCGATGGGTCACATTTTGCCCAAACCCACCCTGCAGTTTTGAAAATATCCCAAAAATCGTAAATTCGACGCTTTAGCCATCTTTTTGAGCCATATTCTGGCTCTCTGTACGTATTCGTAGTTTGAAATTACGACTTTTTATACAGAAAATATGCCAATTACTGAAAGCAGCGATGGATCACATTTTGCCCAATCCCTCCCTGCAGGTTTTTAAAATATCCCAAACATCCCAAATTCGATGCTTCAGCCATATTTTGGAGCCAAATTCTAGCTCTCTACACGTATTCGCTGTTTGAAATTACGAAATTTTATACCGAAAATATGCAAATTTTTTAGAGCAGCGATGGGTCACATTTTGCCCAAGCCCCCCCTGCAGTTGTCAAAAAATTCCAAACATCCCAAATTCGACGCTTGAGCCATATTTCGGAGCCAAATTCTGGCCCTCTGCAAGTATTCGCAGTATGAAATTACGACTTTTTATACCGAAAATATGCCAGTTACTGAAAGCGGCGATGAGTCACATTTGCCCAAACCCTCCCTGCAGTTTTGAAAATATCCCAAACATCCCAAATTCGACCCTGGAGCCGTATTTTTTAGCCAAATTCTGGATCTCTGCACGAATTCGCAGTTTGAAATTACTAATTTTATATCGAAAATATGTCAATTACTGAGAGCAGCGATGGGTCACAGTTTGCGCAAACCCACCCTGCAGTTTTCAAAATATCCCAAACATCCCAAATTCGACGCTTGAGTCACATTTTGGAGCCAAATTCTGGCTCTCTGCACGTATTCGCCGTTTGAAATTACGACTTTTTATACTGAAAATATGCAAATTTCTGAGAGTAGCGATCGGTCACTTTTTGCCCAAACTGCCCCTGCAGTTTTCAAAATATCCCAAACATCCCAAATTCGACGCTTGAGCCATATTTTGGAGCCAAATTCTGGCTTTCTGAACGTATTCGCAGTTTGAAATTACGACATTTTATACCGAAAATATGCCAATTACTGAGAGCTGCGATGGGTCACATTTTGCCTAAACCCCTTTGCAGTTGTCAAAATATCCCAAACATCCCAAATTCAACCCTTGAGCCATATTTTGGAGCCAAATTCTGGCACTCTGTACGTATTCGCAGTTTGAAATTACGACTTTTTATACCGAAAATATGCCAATTACTGATAGCGGCGGTGGATCACATTTTGCCTAAACCCTCCCTGCAGTTTTCAAAATATCCCAAACATCCCAAATTATACGCTTGAGCAATATTTTCGAGCCAAATTCGGGCTCTCTACACGTATTCGCCGTTTGAAATTACGACTTTCTATACCGAAAATATGCCAATTACTGAAAGCGGCGATTGATCACATGTTGCCCAAACCCCCCTGCAGTTTTCAAAATATCCTAAACATCTCAAATTCGACCCTTTAGCCATATTTTGTAGCCAAATTCTGGCTGTCTGCACGTATTCGCAGATTGAAATTACGAATTTTTATACCGAAAATATGCCAATTATTGAAAGCAGCGATGGATCACATTTTGCCCAAACTCTCCCCGCAGTTTTCATAATATTCCAAATATCCCAAATTCGACGCTTGAGCAAAATTTTGGAGCCAAATTATCGCTCTCTGCACTTATTCGCAGATTGAAATTACGACTTTTTATACAGAAAATATGCCAAATACTGAGAGCGCGATGGGTCACATTTTGCACAAACACCCCCTGCAGTTTTCAAAATATACCAAACATCCCAAAATCAACCCTTGAGCCATATTTTGGAGCCAAATTCTGGCTCACTGCACGTATTCGCTGTTTGAAATTATGATTTTCTATACCGAAAATATGACAATTACTGAAAGCGGCGATTGGTCACATGTTGCCCAAATCCCCCTGCAGTTTTCAAAATATCCTAAACATCTCAAATTCGACCCTTTAGCCATATTTTGTAGCCAAATTCTGGCTCTCTGCACGTATTCACAGTTTGAAATTACGAATTTTTATACCGAAAATATGCCAATTACCGAAAAGCAGCGATGGATCACATTTTGCCCAAACCCTCCCTACAGTTTTCCAAATATCCCAAACATGCCAAATTCGAAACTTGAGCCATATTTTGGAGCCAAATTACCGCTCTCTGCACTTATTCGCAGTTTGATATTACGACTTTTTATACCGAAAATATGCCAGTTACTGAGAGCAGCGATGGGTCACATTTTGCCCAAACCCTCCCTGCAATTTTCATAATATCCCAAACATCTCAAATTCGACGCTTGAACCATATTTAGGAACCAAATTCTGGCTCTCTGCACGTATTCGCAGTTTGAAATTACGAACTTTATACCGGTAATATGCCAATTACTGAGAGCGGCGATGGATCACATTTTGCCCAAACCCACCCTGCAGTTTTGAAAAAATCCTAAACATCCCAAATTCGACGCTTGAGCTATATTTTGGAGCCAAATTCTGGCTCTCAGCACGTATTCGCATTTTGAAATTACGACTTTTTATACCGAAAATATGCCAAATACTGAAAGCAGCGATGGGTCACATTTTGCACAAACCACCCCTGCAGTTTTCAAAATAAACCAAACATCCCAAATTCGACACTTGAGAAATATTTTGGACCCAAATTCTGGCTCTCTGCACGTATTCGCAGTTTGAAATTACGACTTTTTATACCTAAAATATGCCAATTACTGAAAGCGGGTAAGGATCACATTTTGCCCAAACCCTCCCTGCAGTTTTTAAAATATCCCAAACATCCTAAATTCGACGCTTAAGCCATATTTTGGAGCCAAATTCTGGCTCTCTGCACGTATTCGCTGTTTGAAATTAACACTTTTTATACCGAAAATATGCAAATTACTGAGAGCACCGATGGATCACATTTTGCCCAAACCCTCCCTGCAGTTTTTAAAATATCCCAAACATCCTAAATTCGACGCTGGAGCCACAATTTTGAGCCAAATTCTGGCTCTCTGCACGTATTCGCCGTTTGAAATTACGACTTTTTATACCGAAAATATGCCAATTACTGAGAGCGGCGATGGTTCACATTTTGACCAAACCCTCCCTGCAGTTTTTAAAATATCTTAAAAACATCCCAAATTCGACGCTTGAGCCATATTTTGGAGCCAAATTCTGGCTCTCTGCACATACTCGCAGTTTGAAATTACGACTTTGTATACCGAAATTATGTAAATTACTGAGAGCGGCGATGGGTCATATTTTTCCCAAACCCCCTTGCAGTTTTCAAAATATCCCAAACATCCCAAATTCGACGCTTGAGCCATATTTTGGAGCCAAATTCTGGCTCTCTGCGAGTATTCGCAGGTTGAAATTACGACTTTTTACACCGAAAATATGTCAATTACTGAGAGCAGCGATGGGTCACATTTTACCCCCCCCCCCCTTGCAGTTTTCAAAATATACCAAACATCCCAAATTCGACCCTTGAGCAATATTTTGAAGCCTAATTATTGCTCTTTGCACGTATTCGCAGTTTTAAATTACAAATTCTATACCGAATATATGCCAATTACTGGGAGCGGCGATGGGTCACATTTTGCCCAAACCCCCCCCCCCTGCAGTTTTCAAAATATGACAAACATCCCAAATTCGAGCCTTGAGCCATAATTTGGAGAAAATTGTGGCTCTTTTCACGTATTCGCAGTATGAAATTACTACTTTTTATACCGAAAATAAGACAATTACTGAAAGCTACGATGGATCACATTATACCAAACACTCCCTGCAGTTTTCAAAATATCCCAAACATTACAAATTCGACGCTTGAGCCATATTTTGCAGCCAAATTCTGGCTCTCTGCACGTATTCGCAGTTTGAAATTACGACTTTTTATACTGAAAATATGCCAAGGAAAATATGAAAGCGGCGAAGGATCATATTTTGCCCAAACCCACCCTTCAGTTTTCAAAATGTCTTAAATATCCCGAATTCGACGCTTGAGCCATACTTTAGAGCCAAATTCTGGCTTTCTGCACGTATTCGCAGTTTGAAATTGCGAGTTTTTATACCGAAAATATGCCAATTACTGAAAGCCGCGATGGATCACATTTTGACCCAAACCCTCCCTGCAATTTTCAAAATATCCCAAATATCCCAAATTCGAAGCTTGACGTTCATTTTGGAGCCAAATTCTGGCTCTCAGCACGTATTCGCAATTTGAAATTACTACTTTTTATACCGAAAATACGCCAATTACTGAGTGCTGCGATTGGTCACATTTTGCCCAAACCCCTGTTTAAGCAAAATGTTCCACATGTTACTGGAACACAGATACTATCACCTTTAAATGTCAGTAATGGTTTAAGTAATGACAAATAAACTGACGCAACTTGACCTGACGCAACCTGACCTTACTCAACCTGACCTAACGCAACCTGACCTGACGATTCCTGACCTGACCCTACCTGACCTGACATGACTCTACCTGACCTGACGCTACCTGACCTGACCCTACCTGACCTGACGCAACCTGACCTGACGCAACCTGACCTGACGCAACCTGACCAGACGCAACCTGACCTAATGCAACCTGACCTGACGCAACCTTACCTGACGCTACCTGACCTGGTGCTACCTGACATGACGCAACCTGACCTGACGCTACATGACCTGACTCAACCTGATCTGACGCTACCGGACCTGACGCAACCTGATCTGAGGCAACCTAACCTGACGCTACCTGACCTGATGCAACCTGACCTGACGCAAACAGACCTGACGCAACCTGACCTGACGCAACCTGACATGACGCTACCTGACCTAACGCAACCTGACCTGACCTGACGCTACCTGACCTGACGCCACGTGACCTGTCACAACCTGACCTGACGCAACCTGACCTGACGCAACCTGACCTGACACAACTGACCTGTCGCTACCTGAACTGACTCAACCTGACCTGATGCTACCTGGCCTGACGCAACCTGACCTGATAAAACTTGACCTGACGCAACCTGACCTGACGCAACCTGACCAGACGCTACCTGCCCTGACGCAACCTGACCTGAAACAACCTGACCTGACGCTACCTGATCTGACACTACCTAACCTGACGCAACCCGACCTGTATTCTCACAAATCGCGAGAAAACATGAAGTAGTCCCGATAAATTAGTAAATTCGAATATTTTTATCTAAAATCACTCAACATGAAAAACGTGAAAAAAGTCACAATATTACCGTATTCGAGGATTTTTACTTCAAATCACAAGGCGAAGATTTATTCTTATTTAGACCATTAAAAAGGCATATGAAAATGTTGTTAATAGTACAAATTCTAAAAACCAATGTGTTTTCTTAAAAATTAACTAAAATGTTCGCGATTGTCAATTTATATTACCTAGAGAAGATGCACAAGTAAAACCGCTCTATTCCGGCTGAAACATCGATATATGCAATAAAAACAAGGTTTCTCTCATAATCATTATTTTACTCACTATTATAACGAGATACAAATGGTTGATTGAAATAAAAGTATATAAAGGAAATTTGCAATCAATTACAGGTTTGCATCATATTTATCGTATGTTCAATGATATATTAACAATAAACTAAAAAATTTAAAAAAGTTGGAAAATGGAAAAATATTGCCAATATCGTTGATATTTAGTTTAAATCACATAAGGGAAAAAAAGATGATAAACTTCGAAATATTGCTAAATTCGATGATTTTTCTAGTACAAAACATAGTGCAAGAAAATTGGCTTAAAAAGCAATATTATGCGAAATTCTGATATTTACAGGCTAATATCACTTATCGCAAGAAAACATGAAGTAGTATCGAAATATTAGAATATTCGAATATTTTTACTTAAAATCACACAATATGAAAAACGTATAAAAAGTCACAATATTACCATATTCGAGGATTTAAACTTCAAATCATAGAGCGAGGTTTCGTGTTATTTAGACCATTGAAACGGCATATGTAAATGTTGTTTTCAGTACAAATTATATAAATCAATGTGTTTTCATTAAAATTAACAAAAATGTTCGAAATATTCAATTAATCACGAGAGAGAAGATGTACACGTAAAACCGCTCTAATCTGGCTGAAACGTCGATATATGCAATAAAAACAGGATTTCTCTCCTAATCAATATTTTTATAACTAATATAACAAGGTAAAAATGGTTGAATGAAAATGAAGTATTTAAAGTGAATTTGCAATCAACTACGGGTTTGCATCATATATATCGTATATTCAATGAATTAATGACAATAAACTAAAAATTCTTAAAAAGGTGAGAAAATGGCAAAATATTGCCTAAATAGTTGATATTTGGTTTAAATAACATGAAGGAAAAAAAGATGATAAACGTCAAAATATTGCTAAATTCGATAATTTTAAGCATCAAACATTGAAATTACGACTTTTTATACCAAAAATATGCCAAATACTGAGAGCTGCGATGGGTCACATTTTGCACAAACCCCCCTGCAGTTTTCAAAATATTCCAAACATCCCAAATTCAACCCCTTGAGCCAAATTTTGGAGCCAAATTCTGGCTCTCTGCACGTATTCGCAGTTTTAAATTACGAAATTTAATATCGAAAATATGCCAATTACTGAAAGCGGCGATGGATCACATTTTGCCTAAACCCTCCCCGCATTTTCAAAACATCCCAAACATCCCAAATTCGACGCTTGAGCAATATTTTGAAGGCAAATTTGGGCTCTCTGCACGTATTCGCAGTTTGAAATTACTAATTTTATATCGAAAATATGCCAATTACTGAGAGAAGCGAAGGGTCACAGTTTCCGCAAACCCACCCTGCAGTTTTTAAAATATCCCAAACATCCCAAATTCGACGCTTGAGCCACATTTTAGAGTCAAATTCTGGCTCTCTGCACGTATTGGCAGTTTGAAATTACGAATTTTTATACCGAAAATATGGGAATTACTGTGAGCGGCGATGGGTCACACTTTGCCCAGAGCTCCCCCCTGCAGATTTCAAAAATATTCCAAACACCCCAAAATCGACGCTTGACCCATATTTTGGAGCCAAATTCTGGCTCTGTGCACATATTCCCAATTTGAAATTACGAAATTTATACCGAGAATATGCCAATTACTTAGAGCGGCGATGGATCACATTTTGCACAAACCCTCCCTGCAGTTTTCAAAATATCGCAAATATCCCAAATTCGACGCTTGAGCCATATTTTGGAGCCAAATTCTGGCTCTCTGTACGTATTCGCTGTTTGAAATTACGAATTTTTATACCGAAAATATACAAATTTCTGAGAGCAGCGATTGATCACATTTCCCCCCCCCCCCCTGCAGTTTTTATAGTACCCCAAACATCCCAAATTCGACGCTTGAGCCATATTTTGCAACCAAATTCTGGCTCTCTGCGCGCATTCGCAGTTTGAAATTACGAATTTCATACCGAAAATATGCCGAGTATTGAGAGCAGCGACGGGTCACATTTTGCCCAAACCCACCCTGCAGTTTTGAAAATATCCCAAACATCCCCAATTCGACGCTTGAGCCATATTTTGTACCCAAATTCTGGCTCTCTGTACGTATTCGCAATTTGAAATTACGGCTTTTTATACCGAAAACATGTCAATTACTGAGAGTAGCGATGGGTCAACTTTTGCCCAAACCCTCCCCGGCAGTTTTCAAAATATCCCAAACATCCCAAATTCGAGCCTTGAACCATATTTTGGAGCCAAATTCTGGCTCTCTGCATGTATTCGGAGATTGAAATTACGTCTTTTATACAGAAAATATGCCAATTACTGAAAGCGGCGATAAATCACATTTTGTCCAAATCTCTCTGGAGTTTTCAAAATATCCCAAACATCTCAAATTCGACCCTTGAGCTTTATTTTGGAGCTAAATTCTGGCTCTCTGCACGTATTCGCCGTTTGAAATTACACCTTTTTTTATACCGAAAATATACAAATTACTGAGAGCAGGTATGGATCACATTTAGCCCAAACCCTCCTTGTAGTTTTCAAAATATCCCAAACATCTCAAATTTGACCCTTGAGGCACATTTTGGAGCCAAAATCTGGCTCGCTGTACGTATTCGAAGTTTGCAATTCCGATTTTTTGTACCGAAAATATGCCTATTACTGAAAGCAGCGGTGGGTCATATTTTTCCCAAACCCTCCTGCAGTTTTCTTAATATCCCAAACATCCAAAATTCGACGCCAGACTCACATTTTTTAGGCAAAATCTGGCTCTCTGCACGTATTCGCAGTTTGAAATTCCGTCCTTTTATACCGAAAACATGCCAATTACTGAAAACGGCGATGGGTCACATTTTGCCAAAACCTCCCAGCAGTGTTCAAAATATCCCAAACATCCCAAATTCGAAGCCAGAGCCACATTTTGGAGTTATAATCTGGCTCTCTGCACGTATTCGCAGTTTGAAATTCCGTTTTTTTATACCGAAAATATGCCAATTACTGAAAGAGGCGGAGGTCCTATTTTCCCCAACCCCGCATACAGTTTTCTTAATATCCCAAACATCCTAAATTCGACGCCAGAGCGACACTTTGCAGGCAAAATCTGGCTCTCTTTACGTATTCGAAGTTTGAAATTCCGACTTTTTATACCAAAAATATGCCAATTGCTGAAAGCGGTGGTGGGTCACATTTTCCCCAAATCCCCCTGCAGTTTTCCTAATATCCCAAAAATCCTAAATTCGACGCCAGAGCCACATTTTGGAGTTATAATCTGACTTTCTGCATGTATTCGCAGTTTGAAATTCCGGTTTTTTATACCGAAAACATGCCAATTACTAAAAGCTGCTGTGGGTCACATTGTGCCCAAACCCCACCTGCAGTTTTCATAATATCCCAAACATCCCAAATTCGACGCCAGAGCCATATTTTGGCGCCAAAATCTGGCTCTCTGCCCATATTCGCTGCTAGAAATTCTGTCTTTTTATACCGAAAATATGCCAATTACTGTAAGTGGCGGTGGGTCACATTTTGCCTAAATCACCCCAGCAGTTTTCAAAATATTCCAAACATCTCAAATTTGATGCCAGAGCCACATTTTGGAGCCCAAATCTGGCTCTCTGCAGGTATCGCAGTTTGAAGTTCCGACTTTGTATACCGAAAATATGCTAATTACTGAAAGCGGCGATGGGTCACATTTTGCCCAAACCTCCCAGCTGTGTTCAAAATATCCCAAACATCCTAAATACGAAGCCAGATCCACATTTTGGAGGTATAATCTGGCTCTCTGCACGTATTCGCAGTTTGAAATTCCGACTTTTTATACCGAAAACATGCCAATTACTGAAAGCTGCGGTGGGTCACATTTTGCCCAAACACCCCAGCAGTTTTCAAAATATTCCAAACATCTCAAATTCGATACCAGAGCCACATTTTGGAGCCAAAATCTGGCTCTCTGCACGTATTCGCTGGTTGGAATTACGAATTTTTATACCGAAAATATGCCAATTACTGAGAGCGGCGATGAGTCACATTTAGCCTAAACCAACCCTGCAGTTTTCAAAATATCCAAAACACTCCTAATTCGACGCTTGACCCATATTTTGGAGCCAAATTCTGGCTCTGTGCACATATTCGCAATTTGAAATTACGAAATTTATACCGAGAATATGCCAATTACTTAGAGCGGCGATGGATCACATTTTGCCCAAACCCTCCCTGCAGTTTTCAAAATATCGCAAACATCCCAAATTCGACGCTTGAGCCATATTTTGGAGCCAAATTCTGGCTCTCTGTACGTATTCACAGTTTGAAATTCCAACTTTTTATACCAAAAATATGCCACATACTGAAAACAGCGATGGGTCACATTTTGCCCAAACCCTCCCTGTAGTTTCCAAAAAATCACAAACATCCCAAATTCGACACTTGAGCCATATTTTGAAACCAAATTCTGGGTCTCTGCACGTATTCGCAGTTTGAAATTCCAACTTTTTATACCAAAAATATGCCAATTTCTGAGAGCAGCGACGGGTCACATTTTGCCCAAACCCACCCTGCAGTTTTGAAAATATCCCAAACATCCCAAATTCGACGCTTGAGCCATATTTTGTACCCAAATTCTGGCTCTCTGTACGTATTCGCAGTTTGAAATTACGACTTTTTATACCGAAAACATGTCCATTACTGAGAGCAGCGATGGGTCAATTTTTGCCCAAACCCTCCCCGGCAGTTTTCGAAATATGCCAAACATCCCAAATTCGAGCCTTGAGCCATATTTTGGAGCCAAATTCTCTCTCTCTGAACGTATTCGCAGTTTGAAATTACGACTTTTTATACCGAAAATATGCCAATTACTGAGAGCAGCGATGGTTCAAATTTTCCCTAAACCCTCCCCGGCAGTTTTCAAATATCCCAAACATCCCAAATTCGGCGCCTGAGAGCCATATGTAGAAGCCGAATTCTAGCTCTCTGCACGTATTCGCAGTTTGAAATTTCCCTTTTTTTTCCGAAAATATGCCAATTACTGAGAGCGGCGATGGGTCACATTTTGCCCAAACCCCCCTGCAGTTTTCAAAATATCCCAAACATTCCAAATTCGACCCTTGAGCCATATTTTGGAGCCAAATTCCGGACATCAGCACGTATTCGCAGTATGAAATTACGACTTTTTATACCGAAAATATGCCAATTACTGAAAGCGGCGATGGATCATATTTTGCTCAAACCCTCCCTGCAGTTTTCAAAATATCCCAAACATCTCAAATTCGACGCTTGAGCCATATTTTGGAGCCAAATTCTAGCTCTCTGCACTTATTCGCTGTTTGAAATTACGATTTTTTTATACCGAAATAATCCAATTACTGAGTGCAGCGATGGGTCACATTTTGCCCAATTCCTCCCTGCACTTTTCAAAATATCGCAAACATCTCAAATTCGACGCTTGAGCAATATTTTGGAGCCAAATTCTCACTCTCTGCACGTATTCGCAGTTTGAAATTTCATATTTTTATACCGAAGATATGACAATTACTGGGAGCAGAGATGGGTCATATTTCCCCCACCCCCCCTGGCAGTTTTCAAAATATCACAAACATCCCAAATTCGACGCTTGAGCCATATTTTGGTGCCAAATTCTGGCTCTTCACGTATTCGGAGTTTGAAAATACGACTTTTAATACCGAAAATATGCCAATTACTGAGAGCGGCGTTGGATCACATTTTGCCCAAACCCCCCCCTGAAGTTTTCAAAATATCCCAAACATCCCAAATTCGACGCTTGTGCCACATTTTGGAGGCAAATTTTGGCTCTATGCACGTATTCGCAGATTGAAATTACGACTTTTTATACCGAAAAAATGACATTTACTGAGAGCGGCGAATGGTCACATTTTGCCTAAACCCCCTTGCAGTTTTCAAAATATCCCAAGCATCCCAAATTCGACCTTTGAGCCATATTTTGGAGCCAAATTCTGGTTCTCTGCACGTATTCGCAGATTAAAATTACGACTTTTTATACCGGAAATATGTCAATTACTGAGAGCAGCGATGGGTTAATTCTTGCCCAATTTTTGTACTAAAAATCATTGAATTTAGCAATATTTTGACGTTTATCATCCCCTTTTCCTTTATGTGATTTAAACAAAGTATCATCGAATTTGACAATATTTTGCCTTTTTCAACGTTTTTGAGAATTTTCAGTTTATTGTTATTAATTCATTATATATACGATAAAAATTATGTAAACACATAATTGATTAGAAATTACCCTTAAATACTTCATTTTCAATTAACTATTTGTGTCTCGTTAAAATACTTGGCAAGGTATTTTAAGGGGAGAGGTTCTGTTTTTATTGCATATATCGACAATTCAGCCGTATTAGAGCGGTTTTTCGTGTACATCTTCCTTCGGTAATATAAACGGAATATCAGGAACATTTTAGTATCGACAATTCAGCCAGATTAGAGCGGTTTTACAAGTACATCTTGTAAATTTACAAGGTTTTGGGCTAAATGTGACCCAAAACCGCTCTCAGGATATGCATATTTTCGGTATAAAGAGTCGTAATTTCAAACTGCAAATACCTGCAGAGAGCCAGAATTTGTCTCCAAAATATGGCTCAAGCGTAGAATTTGGGATGTTTTGGATATTTTGAAAACTGCAAGGAGGGTTTGGGCAAAATGTGATCCATCGCCACTTTCAGTAATTGGAATAATTTCGGTATAAAAAGTCGTAATTTCAAACAGCGAATACGTGCAGAGATCCAGAATTTGGCCCCAAAATATGGCTCAAGGGTAGAATTTGGGATGTTTTGGATATTTTGAAAACTGCAAGGGGGGGTTTGGGCATAATGTGACCCATTGTCGCTCTCAGTATTTGACATTTTCGGAATAAAAAGCCGTAATTTCAAACTGCGAATACTTGCAGAGAGCCAGAATTTGGCTCCAAAATATGGCTCAAGCGTAGAATTTCGGATGTTTAGGATATTTTGAAAACTGCGGTGGGGGGTATTGGCGAAATGTGATACATCGCCGCTTTCGGTAATTGGCATATTTTTGGTATAAAAAGTCGCAATTTCAAACTGCGAATACGTGCAGAGATCCAGAATTTGGCTCCAAAATATGGCTCAAGCGTAGAATTTGGGATGTTTGGGATACTTTGAAAACTGCAGGGGGGGTTTGGGCAAAATGTGACCCATCGCTGCTCTCAGGAAATGGCATATTTTTGTTATAGAAAGTCGTAATTTAGAACTGTGAATACTTGCAGAGAGACAGAATTTGGCTCCAAAATATGGCTCAAGGGTCGAATTTGGGATGTCTTGGATATTTTGAGAACTGCAAGGGGTTTGGGCAAAGTGTGACCCATCGCTGCTCTCAGGAATTGGCATATTTTCAGTATAAAAAAGTCGTAATTTCAAAATGCGAATATGTGCAAAGAAGCAGAATTTGGCTCCAAAATATGGCTCAAGCGTCGAGTTTGGGATATTTGAATTATTTTAAAAACTGCAGGGCCTGTTTGCGCAAAATGTGACCCATCGATGCCCTCAGAAATTTGCATTTTTTTGGTATAAAAAGTCATAATTTTAAACGGCAAATTCTTGCAGAGTGCCAGAATTTGGCTCCAAAATTTAGCTCAAGCGTCAAATTTGGGATGTTTAGGATATTTTGAAAACTGCAAGGAGGGTCTGGGCAAAAAGTGATCCATCGCTGCTTTCAGTAATTGACATATTTTCGGTATAATGAATCGTAATTTCAAACTGCGAATACGTGCAGAGAGCGAGAATTTTGCTCTAAAATATTGCTCAAGCGTCGAAGTTGGGATGTTTGGAATATTTTGAAAACTGCAGAGTGGGGGGGGGGCCAAATGTGATCCATCGCTGCTCTCAGAAATTTGCATATTTTCGGTGTAAAAAGTCGTAATTTCAAACTGCGAATACGTGAAGAGAGCCAGAATTTGGCTCCTAAATATGGCGCAAGAATCGAATTTGGGATGTTTGGGATATTTTGAAAATTACAAGGTGGGTTTGGGCAAAATGTGACCTATCCCCGCTCTCAGTAATTGGCATATTTTCGGTATAAAATTCGTAATTTGAAACAGTGAATACGTGCAGAGAGCCAGAAAATGGCTCCTACATATGGCTCAAGGGTCGAATTTGGGATGTTTAGGATATTTTGAAAACTGCAGAGGGGGTTTGGGCAAAATGTGACCCATCGCCGCTCTCAGGAATTGACATATTTTCGGTATAAAAAGTCATAATTTCAAACTGCGAAAACGTGCAGAGATCCAGAATTTGGCTCCAAAATTTGGCTCAAGGGTCGAATTTGGGATGTTTTGGATATTTTGAGAACTGCAAAGGGGGGTTTGGGAAAAATGTGACCCATCGTCGCTCTCAGTATTTGGCATATTTTCGGAAAAAAAAGTCGTAATTTCAAACTGCGAATACTTGCAGAGAGCGAGAATTTGGCTCCAAAATATGGCTCAAGGGTCAAATTTGGGATGTGTGTGATATATTTTAAAACTGCAGGGGGGTTTTTGCAAAACGTAACCCATCGCTGCTCTCACTAATTGGCATATTTCCGGTTTAAAAAGTCGTAATTTCAAACTGAGAATACGTGCAGTGAGCCAGAATTTGGCTCCAAAATATGGCTCAAGCCGCGAATTTGGGATGTTTGGGATATTTTGAAAACTGCGATGGGCGGTTTGGGCAAAATGTAACCCATCGCTGCTCTCAGTAATTGGCATATTTTCGGTATAAGAAGTCGTAATTTCAAACTGAGAAAACGTGCAGAGAGCCAGAATTTGGCTACAACATATGGCTCAAGGGTCGAATTTGGGATGTTTTGGATATTTTGAAAACTGCAGAGGATTTTTGGGCAAAATGTGATCTATCGCAGCTCTCAGTAATTGGCATATTTTCGGTATAAAAATTCGTAATTTCAAACTGCGAATCCGTGCAGAGAGCCAGAATTTGGCTCCAAAACATGGCTCAAGCGTCGAATTGGGGAATTTTTGGATATTTTGAAAACTACAGGGGAGGTTTGGGCATAATGTGACCCATCGCTGCTCTCAGTAATTGGCATATTTTCGGTACAAAATTCGTAATTTGAAACAATGAATACGTGCAGAGTGCCAGGATTTGGATCCAAAATATAGCTCATGGGTCGAATTTGGGATGTTTGGGATATTTTTAAAACTGCAGTGGGGGTTTGTGCAAAATGTGACCCATCGCCGGTCGCAGGAATTGGCATATTTTCGGTATAAAAAGTCGTAATTTTAAACTACGAATACGTTCAGAGAGCCAGAATTTGGCTCCAAAATAAGGGTCAAGCGTCGAATTGGGGAATTTTTGGATATTTTGAAAACTACAGGGTGGGTTTGGGCATAATGTGACCCATCGCTGCTCACAATAATTGGCATATTTTCGGTATAAAATTCGTAATCCAAAATACAAACACGTGCAGAGAGCCAGAATTTGGCTCCTAATTATGGCTCAAGCATTTGGGATGTTTGGTGTATTTTGAAAACTGCAGGATGGGTTTGGGCAATATGTGACCCATCGCTGCACTCAGTAATTGGCATATTTTGGGTATAAAAAGTCGTAATTTCATACAGCGAATACGTGCAGAGATCCAGAATTTGGCTCCAAAATCTGGCTCAAGCGCCGTATTTGGGATGTTTGGGATATTTTGAAAACTACAGGATGGGTTTGGGCAATATGTGACCCGTCGCTGCTCTCAGTAATTGGCATATTTTCGGTATAACATTCGTAATTTCAAACTGCGAATACGTGCAGAGTGCGAGAATTTGGCTCCAAAATATGGCTCAAGCGTCGAATTAGGGATGTTTGGGATATTTTGAAAACTGCAGGGAGTGTTTGGACAATATGTGATCCATCCCCTATTTCAGTAATTGACATATTTTCGGTATAAAAATTCGTAATTTCAAACTGTGAATACGTGCAGAGAGCCAGAATTTGGCTCCAAAATATGGCTCATGGGTCGAATTAGGGATGTTTGGGATATTTTGAAAACTGCAGGGAGTGTTTGGACAATATGTGATCCATCGCCTATTTCAGTAATTGGCATATTTTCGGTACAAAAAGTCGTAATTTCAAACTGAGAATTCGTGCAGAGAGAGAGAATTTGGCTTCAAAGTATGGCTCAAGCGTCGAATTTTGGATGTTTGGGATAATTTGAAAACTGCAAGGGGTGTTTGCGCAATTTTTGTGTTCGCTGCTTTCAGTAATTGGCATATTTTGGTATAAAAAGTAGTAATTTCATATTGCGAATATATGAAGAGTGCCAGAATTTGACTCCAAAATATAGCTTAAGCTGCGAATTTGGGATGTTAGGAATATTTTGAAAACTGCGATGGGGGAGAGGGAGGGTTGGCAAATTGTGACCTATCGCCGCTCTCAGTAATAGGTATTTTTTCGGTATAAAAAGTAGTAATTTCAAACTGCGAAAAGGTGCAGAGAGCAAGAATTTAGCTAAAAAATATGACTCAAGGGTCAAATTTGGGATGTTAGTGATATATTTTAAAACTGCAGGGGGGTTTGGTCAAAATTTAACCCATCGATGCTCTCAGTAATTGGCATATTTTTGGTATAAGAAGTCGTAATTTCAAACTGTGAATATGTGCAGAGATCCAGAATTTGGCTCTAAAATATGGCTCAAGCGTCGAATTTGGGATTTTTGGGATATTTTGAAAACTGCAGGAGAGGTTTAGGCATAATGTGACCCATCGCTGCTCACAGTAATTGGCATATTTTTGGTATAAAATTCGAAATTTCAAACTGCGAATACGTGCAGAGAACCAGAATTTGGCTCCTAAATATGACTCAAGCGTCGAATTTGGGATGTTTGGGATATTTTGAAAATATCCCAAACATCCCAAATTCGACCCTTGAGCCATATTTTGGAGCCAAATTCTGGATCTCTGCACGTATTCTCAGTTTGAAATTACGACTTTTTTACCGAAAATATGCCAATTACTAAGAGCGGCGATGGGTCACATTTTACCCAAAGCCACCCTGCAGTTTTCAAAATATCCCAAACATCCCAAATTCTACGCTTGAGCCATATTTTGGAGCCAAATTCTGGCTAACTGCACGTATTCGCAGTTTGAAATTACGAATTTTATACCGAAAATATGCCAATTACTGTGAGCAGCGATGGGTCACATTATGCCTAAACCTCTCCTTCAGTTTTCAAAATATCCCAGACATCCCAAATTCGACCCTTAAGCCATATTTTGGAGCCAAATTCTGGCTCTCTGCAAGTATTCGCAGTTTGAAATTACGACTTTTTATTCCGAAAATATGCCAAATACTGACAGCGACGATGGGTCACATTTTGCCCACACTCCCGTTGCAGTTTTTAAAATATCCCAAACATCCCAAATTCGACCCTTGAGCCATATTTTGGAGCCAAATTCTGGATCTCTGCACGTATTCTCAGTTTGAAATTACGACTTTTTTACCAAAAATATGCCAATTACTGAGAGCGGCGATGGGTCACATTTTACCCAAAGCCACCTTGCAGTTTTCAAAATATCCCAAACACCCCAAATTCGACGCTTGAGCCATATTTTGGAGCCAAATTCTGGCTCTCTTCAGCTATTCGCAGTTTGAAATTACGACTTTTTATACAGAAAATATGCATATCCTTAGAGCGGCGATGGGTCACATTTTGCCCAAATTCCCCTTGCAGTTTTCAAAATATCCCAAACATCCCAAATTCTACCTTTGAGCCATATTTTGGAGGCAAATTCTGTCTCTCTGCACGTATTCGCAGTTTGAAATTACGACTTATTATACCGAAAATATGCAAATTACTGAAAACAGCGATGTATCACATTTTGCCCAAACCCCCCATCGCAGTTTTCAAAATATCCCAAACATCCCAAATTCGCCGCTTGAGGCATATTTTGGAGGCAAAATCTGTCTCTCTGCACTTATTCGCAGTTTGAAATTACGACTTTTTATAAAGAAAATATGCCAATTACTGAAAACAGCGATGTATCACATTTTGCCCAAATTCCCCTTGCAGTTTTCAAAATATCCCAAACATCCCAAATTCTACCTTTGAGCCATATTTTAGAGGCAAATTCTGTCTCTCTGCACGTATTCGCAGTTTGAAATTACGACTTTTTATACCGAAAATATGCAAATTACTGAAAACAGCGATGTATCACATTTTGCTCAAACCCCCCCATCGCAGTTTTCAAAATATCCCAAACATCCCAAATTCGCCGCTTGAGGCATATTTTGGAGGCAAAATCTGTCTCTCTGCACTTATTCGCAGTTTGAAATTACGACTTTTTATACCGAAAATATGCCAATTACTGAAAACAGCGATGTATCACATTTTTCCCAAATTCCCCTTGCAGTTTTCAAAATATCCCTAACATCCCAAATTCTACCTTTCAGCCATATTTTAGAGGCAAATTCTGTCTCTCTGCACGTATTCGCAGTTTGAAATTACGACTTTTAATACCGAAAATATGCCAATTACTGAGAGCAGCGATGGGTCACATTTTGCCGAAACCTCCCTGCAGTTTTCAAAATATCCCACACATCCCAAATTCAACTCTTGAGCCATATTTTGGAGCCAAATTCTGGTTCTTTGCACGAATTCGCCGTTGTAAATTACGACTTTTTATACAAAAAATATGGCAAGTACTGACAGAGGCGATGGGTCACATTTTGCCCATACCCTCCTGCAGTTTTCAAAATATCCCAAACATCCCAAATTCGACCCTTGAGCCATAGTTTGGATTCAAATTAAGGTTCTCTGCACGTATTCTCAGTTTGAAACTACGACTTTTTATACCGAAAAAATGACAAATACTGAGAGCTGCGATGGGTCACATTTTGCCTAAACCTCCCTGCAGTTTTCAAAATATTACAAACATCCCAAATTCGACGCTTGAGCCATATTTTGGAGCCAAATTCTGGCTCTGCACGTATTCGCAGTTTGAAATTCCGAATTTTTATACCGAAAATATGCCAATTACTGAGAGCAGCGAAGGGTCACATCTTGCCCAAACCCCCCATCGCAGTTTTCAAAATATCCCAAACATCCCAAATTCGACGCTTGACCCATATTTTGGAGCCAAATTCTGGCTCTGCACGTATTCACAGTTTGAAATTCCGAATTTTTATACCGAAAATATGCCAATTACTGAGAGCAGCGAAGGGTCACATCTTGCCCAAACCCCCCATCGCAGTTTTCAAAATATCCCAAACATCCCAAATTCGCCGCTTGAGCCATATTTTGGAGCCAAATTCTTTCTCTCTGCACGTATTCGCAGTTTGAAATTAACACTTTTTATACCGAAAATATGCAAATTACTGAAAGCAGCGATGGATCACATTTTGCCCAAACCCTCCCTGCAGTTTTCATAATATCCCAAACACCCCAAATTTGACGCTTGAGGTAAATTTTGTAGCCAAGTTCTAGCTCTCTGCAAGAATTTGCTGTTTGAAATTATGACTATTTATACCGGAAAAAAAACTAATCTCAGAGAGCAACGATGGGTCACATTTTGCGCAAACAGGCTCTGCAGTTTTTAAAATAATCCAAATATCCCAAACTCGACGCTTGAGTCATATTTTGGAGCCAAATTCTGGCTCTCTGCACGTTTTCGCAATATGAAATTAGGACTTTTTAAACCGAAAATATGCCAACTACTGAAAGCGGCGATGGATCACATTTGCCAAACACCCCATGCAGTTTTCAAAATATCCCAAACATCCCAAATTCGCCGCTTGAGGCATATTTTGGAGCCAAATTCTGGCTCTCTGCAAGTATTCGCAGTTCGAAATTACGACTTTTTATTCCGAAAATATGCCAAATACTGAGAGCGATGATGGGTCACATTTTGCACAAAACCCCCCTTGAAGTTTTCAAAATATCCCAAACATCCTAAATTCGACCCTTGAGCCATATTTTGGAGCCAAATTCTGGATCTCTGCACGTATTCGCTGCTTGAAATTACGGCTTTTTATACCGAAATTATTCCAATTACTGAAAGAGGCGATGGATCACATTTTGCCCAAACCCTCGCTGAATTTTTCAAAATATCCCAAACATCCCAAATTCGACGCTTGAGCCATATTTTGGAGCCAAATTCTGGCTCTCTGCAGGTATTCGCAGTTTGAAATTACGACTTTTTATACCGAAAATATGCATATATTTTGAGCGGCAATGGGTCACATTTTGCCAAAAATCCCCTTGCAGTTTTCAAAATATCCCAAACATCCCAAATTCGACCTTTGAGCCATATTTTGGAGCCAAATTCTGGATCTCTGCACGTATTCGCAGTTTGAAATTACGACTTTTTATACCGAAAAAATGCTAAGAGCACCGATGTATCACATTTTGCCCAAACCCCCCATCGCAGTTTTCAAAATATCCCAAACATCCCAAATTCGCCGCTTGAGTCATATTTTGGAGGCAAATTCTGTCTCTCTGCACGTATTCGCAGTTTGAAATTACGACTTTTTATACCGAAAATATGCCAATTACTGAGAGCAGCGATGGGTCACATTTTGCCCAATCCTCCCTGCAGTTTTCAAAATATCTCACACATCCAAAATTCGACTCTTGAGCCATATTTTGGAGCCAAATTCTGGCTCTCTGCACGAATTCGCCGTTTGAAATTACGAATTTTTATACAAGAAATATGGCAAGTACTGACAGAGGCGATGGGTCACATTTTGCCCATACCCCCCTGCAGTTTACAAAATATCCCAAAAATCCCAAATTCGACCCTTGAGCCATAGTTTGGATTCAAATTAAGGTTCTCTGCACGTATTCGCAGTTTGAAATTACGACTTTTTATTCCGAAAAAATGACAAATACTGAGAGCTGCGATGGTTCTCATTTTGACTAAACCTCCCTGCAGTTTTCAAAATATTACAAACATCCCAAATTCGACGCTTGAGCCATATTTTGGAGCCAAATTCTGTCTCTCTGCACGTATTCGCAGTTTGAAATTCCGAATTTTTATACCGAAAATATATTAATTATTGAGAGCTGCGATGGGTCACATTTTGCCCACACCCCTTCTGCAGTTTTCAAAATATCCCAAACATCCCAAATTCGACGCTTAAGCCATATTTTGGAGCCAAATTCTGGCACTCTGCACGTATTCGCTGTTTGAAATTACGACTTTATATACCGAAAATATGCCAATTACTGAGTGCAGCGAAGAGTCACATCATGCCCATACCCCCCCTCGCAGTTTTCAAAATATCCCAAACATCCCAAATTCGACCCTTGAGCCATATTTTGGAGTCAAATTCTCGATCTCTGCACGTATTCGCTTTTTGAAAATAACACTTTTTATACCGAAAAAATGCCAATTACTGAAAGCAGCGATGGATCACATTTTGCCCAAACCCTGCCTGCAGTTTTCATAATATCCCAAACACCCCAAATTTGACGCTTGAGGTAAATTTTGGACCCAAATTCTGGCTCTCTGCAAGAATTTGCCGTTTGAAATTATGACTTTTTATATCGGAAAAATGCAAATTTCTGAGAGCAACGAAGGGTCACATTTTGCGCAAACAGGCTCTGCAGTTTTCAAAATAATCCAAATATCCCAAACTCGACGCTTGAGCCATATTTTGGAGCCAAATTCTGGTTCTCTGCACATATTTGCATTTTGAAATTACGAATTTTTATATCGAAAATATGCCAATTCCTGAGAGCGGCGATGGGTCACACTTTGCCCAAACCCCCTTGCAGTTTTCAAAATATCTAACACATCCCCAATTCGCCCCTTGAGCCATATTTTGGAGCCAAATTCTGTCTCTGCAAGTATTCACAGTTCTAAATTACGACTTATTATAACGAAAATATGCAAATTCCTTGAGAGCGGCGATGGGTCACATTTAGCCCAAACCCCCCTGCAGTTTTCAAAATATCCCAGACATCTAAAATTCGACCCTTGAGCCATATTTTGTAGCCAAATTCTGGCTCTCTGCAAGTTTTCGCAGTTTGAAATTACGACTTTTTATTCCGAAAATATCCCAAATACTGAGATTGACGATGGGTCACATTTTTCCCAAATCCCCCTTCCAGTTCCCAAACTAACCCAAACATCCCAAATTCGACCCTTGAGCCATATTTTGGAGTCAAATTCTTGCTATCTGCACGTATTCGCAGTTTGAAATTACAACTTTTTATACCGAAAATATGCTATTTCCTGAGAGCTACGATGGGTCACATTTTGCCCAAACCTTCCCTGCAGTTTTCAAAATATCCCAAACATCCCAAATTTGACGGTTGAGCAATATTTTGGAGTCAAATTCTCGCTCTCTGCACGTATTCGCCGTTTGAAATTACGACTTTTTTACCGAAAATATGCCCATTACTGAGAGCTGCGATGGATCACATTTTACCCAAACCCCCTCTGCAGTTTTCAAAATATTCCAAACATCCCAAATTCGACGCTTCAGCTATATTTAGGAGCCAAATTCTGGCTCTCTGCACGTATTCACTGTTTGAAATTACGACTTTTTATACCGAAAATATGCCAATTCCTGAGAGTGGCGATGGGTCACACTGTGCCCAAACACCCTGCAGTTTTCAAAATATCCCAGACATCTAAAATTCGACCCTTGAGCCATATTTTGTAGCCAAATTGTGGCTCTCTGCAAGTTTTCGCAGTTTGAAATTACAACTTTTTATACCGATAATATGCCAAATACTGAGAGCGACGATGGGTCACATTTTTCCCAAATCCCTCTTCCATTTTCCAAAATATCCCAAACATCCCAAATTCGACCCTTGAGCCATATTTTGGAGACAAATTCTGGATCTCTGCACGTATTCGCAGTTTGAAATTACAACTTTTTGTACCGATAATATGCCAATTACTGAAAGCAGCGATGGATAACATTTTGCCCAAACCCTCCCTGCAGTTTTCAAAATATCCCAAACATCCCAAATTCGACGCTTGAGCCATATTTTGGAGCCAAATTCTGGCTCTCTGCACGTATTCGCAGTTTGAGATTACGACTTTTTATGCCGAAAATATGGCAATTACTGAGAGCAGCGATGGGTCACATTTTGCACAAACCCACCCTGTAGTTTTCAAAATATTCCAAAAAACCTAAATTCGACGCTTGAGCCATTTTTTGGACCCAAATTCTGGCTCTTTGCACGTATTCCCAGTTTAAAATTATGACTTTTTAAACCGAAAATATGCCAATTACTGAGAGCGGCGATGGGTCACATTTTGCCCAAAACCCCTCTGCAGTTTTCAAAAAATACCAAACATCCCAAATTCGACGCTTGAGCCATATTTAGGAGTCAAATTCTGGCTCGCTGCACGTATTCGCAGTTTGAAATTACGAATTTTATACCGAAAATATGCCAATTACTGTGAGCGGCGATGGGTCACATTATGCACAATCCTTCCCCCCCCCCCTGCAGTTTTCAAAATATCCCAAAAATCCCCAATTCGACGCTTTAGCCATATTTTGGAGCCAAATTCTAGTTCTCTGCACGTATTCGCAGTTTCAAATTACGACTTTTTACACCGAAAATATGCCAATTACTGAGAGCGGCGATGGGTCACAATTTGCCCAAACCCCACTGCAGTTTTCAAAATATCCCAAACATCCCAAATTCGACCCTTGAGCAATATTTGAGCAAAATTCTGGCTCTCTGCACGTATTCGCAGTTTGAAATTACGAATTTTTATACCGAAAATATTCCAGTTACAGTGATCAGCGATGGGGTCACATTTTGCCCAAACCCCCTTGCAGTTTTAAAATATATCACAAAATACCAAATTCGAACCTTGAGCCATATTTTGGAGCCAAAATCTGGCTCTTTGCACCTATATTCGCAGTTTGAAATTACGACTTTTTATTCCGAAAATATGCCAATTACTGAGAGCAGCGATGGGTCACATCTTGCCCAAACCCCCCCTGCAGTTTTCAAAATATGCTAAAGATCCGAAATTCGACCCTTGAGCCATATTTTAGAGCGAAATTCTAGCTCTTTGCACGTATTCGCAGTTTGAAATTAACACTTTTTATATCGAAAATATGCCAATTAGTGCAAGCGGCGATAGGTCACATTTTGCCCAATCCCCCCTTCGCAGTTTTCAAAATTCCCCAAACATCCCAAATTCGACGCTTGAGCCATATTTTAGAACCAAATTCAGGTTCTCTGCACGTATTCGCAGTTTGAAATTACGACTTTTTATACCGAAAATATGCCAATTACTGAGAGCAGCGATGGGTCACGTTTTGCCCAAACCCCTTTGAAGTTTTAAAATTTATCACATACATCCCAAATTCGACCCTTGAGCCATATTTTGGAGCCAAATTCTTGCTCTTTGCACCTATTCGCAAGTTTGAAATTACGACTTTTTATTCCGAAAATATGCCAATTACTGAGTGCAGCGATGGGTCACATTTTGCCTAAACCCCCACTGCAGTTTTCAAAATCTCCCAAACATCCCAAATTCGACCCCTGAGCCATATTTTGGAGCCAAATTCTGGCTATCTGCACGTATTCGCAGTTTGAAATTACGACTTTTTATACCGAAAATATGCCAATTCCTAAGAGCGGCGATGAGTCACATGTTGCCCAAACCCCTCTGCAGTTTTCAAAATATCCCAAACGTCCCAAATTCGACGCTTAAGCCATATTTTGGAGCCAAATTCTGGCTCTCATCAAGTATTCACAGAGTGAAATTACTACGTTTTATTCCGAAAATATGCCAAATACTGAGAGCGGCGATGGGCCACATTTTGCCCAAACCCCCTTGCAGTTTTAAAAAATTTCCCAAACATCCCAAATTCGACGCTTGAGCCATATTTAGGAGCCAAAATCTGGCTCTCTGTACGTATTCGCAGTTTGAAATTACGAATTTTATACCGAAAATATGTCAATTACTGTGAGCGGCGATGGGTCACATTATTTCCAAACCCACCCGGCTCTTATGAAAATATTCTAAAAAAATCTCCAATTCGACGCTTGAGCCATATTTTGGAGCCAAATTCTGGCTCTCTGTACGTATTCGCAGTTTGAAATTACGAATTTTATACCGAAAATATGCTAATTACTGGGAGCAACGATGGGTCACATTTTGCCCAAACCCACCCTGCAGTTTTCAAAATATCCCAAACGTCCCAAATTCGACCCTTGAGCCATATTTTGGAGCCAAATTCTGGCTCTTTGCACGTATTCGCAGTTTGAAATTACGACTTTTTATACCGAAAACATGCCAATTCGTTAGAGCCGCGATGGGTCACATTATCCAAAACCCCCCCTGCAGTTTTCAAAATATCCCAGACATCCCAAATTCGACCCTTAAGCCATATTTTGGAGCCAAATTCTGGCTCTCTGCAAGCATTCGCAGTTTGAAATTACGACTTTTTATAACGAATATATGCCAATTCATGAGAGTGGCGATAGGTTAAATTTTGCCCAAACCCCCCTGCAGTTTTCAAAATATCCCAGACATCCTAAGTTTGACCCTTGAGCCATATTTTGGAGCCAAATTCTGGATCTCTGCACATATTCGCAGTTTGAAATTACGACTTTTTATACCGAAAATTTGCCAATTACTGAAAGCAGCGATGTATCACATTTTGCCCAAACCCCCCATCACAGTTTTCAAAATATCCCAAAATGCCAAATTCGCCGCTTGAGGCATATTTTGTAGCCAAATTCTGGCTCTCTGCAAGTATTCGCAGTTCGGAATTACGACTTTTTATACCGAAAATATTCCAATTACTGGGATCGGCTATGGGTCACATTTTGCCCAAACCCCCACTGCAGCTTTCAAAATCTCCCAAACATCCCAAATTCGACCCTTGAGCTATATTTTGGGGCCAAATTCTGGATCTCTGCACGTATTAGCTGTTTGAAATTACGACTTTTTATACCTAAAATATTCCAATTAATGGGATCGGCGATGGGTCACATTTTGCCCAAACCCCCACTGCAGTTTTCAAAATCTCCCAAACATCCCAAATTCGACCCTTGAGCCATATTTTGAAGCCAAATTCTAGCTCTCTGCACGTATTCGCAGATTAAAATTATGACTTTTTATTCCGAAAATATGTCCATTACAGGGAGCTTCGATGGATCACATTTTGCCCAAACCCCCTCTGCAGTTTTCTAAATATCCTAAACATCCCAAATTCGCCGCTTGAGGCATATTTTGGAGCCAAATTCTGGCTCTCTGCAAATATTCGCTGTTTGAAATTACGAATTTTATACCGAAAATATGCCAATTACTGAATGCGGCGATAGGTCACATTTTGCCCAAACCCCCCTTGCAGTTTTCAAAATATCCCAAACATCCCAAACTCGCCGCTTGAGGCATATTTTGCAGCCAAATTCTGGCTCTCTGCAAATATTCGCAGTTTGAAATTACGAATTTTTAAACCGAAAATATGCCAATTCCAAAGAGCGGCGATGAGTCACATTTTGTCCAAACCCCTCTACAGTTTTCAAAACATCCCAAACATCCCAAATTTGACCCTTGAGCCATATTTTGGAGCCAAATTCTGGTTCTCTGCAAGTATTCACAGAGTGAAAATACTACGTTTTATTCCGAAAATATGCCAAATACTAATAGCGGCGATGGGTCACATTTTGCCCAAACCCCCCTTGCAGTTTTCAAAATTTCCCAAACGTCCCAAATTCGACGCTTGAGCCATATTTTGCAGTCAAATTCTGGCTCTCTGCACGTATTCGAAGTTTGGAATTACGAATTTTTAAACCGAAAATATGCCAATTCCAAAGAGCGGCGACGAGTCACATTTTGTTTAAACCCCTCTACAGTTTTCAAAACATCCCAAACATCCCAAATTTGATCCTTGAGCCATATTTTGGAGCCAAATTCTGTATCTTTGCACGTATTCGCAGTTTTAAATTACTACTTTTTATACCGAAAATATGTCAGTTACTGAAAACGGCTATGGATCACATTTTGCCCAAACCCTCCTTGCAGTTTTCAAAATATCCCAAACATCCCAAATTCAACGATTGAGCAATATTTTGGAGCTAAATTCTGGCTATCTGCACGTATTCGCAGTTTGAAATTACGAATTTTATACCGAAAATATGCCAATTACTGAGAGCGGCGAGGGGTCACATTTTGCCCAAACCCCCCTGTAGTCTTCACAATATCCCAAACATCCCAAATTCAACGCTTGATCCATATTTTGCAGCCAAATTCTGGCTATCTGCACGAATTCGCAGTTTGAAATTACGAATTTTTATACCGAAAATATGCCAATTCCTGAGAGTGGCGATGGGTCACATTTTGCCCAAACCCCTCTGCAGTTTTCAAAATATTCCAGACATCCAAAATTTGACCCTTGAGCCATATTTTGAAGCCAAATTCTCGCTCTCTGCAAGTATTCACAGAGTGAAATTACGACGTTTTATTCCGAAAATATGCCAAATACTGATAGCGGCGATGGGTCACATTTTGCCCCAACCCCCCATCGCAGTTTTCGAAATATTCCAAAAATCCAAAATTCGCCGCTTCAGCCATATTTTGGAGCCAAATTCTGTCTCTCTGCAAGTATTCGCAGTTTGAAATTACGACTTTTTATACCGAAAATATGCCAATTTCTGAGAGCAGCGATAGGTCACATTTTGCCCAAACCCCCCTGCAGTTTTCAAAATATTCCAAACATCCCAAATTCGACCCTTGAGCCATAGTTTCGATTCAAATTCAGGTTCTCTGCACGTATTCGCAGTTTGAAATTACGAATTTTTATACCGAAAATATGCCAGTTACTGAGATCAGCGATGGGGTCACATTTTGCCCAAACTCCCCTGCAGTTTTAAAATGTATTACAAACATTCCAAATTCGACGCTTGAGCCATATTTCGAAGCCAAATTCTGACTCTTGGCACGTATTCGCAGTTTGAAATTACGAATTTTATACCGAAAATATGCCAATTACTGTGAGAACAGGTCACATTTTGCCCAAACCCCCCTGCAGTTTTCAAAATATCCGAAACATCTAAAATTCGGCCCTTGAGCCATATTTTGGAGGCAAATTCTGGCTCTCTGGACGTATTCGCCTTTTGAAATCACGATTTTTTATATCGAAAATATGCAAATTTTTTAAAGCATTGATGTGTGACATTTTGCCCAAACAGCCCCTGCAGTTTTCAAAATATTCCAAACATCCCAAATTCGACGCTTGAGCCATATGTTGGAGCCAAATTCTGGCTCTTTTCACGTATTCGCAGTTTGAAATTATGAATTTTTATTCCGAAAATATGCCAATTACTGAAAGCGGCGATGGATCACATTTTACCCAAACCCATCCCTGCAGTTTTCAAAATATCCCAAACATCCCAAATTCGACCCTTGAGTCATATTTTGGACCCAAATTCAGGCTCTCTGCACGTATTCGCAGTTTTAAATCACTACTTTTTATATCGAAATTATGCCAAATACTGAGAACGGCGATGGGACACATTTTACCCAAACACCCATTCAGTTTTCAAAATATTCCAAACGTCCTTATTTCGACCTTTGAGCCATATTTTGGAGCCAAATTCTGGCCCTCTGCACGTATTCGCAGTTTTAAATTACGAATTTATACCGAAAATATGCCAATTACTGAAAGCGTCGATGGATTACATTTTGCCCAAACCCTCCCACCAGTTTTCAAACTATCCCAAACATCCCAAATTCGACGCTTGAGCCATATTTAGGAGCCAAATTCTGGCTCTATGCAAGTATTCACAGAGTGAAATTACGACTTTTTATTCCAAAAATATGCCAAATACTGATAGCGGCAATGTGTCACATTTTGCCCAAACCCCCCTGTAGTTTTAAAACATCCCAAACATCCCTAATTCGACCTTTGAGCCATATTTTGGAGCCAAATTCTGGATCTCTGCACTTATTCGCAGTTTGAAATTACGACTTTTTATACCGGAAATATGTCAGTAACTGAAAGCGGCGATGGATCACATTTTGCCCAAACCCTCCCTGCAGTTTTTAAAATATCCCAAACATCCCAAATTCAACGCTTGAGCAATATTTTGGAGCCAAATTCTGCCTCTCTGCACGTATTCGCAGTTTGAAATCAGGACTTTTTCGACCGAAAATATGCCAATTACTGAAAAAGGCGATGGGTCACATTTTGCCCAAACCCCCCATCGCAGTTTTCAAAATATCCAAAACATCCCAATTTCGACCCTTTAGCCATATTTTGGAGGCAAATTCTGGCTCTCTGCACGTATTCGCAGTTTGAAATTACGATATTTATACCGAAAAAATGCCAATTACTGAGAGCAGCGAGGGGTCACAGTTTGCCCAAACCCCCCCCCCCCCCCCTGTAGTCTTCAAAATATCCCAAACATCCCAAATTCGACCCTTCAGCCATATTTTAGAGCCAATTTCTAGCTCTCTGCACGTATTCGCAGTTTGAAATTACGAATTTTTATGCCGAAAATATGCCAATTACTTAAAGCAGCGATGTGTCACATTTTGCACAAACCTCCCTGCAGTTTTCAAAATATCCCAAACATCCCAAATTTGACCCTTGAACCATATTTTGAAGCCAAATTCTGGCTCTCTCACGTATTCGCAGTTTGAAATTAGGACTATTTATACCGAAGATATGCCAATTACTGAGAGCTGCGATGGGTCACATTTTGCCCGAACCCCCTCTGCAGATTTCAAAATATCCCAAACATCCCAAATTCGACGCTTGAGCCATATTTAGGAGCCAAATTCTGGCTCTCTGCACGTATTCCCAGTTTGAAATTACTAATTTTATACCGAAAATATGCCAATTACTGTGAGCTGCGCTGGGTCCCATTATGCTCAAACCTCCTTTGCAGTTTTCAAAATATCCCAAGAATCCCCAATTCGACGCTAGAGCCTTATTTTGGAGCCAAATTCTGGCTCTCTGCACGTATTCGTAGTTTGAAATTACGACTTTTTATACCGAAAATATGCCAATTACTGAGAGCAGCGATAGGTCACATTTTGCCCAAACCCACCATCGCAGTTTTCAAAATATCCCAAACATCCAAAATTCGCAGCTTGAGCCATATTTTGGAGCCAAATTCTGGCTCTCTGTACATTTTCGCAGTAAGAAATTTCGTTGTTTTATACCGAAAATATGCCAATTACTGAAAGCGGCGATGGATCACATTTTGCCAATATAAATACTTCATTTTCAATTAACTATTTGTTTCTCGTTAAAATACTTGGTAAGGTATTTTAAGGAGAGAGGTTCTGTTTTTTTGCATATATCGACAATTCAGCTGGATTAGAGCGGTTTTACGAGTACATCTTTCTTCGGTAATATAAATGAAATATCAGGAACATTTTAGTATCGAAAATTCAGCCGGATTAGAGCGGTTTTACGAGTACATCTTCCCTCGGTAATATAAACGGAAAATCAGGAACATTTTAGTTAATTTTAATGAAAACGCATTGATTTTTATCATTTGTATTGGAAACAACATTTTTATATGTCTTTTCTAGGATCTAAATAATACGAAACCTCGCTCTATGATTTGAAATTAAAATCTTCATATTGGGTAATATAGCGACATTTTCCACGTCTTTCATGTAGCATGATTTTACGTAAATATATTCGTTTTTACCAATATTTCGATACAACTTCATGTAGTATCACGATATGTGATTTGGCCTTGAAATCTCAGAATTTCGCATAATATTGCATTTTGAGCAAGTTTTCTTGCATTTTGTTTCGTACTAAAAATCATCGAATTTAGCAATATTTTGAGGTTTAACATCCCCTTTTACTGTATGTGATATAAACAAAATATCATCGAATTTGGCAATATTTTGCTGTTTTCAACGTTTTTGTGAATTTTCAATTTATTGTTATTCATTCATTAAATATACGATAAAAATGATGCAAACACATAATTGATTAGAAATTAACATTAAATACTTCATTTTCAATCAACTATTTGCTTTTTGTTTTTTCACGATATGTGATTTGGCCTTCAAATCTCAGAATTTCGCAAATTTTGAATTTTTAAGCAAGTTTTCTTGCATTTTGTTTTGTACTAAAAATCATCGAATTTAGCAATATTTTGACGTTTATCATCTCCTTTTCCTTTATGTGATTTAAACAAAATATCATCGAATTAGGCAATATTTTGCCGTTTTTCCACGTTTTTGTGCATTTTCAATTTACTGTTATTAATTCATTAAATATACGATAAAAATTATGCAAACATATAATTGATTAGAAAATAACCTTAAATACCTCATTTTCAATCAACAATTTGTTTCTCGTTAAAATACTACATAAGATATTTAAAAGGGGAGAAGTTCTGTTTTATTGCATATATCGACGTTTCAGCCGGAATAGATCGGTTTTACGGGTACATCTTCCATCTTTAATATAAACGGAAAATCAGGAACATTTTAGTTAGTTCTAAAGAAAACACATTGATTTTTATCATTTGTAATATCAACAACATTTTCATTTTCATAATTGTTTAAAAAGTTTTACTACATATATCGACAATTCAAAAAAAGTTTGAAATTACGAGTTTTATACCGAAAATATGCCAATTACTGAGAACAGAGATGGTTTACCTTTTTCCCAAACCCCCTTGTAGTCTTAAAATATATCACAAACATCCCAAATTTGACCCTTGAACCATATTTCGGAGCCAAATTCTGGCTCTCTGCACGTATTCGCAGGTTGAAATTATTACTTTTTATACCGAAAATATGCCAATTACTGAGAGCGGCGATAGGTCACATTTTGCCCAAACCCCCCATCGCAGTTTTCAAAATATCTCAAGCATCCCCAATTCGCGGCTTGAGCCATATTTTGGAGCCAAATTCTGGCTCTCTGCTCGTATTCGCAATATGAAATTACGACGTTTTATACCGAAAATATGCCAGTTACTGAAAGCGGCGATGGATCACATTTTGCCAAAACTCCCCATGCAGTTTTCAAAATGTCCCAAACATCCCAAATTCGACGCTTGAGCCATTATTTGGAGCCAAATTCTGGCTGTCTACACGTATTCGCAGTTTGAAATTACGAATTTTATACCGAAAATATGCCAATTACTGAGTGCGGCGATGGGTCACATTTTACACAAAGCCACCCTGCAGTTTTCAAAATATCCCAAACATCACAAATTCTACGCTTGAGCCATAGTTTGGCGCCAAATTCTGGTTCACTGCACGTAATCGCATTTTGAAATTACGACTTTTTATTCCGAAAATATGCTAATTCCTGCGAGCGGCGATGAGTCACATTCTGCCAAAACCCCCCCCTGCGTTTTTAAAATATCCCAGACATCCCAAATTCGACCCTTGAGCCATATTTTGGAGCCAAATTCTGGCTCTTTGCACGTATTCCCAGTTTGAAATTAGGACTCTTTATACCGAAAATATACCAATTACTGAAAGCGGCTATAGATCACATTTTGACCAAAAAAGCAGTTTTCTGTCTCTCTGCACGTATTTACAGTTTGAAATTTCGACTTTTTATACCAAAAATATGCCAATTACTGACAGCGGCGATGGGTCACATTTATTCCAAAACCCTCTGCAGTTTTCAAAATATTCCAATCTTACCAAATTCAACGCTTGAGCTATATTTCGGAGCCAAATTCTGGCTCCATGCACGTAATCGCAGTTAGAAATTTCGACTTTTTATACCAAAAATATGCCAATTACTTAGAGCAGCGATGTGTTACTTTTTGCCCAAACCCTCCCCTGCAGTTTTCAATATATCCCAAACATCCCAAATTCGACACTTGAACCATATTTTGGAGCCAAACTCTGGCTCTCTGCACATATTCGCAGTTTGAAATTACGACTTTTTACACCGCAAATAGGCAAAATTCTGAGAGCAGCGATGTGTCACTTTTTGCCCAAACCGTCCCCTGCAGTTTTCAAAATATTCCAAACATCCGAAATTCGCCGCTTGAGGCATATTTTGGAGCCAAATTCTGGCTCTCTGCAAGTATTCGCAGTTTGAAATTACGACTTATTATTCCGAAAATATGCCAAATACTGAGAGCGACGATGGGTCACCTTTTGCCCTAACCCCCCTTGCAGTTTTCAAAATATCCCAAACATCCCAAATTCGAACCTTGAGCCATATTTTGGGGCCAGATTCTGGATCTCTGCACGTATTCGCAGTTTGAAATTACGAATTTTTATACCGAAAATATGTCAATTACTGAGAGCTGCGATGGGTCAAATTTTGCCCAAACCCCCTCTGCAGTTTTCAAAATATCCCAAACATCCCAAATTCGACGCTTGAGCCATATTTAGGAGCCATATCCTGGCTCTCTGCACGTATTCGCAGTTTAAAATTACTAATTTTATACCGAAAATATGCCAATTGCTGTGAACGGCGATGGGTCACATTATGCCCAAACCTCCCCTGCAGTTTTCAAAATATCCCAAAAATCCGCAATTCGAAGCTTGAGCCTTATTTTGGAGCCAAATTCTGGCCCTCTGCACGTATTCGTATTTTGAAGTTACGAATTTTTATACCGAAAAATGACAAATCCCGCAAGCAGCGATGGGTCACATTTTGCACAAACCCCCACTGCAGTTTTCAAAAAATCCCAAACATCGCAAATTTGACCCTTGCGCAATATTTTTGAGCCAAATTCATGCTCTCTGCACGTATTCTCAGTTTGAAATTACGACTTTTATACCGAATATATGCCAATTACTGAGAGCAGAGATTGTTTACATTTTGCCGAAACCCCCTTGCAGTTTTAAAATATATCACAAACATCCCAAATTTCACCCTTGAGCCATATTTCGGAGCCAAATTCTGGCTCTCTGCACGTATTCGCAATATGAAATTACGACGTTTTATACCGAAAATATGCCAATTACTGCAAGCGGCGATGGATCACATTTTGCCAAAACAGCCCATGCAGTTTTCAAAATGTCCCAAGCATCCCAAATTCAACGCTTTGAGCCATTATTTGTAGCCAAATTCTGGCTCTTTACACGTATTCGCAGTTTGAAATTACGAATTTTAAACCGAAAATATGCTAATTACTGGGAGCAACGATGGGTCACATTTTTCCCAAACCCCCCTTCCAGTTTTCAAAATATCCCAAACATCCCAAATTCGACCCTTGAGGCATATTTTAGAGGCAAATTCTGTCTCTGCACATATTCGCAGTTTGAAATTACGATTTTATATACCGAAAATATGCCAGTTACTGAGAGCAGCGATGGATCACATTTTGCCCAAACCCTCCCTGCAATTTTCATAATATTCCAAACACCCCAAATTTGACGCTTGAGCTAAACTTTGTGGCCAAATTCTGGCTCTCTGCAAGAATTTGCCGTTTGAAATTATGACTTTTTATATCGGAAAAATGCAAATTTCTGAGAGCAGCGATGGGTCACATTTTGCATAAACAGGCTCTGCAGTTTTTAAAATAATCTAAATATCCCAAACTCGACGCTTGAGCCATATTTTGGAGCCAAATTCTGGATCTCTGCAAGTTTTCGCAGTTTGAAATTACGACTTTTTATTCCGAAAATATGCCAAATACTGAGAGCGACGATGGGTCACATTTTTCCCAAATCCCCCTTCCAGTTTCCAAAATATCCCAAACATCCCAAATTCGACCCTTGAGCCATATTTTGGAGCCAAATTCTGGATCTCTGCACGTATTCGCAGTTTGAAATTACAACTTTTTATACCGAAAATATGCCAATTCCTTTAGAGCGGCGATGGGTCACATTTTGCCCAAACCCTCCCTGCAGTTTTCAAAATATCCCAAACATCCTAAATTCGACGCTTGAGCAATATTTTGGAGTCAAATTCTCGCTCTATGCACGTATTCAAAGGTTGTATAAGGCTGCTAAATTAATTAACTCGAGTATTACTCTTTCCGATGTAAAGGACTATTTGAAAACCTCTGATGCATATACATTACATTTTTCCCACCCTCGCAAATTCTCACGTCGACGTGTATTAGGTCCCAAACCGCGAGTATTTCTAGTCATAGACCTCACCGAGATGAGCTTGCTGTCCAGACATACTGGCGGTGTTAAATATCTACTAGTGTGTGTGGACATATTTTCCAGACTCGCTCAAGTATTACCATTAAGAAGCAAGGATGGAAAAAGCACGAGTAAAGTCTTAGCTGCAATTCTGGATTCACCTCTTTCACAGGGAATACGCAAAATAAATTCAGATCGCGGAGGGGAATTTTATAACAGTCAAATGAAGAAATGCTAGCATCAAAGAACATTAAGTTATATAGCGTATTTTCTCAGGAGACTAAGGCCTCCATCGCTGAGAGGTTTATACGAACTTTAAAGGGAAAACTTTACAAGTATATGACCGCCCACAATACTTTAAATTATATGCAAGCTTTACCAGAAATTGTAAAAACGTATAATTCTTCTCCACACAAGGGGTTGAAAGGAAAGACCCCTACCGAGGTACACGCTTTATCATCACCTGCTGAGTACGCTGACCAATTTAACTTAATGTATAAAACCCCGAGCAAAACAAAGAGAGAAATCATTCCTCGTCTGGCTGTCGGCGATACTGTACGTATTGCACTATCAGACCGCATTTCCAAGTTTAAGAAGGGCTTTAAGCAGCAGAACACCCGCGAGATCTTTACAGTGACACGTATTGATAGGAGGCAGCGTATCCCATTATACTTTCTGAAAGATTTGAATGGTAAGGAAATAGAAGGAGGTTTCTATAGCGAGGAATTAACTCCTACACAGCTTCCTCCATCCTTCCATATTAAAAAGGTCTTGCGCAAACGCAGAGTAAGAGGTAAAATACAGTATAAAGTTAGATACGCTGGTTATGATAAGTCATTTGATCAGTGGATTGATGTTGGAAACATTCACCGTTTATAATGAAGACATCCCTGGTTCATAAATACAAGGAGTTCATCCAGATATTATCAAAGCTCCACTATTCCTCGAGAAAGCAATTAATGGCAAAATTGAAGAAACCTCATATAAATTGTTTATCTGAAATTTTTAATAACTTTTTAAAAAATAATTTACCTGTACCAGCTAAGGCCGTTAAGAAGCTAAAAAAATACAAGTTACTTATCCGATCATTAGCTTGCAAAAAGCCCTCTGTATCAGCTAAGAAACAGATATTAACTAGTAAACGAGGTGGAAGTATTTTATCAATTATTTTGCCTATAGCTGCCAGTTTAATTACGCGGATGTTCTCAAATTGAAAAAACAAAAAAATGCGAGAGTATTATCTGGTACCTGGTAGAATAATGGAGCGTGTGAATGGGGAGCGGAGCCAGCCCTCGCCTCGTCTGCATTCCTCCCCCCCTTCAACGACTCCCCCTCTTCCTCCTCCTCCCCCTCTCCCTCCCACTCCTGCTCCTCCTCAGCTGAGCGCTAATCCCTCCTTAAAACATTTAATAGATCTGAAATTTAAGGTGAAGGATTATGAGTATGCAAGATCTTTGTTGAATTATTTTAATGAGCGAGGAGATGTACGATGGGATCTAAAGGGAAATTTAATGACGCCTGTCAGCGGTGTGAATATACTAAATGACGTCATTCACAAAATGATAACAGAAAAAGCTATATTTTCACCGGAGAAATTGCCTCTGGTTCAGCTTTTTTTCAATATGACTTCTACACTGCAAGATTTATTCCGCAATGATGCTGCAGGGAAGCAAGTGTACGACCCTCCAATAACGAAGAGAGTGAAGCTAGCAGTGAAGACTAAACCACCAGCAGCAGCTCGAAGGATTCCTCCTCTGTGTAGTAGGAGGAATACAACCTGGCTGCCATTTTAACAACGTAAGTACACATATAATGTAATGTGGGTGTGTAAGTTATATTACTTGCTCGCAAGACGAGTATGGAGAAAGACCTATGGATACCCACGTAATATAAGCTACTAGCGCATCGGATGGGCATTTATTTCCTAATAATAATCCAGGGTCTTTCCAAAATCGTTTATTTAATCAGCTAGAATTAGATCCGACAAGAGCGTACGAAATGTGTCTGCAAAAATTGCTTCTACCATCGTCTCTTTATGTCATTAAACATTACGACCCTGATGCGTATATACGTGTCGGGGTTACATGCGACAATAAGGAGGAGGGAATGAGTTATTTTTATTCAAAGTATTTATTAGCTAGAGACATTTTGGCTGGAATTATAAAATAAATTAATCACACCATTAATGTAGAAATTGCCAATATATTTTCAACTAACACCAAACTTAGTTTTTTAGGAAAGGCGTTTAAAGAATTTTCGCCGAAATACGAAACAAACTTTATTAAGTATGATTCCTCTTCTAATCGAAACAAGATAAATACGCTGGTTGATGAAGAGAATATAAGAACATAAGAACAAAGGCAACTGCAGAAGGCCAGTTGGCCCATAAGAGGCAGCTCCTATTTATAACCACCCAATCCCACTCATATACATGTCCAACCCATGCTTGAAACAATCGAGGGACCCCACCTCCACAATGTTACGCGGCAATTGGTTCCACAAATCAACAACCCTGTTACTGAACCAGTATTTACCCAAGTCTTTCCTAAATCTAAACTTATCCAATTTATACCCATTGTTTCGTGTTCTGTCTTGTGTTGATACTTTTAATACCCTATTAATATCCCCCCTGTTATGTCCATTCACCCACTTGTAAACCTCTATCATGTCACCCCTAACTCTTCGCCTTTCCAGTGAATGCAACTTAAGCTTTGTTAATCTTTCTTCATATGAAAGATTTCTAATTTGGGGAATTAACTTAGTCATCCTACGCTGGACACGTTCAAGTGAATTTATATCCATTCTATAATATGGCGACCAAAACTGAACTGCATAATCTAAATGGGGCCTAACTAGAGCAAGATATAGCTTGAGAACCACACCAGGTGTCTTGTTACTAACGCTGCGATTAATAAATCCGAGTGTCCGACTTGCCTTATTACGAACATTTATGCATTGATCCTTTTGTTTTAAATTCTTACTAATCATAACTCCCAGATCCCTTTCGCAATCCGACTTCGCAATCTCAACACCATCTAGCTCGTATCTTGTAACTCTATCATCATTACCTAACCTCAGAACTTTACATTAAGAACATAAGAACATAAGAACATAAGAACAAAGGTAACTGCAGAAGGCCTATTGGCCCATACGAGGCAGCTCCTATTCTATAACCACCCAATCCCACTCATATACTTGTCCAACCCGTGCTTGAAACAATCGAGGGACCCCACCTCCACAATGTTACGCGGCAATTGGTTCCACAAATCAACAACCCTGTTACTGAACCAGTATTTACCCAAGTCTTTCCTAAATCTAAACTTATCCAATTTATATCCATTGTTTCGTGTTCTGTCCTGTGTTGATACTTTTAATACCCTATTAATATCCCCCCGGTTATGTCCATTCATCCACTTGTAAACCTCTATCATGTCACCCCTAACTCTTCGCCTTTCCAGTGAATGCAACTTAAGCTTTGTTAATCTTTCTTCATATGAAAGATTTCTAATTTGGGGAATTAACTTAGTCATCCTACGCTGGACACGTTCAAGTGAATTTATATCCATTCTATAATATGGCGACCAAAACTGAACTGCATAATCTAAATGGGGCCTAACTAGAGCAAGATATAGCTTGAGAACCACACCAGGTGTCTTGTTACTAACGCTGCGATTAATAAATCCAAGTGTCCGATTTGCCTTATTACGAACATTTATGCATTGATCCTTTTGTTTTAAATTCTTACTAATCATAACTCCCAGATCCCTTTCGCAATCCGACTTCGCAATCACAACACCATCTAGCTCGTATCTTGTAACTCTATCATCATTACCTAACCTCAGAACTTTACATTTATCAGCATTAAACTGCATCTGCCAATCCTTTGACCATTTCAAAACCCTATCTAGATCAACTTGAAGTGATAGTGAGTCCTCCTCCGAATTAATTTCCCTACCGATTTTCGTATCATCGGCAAATTTGCAAATGTTGCTACTCAAACCTGAATCTAAATCATTTATATATATTATAAACAACAGAGGTCCCAGGACAGAGCCTTGAGGCACTCCACTTACAACATTTTCCCACTCTGACTTGATTCCATTTATACTAACTCTCTGTTTCCTTTGGTATATTCATGCCCTAATCCAGCTTAATATAGCACCCCCAATACCATGAGACTCTATTTTTTTAATCAGTCTTTCATGTGGCACTGTATCAAAAGCTTTGCTAAAGTCAAGGTATACAACATCGCAATCCTTACCACTATCAACTGCCTCAACAATGCTAGAATAAAAAGATAACAAATTTGTTAAACATGAACGGCCATTTATAAAACCATGTTGCGACTCAATTATTAATTTATGTTTTTCAAGATGAAGACGAATTTTATTTGCTATTATAGATTCGAGTAACTTTCCCACAATAGACGTTAGGCTAATTGGTCGATAGTTAGACGCAAGTGATCTATCTCCTTTCTTAAAAACTGGTATCACATTAGCAACTTTCCAAAACTCTGGCACTCTGCCTGACTCTATTGATTTATTAAATATGGTTGACAGTGGGTCACAAAGCTCCTCTCTGCATTCTTTAAGCACCCTAGCAAACACTTCATCCGGCCCTGGGGATTTGTTTGGTTTGAGTTTTACTATTTGTTTAAGAACATCCTCCCTGGTAACTGCTAAACTCGTCAACCTGTCCTCGTCCCCACCCACATAGATTTGTTCGGCTGAAGGCATATTGTTAAGTTCCTCTTTAGTAAATACAGATACAAAATATTTATTAAAAATACTACTCATCTCTTCATCACTATCTGTTATTTGACCTGTCTCAGTTTTTAATGGACCTATCCTTTCCCTAGTCTTAGTACGATATAACTGAAAAAACCCTTTAGGATTTGTCTTTGCTTGCCCTGCTATGCGAACTTCATAGTTTCTTTTTGCTTTCCTTATCTCTTTTTTAACATTTCTAACCAGTTGTACGAATTCCTGTTCTAAAGTGACCTCCCCATTTTTAATCCTTTTGTACCAAGCTCTCTTTTTACCTATAAGGTTCTTCAAATTCTTTGTTATCCACTTTGGGTCATTAGTATACGATCTATTCAATTTGTATGGTATACTACGTTCCTGTGCTTTGTTTAGAATATTCTTAAATAAGTTATATATTGAATCCACATCGAAATCCCCATTTAAGTCACCTATCGCTGGGTTCATGTCTCGCTCCAAGACCGCCCACACCCCATACCCAAGCCTTTCCAATCAATTTGACCCAAAAAATTTCTTAGGCTATTAAAATCAGCTTTTCGAAAATCTGGCACTTTAACAGAATTTTCTCCTACTGGTCTATTCCATTCTATGCTAAATCTGATTTCTTTGTGATCACTGCTCCCTAGCTCACTCCCTATTTCGATGTCATTAATTTGCGTTTCCCTGTTAGTTAACACTAAATCTAAAATATTGTTTTCCCGTGTTGGTTCCTTAATGTGTTGCGTAAGAAAGCAATCGTCAATTAATTCTAGAAAATCTTCTGCTTCACTATTCCCTGTTTTGTTCAACCAGTTTATTCCGCTAAAATTAAAGTCACCCATGACATAAATACTGTTAGATCTAGATGCTCTAGATATTTCATCCCATAGATGCTTTGCTTCCATTCTGTCTAAATTTGGTGGCCTATATATTACTCCTATTATAATATTATTAGCTTTTTCGTTTAATTCAATCCAAATAGTTTCTGTGTGTGGCTCTGTTTTGATTCCCTCTTTGAGACTACATTTCAAATTATCCCTAACATATATGGCTACTCCACCTCCTCGTCTAATATATCTATCTGTGTGAAATAGTTTAAATCCATATATTTGATATTCAGCTAATAGTTCTCTATTTTCTACATTCATCCACGTTTCGGTAAGTGCAATAATATCTATTTTTTCTGTGCAGACAAGAGCATTTAATTCGTTAATTTTATTTCTTAGACTTCTACTGTTAGTGTAATATACCCTAAGTGAATTGTTATTTTGCGGACCTTCTCTTTCCCTGATCGTTTTGCCAATTCCTTTCTCCCACAAACACATACTTTTATTACCTCCTTCCTCCAAATCAATTCCCATACCTCTATCTACTAACAGTTTAAACCCAAACAAACACCTCTAACCACTTCTTCTAGCGAGTTCGCAACAGCAACAACCCCAGCTCTCGATAGATGCACCCCATCACGAGCATACATTTCATTTCTTCCATAGAAGTGTTCCCAGTTGTCTATGAAAGATATTGCATTTGATTTGCAATATCTTTCCAGCCGGCAATTGACACCAAGTGCCCTCGATATCCATTCATTTCCCACTCCCTTTCTTGGAAGAATGCCACATATGATCGGGATTCCTCCCTTGCTCCTAACTAACTCTATGGCTGTTTTATACCTCTGAATCAGTTCCTCACTCCTGACTCGACCAACATCATTTCCTCCCACGCTAATGCAAATAATGGGATTGTTCCCATTACCAGCCATAATATCATTCATGTTGTTTATAATATCACCAATGCCAGCTCCGGGATAGCAAACCCTTAACCTGTTCCCCCTATCTCTAGCACAAAACGTTCTATCCAAATACCTTATCTGGGAATCTCCCACAACTAATGTTTGCTTAGGTACTTCCTTTACTTTCTGAGGGGCCTGCGCTTCCTTTCTCTTCGTTGCTTTCCCTTTTGCGCGATCCACAGTCTCTCCACAGCACTCGTCCTCCAAAACGTCAAATGAATTTGAAGTTGCTATGGCGTTTGAAGGCGGCTTTATCAAAGTCTTCTTAAGGCCCCTGTCTTTCGCAACTCTCCAAGACGAGGTCCCTTTACTGCTGGTCTCCTCCTTCGTTACTTCTCGTTGTTTTTTAAGCTGACGCACCTCCTCCCGCAGAGAGTCCAACTCTGTCCTCAGGGCTCCGACTAGAGTCACCAGGTCCTTCACTACAACTTCCATATTGCTTCCATTTATCAGCATTAAACAGCATCTGCCAATCTTTTGACCATTTCAAAACCCTATCTAGATCAACTTGAAGTGATACCCAGCAAACACAAATCATCTACACAACGTTCGCCTATCTCTTCCCATAGGTGTGGGAATGATTTGCATTGAGAATGGTGCAGGAGAGCCTTTGAGAAACTTTTACTCCAAAAATCCAAACACAAAGGTTTAATTATAAATTGTTTTTCTACAATTATTTTCTTCCAAATGTAAAACAAATAGTTTTTACATGTTTAAATATAAAATTTATGGTGTTTTTTTGTAAAATTCATTAATAAATTGTGAATGATATATATTGGCTGAGTGAAACCTTTAAAATCCATTTAGTTATAATATGAACAAAAAAAAGTAGTTTTCCAAATTTTCTAAAAATCGCTCTCTTTAACACAATTTGACTCCTTATGCATTCCACTAAACACTAATATCATGTTTAAATATATAATTTATGTATTATTCCCTAAGATAATTTATATAAATTATAAAAGTTGCTGGAAAGTGGTGAGAAAGAATCTGAAAACGTTTTGTTGTCTTATATTGGCGTGTTCTTATTAACTAGAGTGAGTAAGAGTGAGCGAGAGTGGGTAAGAGTGAGTAAGAGTGACTGAAGGTGAGTGAGAGTGCCAGAGAGTGTGTAAGTGTGAGTAAGAGTGAGTATAAGTAAGAGTGACTGAGAGTGAGTAAGAGTGACAGAGTGAGTAAGAGTGAGAGTAAGGGTGACAGAATGAGTAAGAGTGAGAGTAAAGTGATTGAGAGTAAGGGTGAGTATGAGAGTAAGAGTGATTGAGAGTTAGAGTGAGAGTAAGAGTGATTGAGAGTTAGTGAGAGTAAGAGTGATTGAGAGTAAGAGTGATTGAGAGTAAGAGTGATTGAGAGTAAGAGTGATTGGGAGTAAGAGTGATTGAGAGTAAGAGTGATTGGGAGTAAGAGTGATTGGGAGTAAGAGTGAGAGTAAGAGTGATTGAGAGTAAGAGTGAGTAAGAGTAAGAATGAGAGTAAGAGTGATTGAGAGTAAGAGTGATTGAGAGTAAGAGTGATTGGGAGTAAGAGTGATTGGGAGTAAGAGTGAGAGTAAGAGTAAGAATGAGAATAAGAGTGATTGAGAGTAAGAGTGAGTAAGAGTAAGAATGAGAGTAAGAGTGATTGGGAGTAAGAGTGATTGGGAGTAAGAGTGAGAGTAAGAGTAAGAATGAGAATAAGAGTGATTGAAAGTAAGAGTGATTGGTAGTAAGAGTAAGAGTAAGAATGAGAGTAGGAGTGATTGAGAGTAGGAGTGAATGGGAGTAGGAGTGATTGGGAGTAAGAGTGATTGAGAGTAAGAGTAGTTGAGAGTAAGAGTATGAGAGTAAGAGTGAGAGTGAGTATGAATGGGTAAGGGTGACTGAGAGTGAGTAAGAGTGACAGAGTAAGAATGACAGTAAGAGTGATAGAGAGTAAGAGTGACAGAGAGTAAGAGTGACAGAGAGTAAGAGTGACAGAGAGTAAGAGTGACAGAGAGTAAGAGTGACAGAGAGTAAGAGTGACAGAGAGTAAGAGTGACAGAGAGTAAGAGTGACAGAGAGTAAGAGTGACAGAGAGTAAGAGTGACAGAGAGTAAGAGTGACAGAGAGTAAGAGTGACAGAGTAAGAGTGACAGAGTAAGAGTGACAGAGAGTAAGAGTGACAGAGAGTAAGAGTGACAGAGAGTAAGAGTGACAGAGAGTAAGAGTGACAGAGAGTAAGAGTGACAGAGAGTAAGAGTGACAGAGAGTAAGAGTGACAGAGAGTAAGAGTGACAGAGAGTAGGAGTGACAGAGTGACAGTAAGAGTGACAGAGAGTAAGAGTGACAGAGTAAGAGTGACAGAGTAAGAGTGACAGAGAGTAAGAGTGACAGAGTAAGAGTGACAGAGAGTAGGAGTGACAGAGTGTAAGAGTGACAGAGTAAGAGTGACAGAGTAAGAGTGACAGAGAGTAAGAGTGACAGAGAGTAAGAGTGACAGAGTAAGAGTGACAGAGAGTAGGAGTGACAGAGTGTAAGAGTGACAGAGTAAGAGTGACAGAGTGTAAGAGTGACAGAGTAAGAGTGACAGAGTGTAAGAGTGACAGAGTAAGAGTGACAGAGAGTAAGAGTGACAGAGAGTAAGAGTGACAGAGAGTAAGAGTGACAGAGAGTAAGAGTGACAGAGAGTAAGAGTGACAGAGAGTAAGAGTAAGAGTGACAGAGTAAGAGAGTGAGAGTGATTATGAGAGTTAAGAGTGTGAGGTGTGAGAGGGTAGCAGGCCAGGGAGGCAGGATGTGTGGTCACAGGCGAGGCCTAGGCCTCGTGATCTCTAATGTTGGTTTTTATATATATGTTGGATTTTTTTGTCCTGTTTCAAATTATTATTATTTAGCAGGAATGTAATAAGATATTGCACAGTATTAATGTGACAATAATATATGCATTATTTCCTTCATAATCAAACTTGTTGTTCAAAGATAATATACAATCTTTGAAGGAAACATTTTGAGAGCGCGAGCTGGCAACACTAGGCTGGTGGGTGAGAGAGACATATGGTTAGTTGTGCTCAGACCTTCAGTGGTGAAGGGTGTGTCCCAGCTGGCCGCCACCAGCCGCCACCCGCCGCCCACCACCAGCCGCCACCCACCACCACCCACCACCAGCCGCCACCCACCACCAGCCGCCACCCGCCACCACCCACCACCACCCACCACCACCAGCCGCCACCCGCCACCACCCACCGCCACCCGCCACCACCAGCCGCCACCCACCACCAGCCGCCGCCACCCTCCACCGCCACTCACCACCCGCCGCCACCACCCACCACCCGCCGCCACCCGCCACCCACCACCAGCCGCCACCCGCCACCACCCACCACCCACCACCAGCCGCCACCCGCCACCACCCACCACCAGCCGCCACCCACCACCAGCCGCCACCCACCACCAGCCGCCACCCGCCACCACCCACCGCCACCCGCCACCACCAGCCGCCACCCACCACCAGCCGCCGCCACCCTCCACCGCCACTCACCACCCGCCGCCACCACCCACCACCCGCCGCCACCCGCCACCCACCACCAGCCGCCACCCGCCACCACCCACCACCCACCACCAGCCGCCACCCGCCACCACCCACCACCAGCCGCCACCCACCACCAGCCGCCACCCGCCACCACCCACCACCAGCCGCCACCACCCACCACCAGCCGCCACCCGCCACCACCAGCCGCCACCCGCCACCACCCACCACCAGCCGCCGCCACCCTCCACCGCCACTCACCACCCGCCGCCACCACCCACCACCCGCCGCCACCACCCACCACCCGCCGCCACCCGCCACCCACCACCACCCGCCACCCGCCACCACCCACCACCAGCCGCCACCCGCCACCACCCGCCACCAGCCACCAGCCACCGCCACCCACCACCGCCACTCACCACCCGCCGCTACCACCCACCACCAGCCGCCACCCGCCACCAGCCACCACCAGCCGCCACCTGCCACCACCCACCACCAGCCGCCACCCGCCGCCACCCGCCACCCACCACCAGCCGCCACCCGCCGCCACCCGCCACCCACCACCAGCCGCCACCCGCCACCACCCACCACCAGCCGCCACTTGCCACCACCCACCACCAGCCGCCACCCACCACCAGCCGCCACCAGCCGCCACCCGCCACCAAACACCGCCACCCACCACCGCCACTAACCACCCGCCGCCACCTCCCACCACCAGCCGCCACCAGTCACCGCCACCCACCACCGCCACCCGCCGCCACCACCCACCACCACCACCCACCACCACCAGCCGCCGCCGCCGCCACCACCACCGCCGCCACCACCCATCACCGCCACCACCACCACCGCCGCCGCCACCACCCATCACCGCCGCCGCCGCCACCACCCACCACAGCCGCCGCCGACACCACCGCCACCACCCACCACAGCCGCCACCACCACCACCCACCACCGCCGCCACCACCAGCCGCCACAAGCCGCCACCGCCCGCCACCAGCCGCCACCGCCCGCCACCAGCCGCCATCACCACCACCACCACCACCACCACCACCAGCTGCCACCACCACCACCACCACCACCACCAGCCGCCATCACCGCCACCAGCTGCCACCACCACCAGCCGCCATCACCGCCACCAGCTGCCACCACCACCAGCCGCCACCACCAGCCGCCACCACCGCCACCACCACCTGCCACCAGCCGCCACCACCGCCCGCTATCAGCCGTCACCGCCCGTTGCCACAGTCGCCACCGCAAGCCGCCACCGCCAGCCGCCACCAGCCCCCCCCACCGCCGATCGTCACCACCCACCACAGCCGCCGCCGCCCGCCACCGCCCGCCACCGCCCGCCACCACCCACCACAGCCGCCACCACCCACCACCCACCACCACCAGCCGCCGCCGCCACCCACCACCCGCCGCCACCACCACCAGCCGCCGCCGCCACCACCACCCACCACCACCGCCGCCACCACCACCCACCACCACCAGCCGCCGCCGCCACCACCACCCACCACCACCGCCGCCACCACCACCCACCACCACCAGCCACCGCCGCCACCACCCTCCACCACCAGCCGCCGCCGCCACCACCACCCACCACCGCCGCCGCCACCACCCACCACCGCCAGCCGCCACCACTCATCACAGACGCCGCCACCCGCCACCGCCCGCCACCACCGCCAGACACAGCCGCCAGTGTCCGCCACCGCCGCCACTGTCCGCCACCGCCGCCACTGTCCGCCACCGCCGCCACTGTCCGCCACCGCCGCCACTGTCCGCCACCGCCGTCACTGTCCGCCACCGCCGCCACTGTCCGCCACCGCCACCACTGTCCGCCCGCCGCCACCACTGTCCGCCCGCCGCCACCACTGTCCGCCCGCCGCCACCACTGTCCGCCCGCCGCCACCACTGTCCGCCCGCCGCCACCACTGTCCGCCCGCCGCCACCACTGTCCGCCCGCCGCCTCCACTGTCCGCCCGCCGCCTCCACTGTCCGCCCGCCGCCTCCACTGTCCGCCCGCCGCCGCCACTATCCGCCACAGCCGCCACTGTCCGCCCGCCGCCACTGTCTGCCCGCTGCCACTGTCCGCCCGCCACCACTATCCGCCACCGCCGCCACTGTCCGCCCGCCGCCAACCCTGTCCGCCCGCCGCCACTATCCGCCACCGCCGCCACTGTCCGCCCGCCGCCACTGTCCGCCCGACGCCACTGTCCGCCCGCCGCCACCGCCGCCACTGTCCGCCACCGCTGCCACTATCCGCCACCACCACCACTGTCCGCCACCGCCACCACTGTCTGCCACCGCCACCACTGTCTGCCACCGCCACCACTGTCCGCCCGCCGCCACCACTGTCCGCCCGCCGCCACCACTGTCCGCCCGCCGCCACCACTGTCCGCCCGCCGCCACCACTGTCCGCCCGCCGCCTCCACTGTCCGCCCGCCGCCACCACTGTCCGCCCACCGCCGCCACTGTCCGCCCGCCGCCACCACTGTCCGCCCGCCGCCACCACTGTCCGCCCACCGCCGCCACTGTCCGCCCGCCGCCGCCACTGTCCGCCCGCCGCCACTGTCCACCACCGCCGCCAAAGCCGCCACGGTCCGCCCGCCGCCACTATCCGCCACAGCCGCCACTGTCCGCCCGCCGCCACTGTCCGCCCGCCCGCCGCCACTGTCCGCCCGCCCGCCGCCACCATCCGCCACCGCCGCCACTGTCCGCCCGCCGCCACTATCCGCCACCGCCGCCACTGTCCGCCCGCCGCCACTGTCCGCCCGCCGCCGCCACTGTCCGCCCGCCGCCGCCACTGTCCGCCCGCCGCCGCCACTGTCCGCCCGCCGCCACTGTCCGCCCGCCGCCACTATCCGCCACCGCCGCCACTGTCCGCCCGCCGCCACTATCCGCCACCGCCGCCACTATCCGCCACCGCCGCCACTGTCCGCCCGCCGCCACCACTGTCCGCCCACCGCCGCCACTGTCCGCCCGCCGCCGCCACTGTCCGCCCGCCGCCACTGTCCGCCCGCCGCCACTATCCGCCACCGCCGCCACTGTCCGCCCGCCGCCACTATCCGCCACCGCCGCCACTATCCGCCACCGCCGCCACTGTCCGCCCGCCGCCACCACTGTCCGCCCACCGCCGCCACTGTCCGCCCGCCGCCGCCACTGTCCGCCCGCCGCCACTGTCCGCCCGCCGCCACTGTCCGCCCGCCGCCGCCACTGTCCGCCCGCCGCCACTGTCCGCCCGCCGCCACTATCCGCCACTATCCGCCACCGCCGCCACTGTCCGCCACTCTCCGCCGTCCAGCCTCCCCTCTCTCCGTTAGTAAATAATTATAATTGTTAGTAAATAAAAAAAGAAATATAAATTATTAGATTTTTTTTACCCTTAAATTGGTTTTAATATTTAAATTGAAAATAATAATACAATATAAAATATAATAAAAATAATATAATATAAAATATTATTTAATTTCAAGAAACTTAACTTTAAACACAAAGATGTGAAAAGGGTTCAGATTATTGGCTCAAACCTTTCATAAGAGATTCATATTGGTATATGAATGGATTATGAATGACTCATGTTAGGAGTGTAAAGTTGCCACAACATCTCAAATTAGTGTTAGATACATATGTCTTGGTTATAAGTTTTGGAAACCTATTTAAGTCCACACACAATATCGTATCTGATACGATAAAACAAACGTTTCCAATACTTTCAAATACTTTCCAGATATGTTGTGGCAACCTAAAATTGTTTGCTGGGTAGTGAGTCCTCCTCCGAATTAATTTCCCTACCGATTTTTGTATCATCGGCAAATTTGCAAATGTTGCTACTCAAACCTGAATCTAAATCATTTATATATATTATAAACAACAGAGGTCCCAGGACAGAGCCTTGAGGCACTCCACTTACAACATTTTCCCACTCTGACTTGACTCCATTTATACTAACTCTGTTTCCTTTGGTATAGCCATGCCTTAATCCAGCTTAATATAGCACCCCCAATACCATGAGCCTCTATTTTTTTAATCAGTCTTTTATGTGGCACTGTATCAAAAGCTTTGCTAAAGTCAAGGTACACAACATCACAATCCTTACCACTATCAACTGCCTCAACTATGCTAGAATAAAAAGATAACAAATTTGTTAAACATGAACGGCCATTTATAAAACCATGTTGCGACTCGATTATTAATTTATGTTTTTCAAGATGAAGACGAATTTTATTTGCTATTATAGATTCGAGTAACTTTCCCACAATAGACGTTAGGCTAATTGGTCGATAGTTAGACGCAAGTGATCTATCTCCATTCTTAAAAACTGGTATCACATTAGCAACTTTCCAAAACTCTGGCACTCTGCCAGACTCTATTGATTTATTAAATATGGTTGACAGTGGGTCACAAAGCTCCTCTTTGCATTCTTTAAGCACCCTGGCAAACACTTCATCCGGCCCTGGGGATTTGTTTGGTTTGAGTTTTACTATTTGTTTAAGAACATCCTCCCTGGTAACTGCTGAACTTGTCAACCTGTCCTCGTCCCCACCCACATAGACTTGTTCGGCTGAAGGCATATTGTTAAGTTCCTCTTTAGTAAATACGGATACAAAATATTTATTAAAAATACTACTCATCTCTTCATCACTATCTGTTATTTGACCTGTCTCAGTTTTTAATGGACCTATCCTTTTCCTAGTCTTAGTTCGATATAACTGAAAAAACCCTTTAGGATTTGTCTTTGCTTGCCCTGCTATGCGAACTTCATAGTTTCTTTTTGCTTTCCTTATCTCTTTTTTAAAATTTCTAACCAGTTGTACGAATTCCTGTTCTAAAGTGACCTCCCCATTTTTAATCCTTTTGTACCAAGCTCTCTTTTTACCTATAAGGTTCTTCAAATTCTTTGTTATCCACTTTGGGTCATTAGTATTCGATCTATTCAATTTGTATGGTATACTACGTTCCTGTGCTTTGTTTAGAATATTCTTAAATAAGTTATATATTGGATCCACATCGAAATCCCCATTTACGTCACCTATCGCTGGGTTCATGTCTCGCTACGAGACCGGCCCACACCCCATACCCAAGACTTTCCAATCAATTTGACCCAAAAAATTTCTTAGGCTATTAAAATCAGCTTTTCGAAAATCTGGCACTTTAACAGAATTTTCTCCTACAGGTCTATTCCATTCTATGCTAAATCTGATTTCTTTGTGATCACTGTTCCCTAGCTCACTCCCTATTTCGATGTCATTAATTTGTATTTCCCTGTTAATTAACACTAAATCTAAAATATTATTTTCCCGTGTTGGTTCCTTAATGTGTGCACCGAGGGAGGATATAGAAATGTATGCAGAGTCGCATTATCATTCGGGGAGGGCTTGGCAAAGTGTTAGGCATAGTTCCAGATAGTGACTACGATATATTTGTAACGAAAAACTCATCGAGAGTGGTAAATACTGGCCTCTTCCCACCAATGCCTGGAGTAGGAGTTGATATACTCTGCATATATTGCGACAAGATAGTCCCTACAAGATATGGTAACCAATCTGTAAATATTTTGGATGTAATCTAATTAAACGGGAGTGATAATGACAACAATAAGAAACTATATGTACGTCTTAATACTAATATGATAGATGGTGTTAGTATTACTATTAGAGACTCTGATGGTAAGCCTATACATTTTGATGAGCGGGGATGCACTACTGCAGTCTTACATGTACGGGCGGTAGCTGGTGGTATATAATACTCACTCGCGTACTGCTGACCTCATTCTACTGAAATACTCAGAGTGATGCATGTCAACTTCATTCCCCCCCTCAGTTGAGGAGTTATTCTTACTACTATCCGCTCCTAGAGGAGGAGGTGGTGGTGGGGTAGGAGATATACGGATCTTCAATAGCAGAAGAGGATATACACGCGGTGGAGGGATACTATCGTTTTTAAGCGGGACAGCGAGAAGAGCAGTACCCTTCTTAATGAGAACGCTAGCCCCTGCCGCGCTTAGTCTGGGTTAGAACCTCTTACAGGAAGTTATTAATGACAACAAATCTTTTAAACAATCTCTTAAGAAACGAGGAGTTGAAACATTGAAAGGAGTGGGTAGACAAATTCTGGGAGGGAGAGTGCAGAAAAAAAAATAAAAAATAAAAAAAAAATTAGTAAATATTCAACGATACACTAAAAGGAAATATATGGACGTGTTATCATAAATTCTTCTCAGTCAACAAGCACAGTTTAAAGGGAGAACATGTCTGAGTGTAGCGCGCTTGGACTGCAGGTCCCATTAGACCGCTATACGGCGGCTGTTAGTGAGGCTTTCCCTAAAGTATTTTCTCCACGATTAGTGGAATCAACTATTGCAAGCAGACAAACTGTAGATATACTACCAGTGAATTCCGGTCAGTATAATAAGTTTACAGACACTTATTTGGAATTTATAATAAAGAGAGTGAATGGGCAGCTGGTGGAGTTATCATCTATCGCTTTGGAGTTAAGTATAGATTTGACTGAAGAAGATGGAACGTCGCCTATAGCCGATACAAAAACTGCGTCGCTAGTAAATGGATTATCACAAACGCTCTTCAAATCTGCTATTGTGTATTTTAATGAAACAGTAGTAGAAACAAGTGCATTATTCTCTTTCTGGCCATACATAAAGTTGATGACTACAATTTCCGGATGTAAGGTTGGACGCTATGAAAAACTTTCGCAATTTTTTAATGTTGTTGATCCGCACAAAATAGATGCCTCTTATTTTACTAATGCAAAGGCCGAATAGAAGCAGAAGATGACTGCGGTGAAATCGATAGGAGTGAATACCTGCTTTAAACTAATGCTTGATATTACCTCGCTTAGTGAATATGTTTTGGACAATGTGGACATTAGAGTGAGGCTCGAACTTCAACCTGAAAAAATGGGTTATACTCAGCGATAATGAAAATGCAGCTTTTAAATATAGTATTAAATCAGCACGCCTCTGGATTGATAGACTAGTACCCTATCCAGCGGGGATAGCAGCTATTAATAAAGCTATGGTGCAGAACAGCTCTCCTATAACGTATACTTTTAATAAAACTTTATATAAGACTTTTATCCTAGGAACGGGGCAGCGGTGGATAACATTAGACCAGCCTTGGGGTACAGTCATACCGGAACGTCTATATATGATAATTCTTGATATGAAGGCTGTGTCTGGAGCATATAATCGTAACTCTCTTTATTTAGAAAACTGCGGGTTGAGTAAAGTGTTAATAACTCAGATCAGAACAGTACTAATATTATTAATATCGGCTGTGACTTCCCCAATAACTGTGCCATGTTATAATATACAGCATTGCAGGCCTTAGGCTTTGATAAAGATAATGTACTGACTTATGACGCATACGCAGATGGAGGAACAATACTCGCCTTTAATTTACAATCAGAGGATATAGACGATACTATCCCGCTTAAAAAGAGTGGAAACCTACGGATCGCTTTGGAATTTAAACAAGGGGTAGATAGAAATAAAGTCATACTTGTTTATGGAGCGACGACTGGTGTGATCAGCATTAACGCTGAGCGACGAGTTATTTGCGAAACTAGAGGATAAATATGAATTGTTTGGAAATAAATGAAGCTATTAGGAGTAAATTAGGACGGAAGGTAGATTATCAAGGTTGTTTCCTAGGTAATGATGTACGGAAAATTGTGAAAAGGCGGCATAGACGAAGACCTGCGGTGTTCATAATAAATACCCTAGACTCAGGATCTACTAATAAAATGGGGCACTGGATAACATTCTATGTCATCGAAAGTGTAGATAAAAAACGCGAGATTGTTATACTGGACAGTTATGCCAACCCCAGTATAGGAACATATTCTCATTATTTAGAAGAGATTATGTCATACTTCCGAGATTATGAACTATATATTATAAAAAGAAGATTGCAAAGCCTGGACAGTTATGTTTGTGGGAATTACGCAATTTATTTCGTCTTTCATCTTTCTCGTCTAACCTTGGAGGATGTCCTTCGTCACTTTGATGAAGAATTTAAATATGGACAATGTCGCAAGAACGATGCAAAAGTGATGAGATTTACTTATGAGAGGATGAAAATGCCCTCTTGCTTGCAAACTTTCTGCTTAAATGTGAAGGAAAACTGTGAGAAATTGTGCCGAGAAATCGCATAGCTTAATAGAGAGGTGAGTTATAGATAGATAGATAGATAGATAGATAGATAGACTGTAGACGTAAGATAAATATTTAATAATAAATAAATTGTAATGTATATGTTTGTGTGTATGGGGATGTGAGAGATAATATTTGAAAGGTAATATAAAGAATCTTTTTTCCGCAGGTGGTGGAGAGCAACGTTCAACGTGTGGAATGAGAGAGAGCGTTGGTCTTCATGAAATGATGACTGTAGAATAGTGCTTGTTGTTGTTGTTATTATTATTAAATACGCATGTGTTTATGTTAATAACAATAAAGAATAAAAATATATATATGTTTACTTCTAAATTCTTTGTATGTGGTCAAACGTTATGGGCAAGGTTGTTAAACAGTGAACTGCGGCAGCAGCAGCAGGTACAGACCAACCAACCAACTGTCTGTTGCATAAGGATATTAAGGTGAAAGTTAAACATCACTACCTGGAAAGATAGTCCTTATATGTTTTCTAAAATTCAATCTTTCTGAAATAGAAAAGGAAATAATGGAATTATACATTTGATGTGAAGAAAACAAACTATCCATCGATCCATGCATCTATAGGAAAAGCTAATCCCAGCTAATATATGTATATATATATATATATATATATATATATATATATATATATATATATATATATATATATATATATATATATATATATATATATATATATATATATATATATATATATATATATATATATATATATATATATATTAGTATATTTTGGTAGCAGTCTTTCCTGTAGACATATATTATTAAATATGGCCGAAAAAGTAAGATTAATAATTCTAACACGAATTTTCTCTATCTTTCGTATATTTCTTTCCACTGTTGGTGGTAATTCAAAAATCAATTCTCCAAAATTCATTTTTATTTCTAGTCTGACGCGACACTTGAGCGCGTTTCGTAAAACTTATTACATTTTCAAAGACTTTAGTTTACACATACACAACTGAATAGAACTTACACATCTCCGATTTGTTTATATCTACATTTGAGTGAGGTGGATGGGGTGAGGTGGCATTAATAGGGTATTAATTTCATCAACACAAGACAGAACACGAAACAATGGGTATTGAATGGAAGTGATTGTAGAAAGCCTATTAGTCCATATTTCTTGATGCTTCTATATTGGAGCGGAGTCTTGAGATGGGTAGAATATAGTTGTGCATTAATTGGCTGTTGATTGCTGGTGTTGACTTTTTAATGTGTAGTGCCTCGCAAACGTCAAGCCGCCTGCTATCGCTGTATCTATCGATGATTTCTGTGTTGTTTACTAGGATTTCTCTGGCGATGGTTTGGTTGTGGGAAGAGATTATATGTTCCTTAATGGAGCCCTGTTGCTTATGCATCGTTAAGCGCCAAGAAAGAGATGTTGTTGTCTTGCCTATATACTGTTTTTTTTGGAGCTTTCAGTCCCCAAGAGGGCATTTGAAGGCATAGACGACGTTGGTCTCTTTTAAAGCGTTCTGCTTTGTGTCTGGAGAGTTTCTCATGAGTAGGCTGGCCGTTTTTCTGGTTTTATAGTAAATCGTCAGTTGTATTCTCTGAGTTTTGTCTGTAGGGATAACGTTTCTATTAACAATATCTTTCAGGACCCTTTCCTCCGTTTTATGAGCTGTGGAAAAGAAGTTCCTGTAAAATAGTCTAATAGGGGGTATAGGTGTTGTGTTAGTTGTCTCTTCACAGGTTGCATGGCGTTTCACTTTCCTTCTTATGATGTCTTCGACGAAACCATTGGAGAAGCCGTTGTTGACTAGGACCTGCCTTACCCTACAGAGTTCTTCGTCGACTTGCTTCCATTCTGAGCTGTGGCTGAGAGCACGGTCGACATATGCGTTAACAACACTCCTTTTGTACCTGTCTGGGCAGTCGCTGTTGGCATTTAGGCACATTCCTATGTTCGTTTCCTTAGTGTAGACTGCAGTCTGGAAACCTCCGCTCTTCTCCATGACTGTTACATCTAGAAAGGGCAGCTTCCCATCCTTTTCCATCTCATAAGTGAAACGCAGCACGGAACTCTGCTCAAACGCCTCCTTCAGCTCCTGCAGATGTCTGACATCAGGTACCTGTGTAAAAATGTCGTCAACATACCTGCAGTATATGGCCAGTTTCAAGTTCATGTTGACTAAGACTTTTTGCTCGATGGTACCCATGTAGAAGTTTGCAAACAGGACACCTAGGGGAGAACCCATGGCGACCCCATCTACTTGCTTATACATGTGCCCATCCGGGCTCAAGAAGGGTGCCTCTTTAGTACAAGCTTGGAGTAGTTTCCTTAGAATATTTTCTGGTATGTCAAGAGGAGTACAGGCTGGATCACGATACACTCTGTCGGCTATCATCCCGATTGTCTCGTCCACAGGTACGTTGGTGAACAGTGATTCTACGTCCAACGAGGCTCTTATCCCTGTGGCCCGTGTGCCCCGCAGTAAGTCAACAAATTCCTTTGGAGACTTCAGGCTGAAGGCGCAAGGGACATAAGGAGTCAGCAGGCTGTTGAGTCGCTTCGCCAGTCTGTACGTGGGTGTGGGTATCTGGCTAATGATTGGCCGAAGTGGGTTTCCAGGCTTGTGTGTCTTGACATTTCCATACGCATATCCAGGTTTATATTCCTCAATAATCTTTGGCAGGTGGAGTCCGGATTTCTTGGCGTTCACAGTTTCGATCAGTTTGTTGACCTTTGCTTTTAATTCGGCTGTAGTGTCCTTCGTTACCCTTTGGAATTTAGTTTGGTCAGAGAGTATGAGGTTCATTTTCGCCAGATATTCGTCTTTTTTAAGAATGACGTATATTGGCGACTTGTCGCCTCTCCTGACAACTATCTCCTTGTTCTCACGAAGGCTTTTAGCTGCCTCTTTGAGCTCGGGGGACAGTATGGTGCTTCTGTAATTGCCTCGATTCTTTCCTCCTTCCGCAATAAGTTCTGCTTGCAAGGTATCTTTGGTAGTGACCTTCTTTTGTGTCTCGAGGTCGAATATGTCGTCCAACAGGATTTCCAACTCCACTTTCCGGGCCATCTCACTCGGTCTGGACATAACGTGACAGTTTATACCCAGATTTAGGAGAGTGATTTGGTCCTCAGTGAGGTTGATTCCTGCAAGGTTCAGGAAGCCATCTCTTGGTCGTGGAATTGCCATAGGTCCTCCATATAACGTTGTTAGTTTCTTGATAATCCTTGTTTCAGTGCTGAGGTGATGTCGGTCTGTGAGGATGTCGAGGTGTTGTTCAATGCGGGTACGAAGACTTTCGTCGATGTTGCTATTTCTCCATTTGTTTGTAGCATGAAGTAGTTGCGTTTTGTTGTCTTTGATTTCATTTTCCGCCTTGTATATCTGATCATGAATCAGATCCTGGCGATATTTTATCGTGAAGGCTTGATTCCTTGCTGCTGGTCGTGCGTTTTAATATTAGTATATTTTGGTAGCAGTCTTTCCTGTACACATATATTATTAAATATGACCGAAAAAGTAAGATTAATAAATCTAACACGAATTTTCTCTATCTTTCGTACATTTCTTTTCACTGTTGGTGGTAATTCAAAAAACAATTCTCCAAAATTCATTTTTATTTCTAGTCTGACGCGACATTTGAGCGCGTTTCATAAAACTTATTACATTTTCAAAGACTTTAGTTTACACATACACAACTGAATAGAACTTACACATCTCCGATTTGTTTATATCTACATTTGAGTGAGGTGGATGGGGTGAGGTGGCATTAATAGGGTATTAATTTCATCAACACAAGACAGAACACGAAACAATGGGTATTGAATGGAAGTGATTGTAGAAAGCCTATTGGTCCATATTTCTTGATGCTTCTATATTGGAGCGGAGTCTTGAGGTGGGTAGAATATAGTTGTGCATTAATTGGCTGTTGATTGCTGGTGTTGACTTTTTAATGTGTAGTGCCTCGCAAACGTCAAGCCGCCTGCTATCGCTGTATCTATCGATGATTTCTGTGTTGTTTACTAGGATTTCTCTGGCGATGGTTTGGTTGTGGGAAGAGATTATATGTTCCTTAATGGAGCCCTGTTGCTTATGCATCGTTAAACGCCTAGAAAGAGATGTTGTTGTCTTGCCTATATACTGGGTTTTTTGGAGCTTACAGTCCCCAAGAGGGCATTTGAAGGCATAGACGACGTTGGTCTCTTTTAAAGCGTTCTGCTTTGTGTCTGGAGAGTTTCTCATGAGTAGGCTGGCCGTTTTTCTGGTTTTATAGTAAATCGTCAGTTGTATTCTCTGATTTTTGTCTGTAGGGATAACGTTTCTATTAACAATATCTTTCAGGACCCTTTCCTCCGTTTTATGAGCTGTGGAAAAGAAGTTCCTGTAAAATAGTCTAATAGGGGGTATAGGTGTTGTGTTAGTTGTCTCTTCAGAGGTTGCATGGCATTTCACTTTCCTTCTTATGATGTCTTCGACGAAACCATTGGAGAAGCCGTTGTTGACTAGGACCTGCCTTACCCTACAGAGTTCTTCGTCGACTTGCTTCCATTCTGAGCTGTGGCTGAGAGCACGGTTGACATATGCGTTAACAACACTCCTCTTGTACCTGTCTGGGCAGTCGCTGTTGGCATTTAGGCACATTCCTATGTTCGTTTCCTTAGTGTAGACTGCAGTGTGGAAACCTCCGCTCTTTTCAATGACTGTTACATCTAGAAAGGACAGCTTCCCATCCTTTTCCATCTAGTAAGTGAAACGCAGCACGGAACTCTGCTCAAATGCCTCCTTCAGCTCCTGCAGATGTCTGACATCAGGTACCTGTGTAAAAATGTCGTCAACATACCTGCAGTATATGGCCGGTTTCAAGTTCATGTAGACTAAGACTTTTTGCTCGATGGTACCCATGTAGAAGTTTGCAAACAGGACACCTAGGGGAGAACCCATGGCGACCCCATCTACTTGCTTTGCGAGCGTGCTGACAGTCGGCCCAGCAAGCAGACGCGTGATGGAGACAAGGCTTACATTATGTGGAGAATGCACTTTTAGAAAGCTTGGTCCAACAAAGTGAGGGAGTGAATAGCTGTTTACCTGTACTCCTTGTTTTATTCAGAAATAGAGAAGAATCTGAGCGATACTGTAATAATATCAAAGTGCTGGAGATTATGAAGATCTCTGTCAACAGATTCCATTTCCGGCCCCCCACTAGCTCCGCTGCCCAAGCGGGCGCCTGGCTGAGACAACAACCAACGGTCATCTTGTGGTTTAAGGGTACTGGTGATGTACAGTGGAAAATGTTCAGTATGCTTTCTACCTTTGTGAGACAAACACCATACACATCGGCTCTGCTACGCTTAAGTAAGTTTTAATTATTTTACTGTTAGAATCCTTCTTATCCTTTTCCTTTATATTTAGATTGAGTTTATTATTATTATACATCAATCTCCCTATGCCCACTCCTGCACCTCCTGAAGCCCCTCCTCCTGAAGCTACTTCCTCGCTCCTTGCTCCTGCACCTGCTGCTGCTGCTGGTGAGCTTGCTCCCGCTTCCTTTGATGCTGTCGGAAAATCCGACACCATTTAATAATCATACAGATAATAGCTGTATTACCAACAAGTTACCCATAGAAAATGTAACTTGTAGTGGAATTACCGTCTAAAGAAACCGGGATATCATCACCACATACTATTATAATTCACCACCTATTATGGTGGGAATTATTCTTAAATACATTAGTCTTTGGACTTTACCATCATAAAAACATCTTATATTAATTAACTTAATTATCAATATTAAAGTAGAGTAAATGTGACCCTTCTATCACTTTCTGAAATCTGGACAATGTAAGCCAGGCGTCAGGGTGAGGAAGGAGGGAGGCATTGTGGTGTCACCTCCGAGACGTGTGGAGCAAATTTGGCTCCTATCATATCTGGACAATGTCGGCCAGGCGTCAGTAGTATGGAGTGTTAGACATTGCCATTGTTTATACAAGACCAGAGGCTCACACGAGAGCAAATTCGGCTCCTGTTAAATTTACTTGGACGTAGTGTTATGGAAACCAGAAGTGTACCATTATCAACACGCTGTCTACAAATCAAGTTAAGTGTTCTTTCCGAAACCCATGTATCTTCATTTTTGGCCATTAATGTCATTATATAGGGTGGTTCGGTTAGAGCACGTGGAAGCCTCAAACTAAAGGTAATTAAGCCAGGTCTTTATTGTTCCATGTATAGTATTTTCTCTGATATAGCTTGTCATATATAGGTACCTGGCTTCACAGCTAGCGCCCTTTTAACAGGTCAAGACGAGGAAGCAAGATTTTGTGCACCAGTTACTGGGTGATGGAAGCTACCTCAAAGAGGATAATTTGGTGTCTACACCCTAGTTATACCTGATGGACTAACCTGCTGTACTATAAGATAAGGAACCTCTTCAATGTATGTAGTCTATTACTGTAGTTTGATTGGCTGCATATATAAATTTAATAAACCCCCTAATGTGTAGAGGATCGATTTGTGAGATTAAGAGATTATTGCAGAAATACAGTCCACTTATCATTATACAAATTCCTATCGAAGTATATAAATTAACGTAAATATAAATTCTATATATATTCATATAAATTAAATAAATATAAATCTCACAGGTCGGTTCCCACAGATGCTACTACTACTACTACTCATCCTCCTGCTGTTGGTGAAGCTCCTCCTCCTGCTTCCCTATTTATTATTTATTCTTCCTGTATTCTATATTGCTCTCCTCTTCCTGCTGCATCTCTATTTATTCCTTATTCTTCTTGTATTCTATGTTGTTCTCCTCTTAATCCATATCCCATCATTCTTCTTCTTTCCACTCTTAGAAGCGCGTCCGCTCCTAATCACAATCGCGCTCCCTCTGTCAAAAAAGTTGGGGGCGGACCCTAAAATCTTTATGACCCTTTCACCCACTCACCACCATCTTTAGACTTTATTCTCCTCCCACTTCTCCATCTACTAATCTCGTCCTCTCATTTACTACAGAAAATGGCTTTTTTCCTAAATTTCAACAGAAAACGTCAAATTTCGTCTAATAAAAAAAAAATACTTACTACGTTCTCTCCACCTTGTCAGAACAATACACACCTCACTCGAACACTACTTACCCCATATTTATCGTACATCAGGCAACACGCCCGCGAAAAACACCCTATGTTACCCCAAACGTTCCCACAACGTTATCACAACTTTCGACGTTGCCGAAACCACTCCATCCCAAAATGGAGGGGACGGGCTACGTCGTAAAACTCCCTACTAGAGTCAAACTTAATCTGTGTAAACACTATGCAAATAAAGAGACTTAGTCTATGGAACTCACTCCTTAATGAGTTAAAAAAGCTGTCCAACATTTGCCTCATTCTAAAACAAAAACTAAATGTACCTAATTTCGTCTTCATAGTTTCCTACCGTGTGCTTAAAATTGCACTGTATCTGCTGCTACCCAATCCCCCAATTTTTATGTATCTAATCCAAACAACTTTACCATTGTGATCATTGCTGTCTTCTTATATGTGCTATCAAAATGCTATATTGTGCCTATTAATCTTTGTTAAATTACAAATCAAGCTGTCAATGCAATCAATCAGAGCTACTGATGTGCTTAGTATATCTACTAATCCCTCTCATCTCATTTTTCTTGCAATTCACCTGTTAACATTTTATAAATTTTGCTAGAATTTACCTACTTAAAATTATCTGTTAGGTTATGGACCTGCCCGAAACGCTGTGCGTACTAGTGGCTTTACAAGATTGTAAACACCATGCTATGTATCCTCACAAACCCAATGTACCTTCTTGTATATAAATAAATAAATAAATAATAAATAAATAAATAAATAAATAAATTACTTATTGTTACACGGCTAAATTGTGTAATAGGAAGAGGTCTTGGACCCCTACTTCCCCCTCTTTTTTAACAGGTCATAATAGTCCATACAGTCATAATTATAGGTTTAAGTATTCAAATACAGTCTCCGTGGTGTAGTGGTAAGACACTCGCCTGGCGTTCCGCGAGTGCTATGTCATGGGTTCGTATCCTGGCCGGGGAGGATTTACTGGGCGCAATTCCTTAACTGTAGCCTCTGTTTAACGCAACAGTAAAATGTGTACTTGGATGAAAAAACGATTCTTCGTGGCAGGGGATCGTATTCCAGGGACCTGCCCGAAACGCTACGCGTACTAGTGGCTGTACAAGAATGTAACAACTCTTGTATATATCTAAAAAAAAAAAAAAAATGAGAGAAGTCTTTGAAGTTTTTACCCTTCTTACCTAACATCATTTGTGCAGTGGGGCATTTGGTGATTGTAAATGCTCCCACCAGCCACTTTCTCTCATATTTCATATTCACCTGTGTTTATTTACTTAATAACTACTGGTATAATATCTTACTATTATAAAAACTAATTCTAATATCATAAAAGACATATTTACTGCAAGTTTCAAGCAGAGAATGCATATATAACTAACACGAAAGACTCCGCTTCACGAGATTCGCCAACTAATAATCTTTTGTCTATATAAAATCGATCCATGGTCAAATTTTCAGGCAAACAAGACAAGAGTTCTTCTACTAGGATGAGCTGTTTAAGGGAAAAAAATCATGAGTATTTACACTATTGAGCCACTTATCAAAGATTGACTCTTTTACTCGAGCACAATCTGTAACTGTCTGATCAGGTGTACGTTTAAGACCTCTAAACTTTTGTCTTAGTGCTTCTGCATTTAATTCGTATGCTTGCAAGATCCTCTTCTTTACTGTAGGATAGTGAAAACTATCTTTAAAAGGTAGCGAGGCAAAAATTGCCTACACCTTCCCTAGCAACTGACCTTGCATAATGGTCACCCAAGAATCCTCTGGCCATTTCAAACTAGTAAATAATTTGACGAAAAGCAGGAAAAATAGTTCAGGGTCCTTCTCATTAAATTGAGGTAATTCAAAACGTTTTGGAAAATGAAGTCCACTACTTGAAGAACTACCTGAAGAACCATTAGAACTCTTACTACCAGCAGCAGCTGCAGCTTCTAGCCTTCTATCTTCTAGCCTTATCTGCGCCTCAGCCATCTGCTGTCTAACAACTGCTTGGTTTCTTCTCCTCTAAGACTAGCTATTTCTAACTCAGCTTCTCTCTGCTTAGTCTCCTCTTTATTCTTCAATTTCTCAAGCTCTATCTGCCTAAAATGAAGTTCCAATTCCTGCTTTCTAAGTTAAGCCATATTCTCAGCCTTGTCAGGATATTCCTCTAATACTAAATAATTAAACTAAACAATTCTAATATACCAGGGGCGGAGGCTATAGTCAGGGATGAAACTAAGGCTGAAACTCAGGAAGTTGTAAACTCTGACTCAGTATACCCGGATGTAGATGACAGTAAACTAGAAAGTGTAACAGACAGCACTGACAGCTCGATAGGTACAGACACTACAACGGTCCCCGATAGAGCAAGTCAGAACAGAAGGACAGACTTATGCAAATTTTATGCAAAGGGCATATGCAAACATAGATATGCTGGTAATAAGAAAGGATTAGAATGCAGTTACCAACATCCCAAAAAATGTTTAAATGTGCTTAGGAAAGGTGAGTGTCGATTTGGATCAATATATAGGTTTTTCCATCCTGACATGTGCCAAACCTCACTGGAGGACAGAAAATGCTATGACCTCAGCTACCCACACTTTCACGTGAAAGGCACGGAACGCTACATAAAGAGTGGCAAGCAGGATAATGAATTTGGAGGAAGCTCTATAAATTTTTTATACCAGACCGAAAGAGAATTCAAAAGGAGGAGCATGGAGAGTGTATGGAACTGGATGCCAGATCCACTTGCATTCTAGAATTACAGGTACAATTATACACTGAAAGGGAACTACAACTACGACAGAAAACTGCCCTACAACAATCAGTACTGGTCAGAACAAACTCAATATGTCCACGAATAATGGACTTGCCGAAAAAGTCTCCCAGTCAAACTATCACTAATAGAGTAAGCTCATTCATCTTTGCCAGCATACAAGGACTGAAAACAAGAACAAACAACAAAGTACAGTTCATAAATGGCCTCCTCACGGAGTCAAATGCAGTATTTGGAGCTTTCACAGAAACCCATGCAGGGGAATTCTTAGACAGTGAGATCTGGATTCCAGGATATAACCTATACAGGTGTGATAGGAAAATTAGATCACATGGAGGTGTGGGTCTGTATATTAGGGAAGACCTTGTATGCTCGGAGCTCCTAAACGTTACAAATGAGGTGGTAGAGGTACTGGGATTAAAAATAGAGAAAATAAATTTAGTGATTATTCTAATATACAAACCGCCAGATGCAACGGCTGAGGAATTCACAGAACAGATAAACAAAATAGAGAATAGCCTTGATAATTTGGAGAACCCGATACCTGATATTATCTTCCTAGGTGACTTCAACATGCCTAGTCTCAGGTGGAGAATAGCAAACAATAATATTATGCCAGGAAATCTACCAGGACCTAACCAACCACAGATTAGAGAACTACTTAGATTCTGTGACAAATTTTCACTCAATCAGCAGATATCAGAGCCAACGAGAAATGAAAATATTCTAGATCTGGTCTTTACGAACAATGAAGACATTATCAGAGACATTACGATATCAGATACCACATACTCAGATCACAAGCTCATTGAAGTGCAAACCACCATCAATACTCAAAATAGACCTAAAACGTTGATAAAGCTAGAGGGGCTATTCAGTAAATTCAGTTTTAATAATAAAAGGATAGACTGGGAAATAATAAACAGGGAACTTAAAAACATTCCATGGGAAACTGTTCTAAGTAATACAAGTCCTACAGAAAGAATAGAAAAACTGACTTCGGAAGCGTATCAAGTCTGTCTGAAACATGTTCCTTTGAGGAAAGCCAGAAAGAGATCTAACGTAGAAAGAGAACGCAGACGACACTATAAACGCAGGAACAAAATAACGGAACTGCTTATGCAGACACGAATTTCCCGTCAAAGAAGGAATAATTTAAATAGGGAGATTGAAGAAATCGAGCGGAAATTGAAACACTCATATGAAACTGAAGAAAGGCAGTTAGAACAGAAAGTAATTCAGGCAATAAAGAAAAATCCAAAATATTTCTTCACAAATGCGAAATCAAAAGCAAAAACCACTGCCAGTATTGGACCTATTCGTACAAGTGAAGGTTCATACACGGAGGATGACAAAGAAATTAGTGAAATCCTAAAAAATCAGTATGAGGACATGTTTAACACTCCAATAAAAAACATGAAAGTGGAAGATCCAGACAATTTCTTTATGCGGGATATTCAAACCCCTGTAAATATAACTGATATCAACACGAGCGCACTAAATTTTGAAAGAGAAATTGAAAACATGCCCATGCACTCGGCCCCAGGTACAGGCTCATGGAATTCAATATTTCTAAAGAAATGCAAAGTGCCGGTAGCACAAGCACTCAGTATAGTGTGGAGGAAGAGCTTGGACACGAGGGAGATACCAGATGCACTTAAAGTAGCAGACATAGCCCCTCTACACAAGCGAGGGAGCAAAGCATTGGCAAAGAATCATAGACCATTTGCATTAACATCGCACATCATAAAAGTATTTGAGACAGTGATTAGGAGTCAGGTCACCAATGTCATGGAGACCAATGACCTTCACAACCCAGGCCAACATGAATTTCGAGCGGGAAGATCGTGCCTCTCAAAGCTACTTGAGCACTACGACAAAGTCACTGAGGCATTAGAAGAAAAACAGAATGCTGATGTGATATACACGGACTTCGCAAAGGCTTTCGATAAATGTGACCATGGCGTGATAGCACACAAAATGAAGTCAGTGGCAATAACCGGTAAAGTAGGACGCTGGATACTCAGTTTTCTGTCAAAGAGGATTCAGCGAGTAACGGTCAACCATATAAAATCTAGTCCAAGTGCAGTTAAAAGCTCTGTACCTCAGGGTACAGTCCTTGCACCGCTGCTTTTCCTCATCCTTTGCAGATGACACAAAAATCAGTATGAAAATTATCTCGGCTGAAGACATTGAAAAACTTCAAGCTGATATTAATAAAGTTTTCGACTGGGCATCAGAAAATAACATGATGTTTAACAGTGATAAATTCCAGGTACTCAGGTACGGTAAAAATGAGGACCTTAAACATAATACAGAGTACAAAACACAATCAAATGTACCCATAGTAGGAAAACAGCATGTAAAGGATTTGGGAATAATAATGTCTGACGACCTAACGTTTAAGGAGCATAACCAAGCAAATATTGCGACAGCCAGAAAAATGATAGGATGGATTACGAGAACTTTCAAGTCCAGGGATCCCAACACAATGGTTGTACTCTTCAAGTCACTTGTGTTGTCCCGTCTTGAGTACTGCTCAGTACTCACTTCCCCCTACAGAGCAGGAGAGATTGCTGAAATAGAGGGAATACAGAGAACATATACGGCACGCATAGACGCGATAAATCACCTAAATTATTGGGATCGTCTCAAAGCCCTCCAAATGTACTCACTAGAAAGAAGACGAGAGAGATATCAAATAATATACACCTGGAAGATACTGGAGGGCCAAGTACCAAATCTACACAGTAAAATAACAACATACTGGAGTGAACGATATGGAAGAAAATGCAGAATAGAACCAGTAAAGAGCTGGGGTGCCATAGGCACAATCAGAGAACACTGTATAAACATCAGAGGTCCACGGTTGTTCAACACCCTCCCAGCAAGCATAAGAAATATTGCCGGAACAACCGTGGACATTTTCAACAGGAAACTAGATTTATTCCTCCAAGGAGTGCCGGACCAACCGGGCTGATGTGGGTATGTGGCCCTGCGGACCGCTCCAAGCAACAGCCTAGTGGACCAAACTCTCACAAGTCAAGCCTGGCCTCGGGCCGGGCTTGGGGAGTAGAAGAACTCCCAGAACCCCATCAACCAGGTATCAACTAGGTACTTCATCATTCAACCTACCATCTACTAGATGCAAAAATATAGTCTTCAATAATTTAGTTTTAGTCATTCTGGGTGCCACATCTAGCTCTAGGTTTTTCCCATACAAATAATCACTGATTTAGTCAAGGTCTTAATTTTCTCCACAGATGGATTCTGCAAATTCTTTTTTAATACATTCTCCATCTTCTGAATTAATCAATAAGGCACTTTCTACAAAAAACTATTATTATCACTAAAATAAGAATATACTATACAAGCATGACCCCAAACATACAAGACTCTGAACACTTACCTCTATCGTGCTATCGTGCAAGTGCAGTATTAGAAAGTATCCTTACTAGGTTAACTTAGGACTGCAAGCTGAATCATATGCAGAGATACATATCTTCAAAACATCTTCAATAAAGATGTTGAAGCTGACTAGCTGACACCAGGCTCTATCCTAGTCCAGTGGTACACAAACCCCTAGCATGATTTATACACAAGTACAGGATGGTGGTGTCACACATTACTAATTAGTGGGTGAGGAATCAATAACATGTCGAGGCACAGTAGCAACCACTTAAGGCCCCTAGGTACCCACCTCAATATGTATACATAAAATCACCTACCACCTGGCATAAATGATGTACCTCGGTAGTCTGATCCAATACAAGCATAACAGCATAATTATGTATATACTAGTAATCAATAAACACAAAATGCCACTCAAAGAGCCGGGCGTCACACGTTCGCCCATCTGAGAAATGAAGAGTGTAGTGACTCGCCAAGGGCCGGCCAGGCCGAGATGTATATATGATATATATTGTATTTTCTTAAATAAATATAAAAAAGGAAAGACATTGTTTCCAACTTGGTAAGTCAACCGACGCGCCTCCTTCATACTAATTGCTTATTACAATATACAACCTTACAGGAGAATACATATCATATGTACAAGAGAATATATCATGATATCACTAAGAACTCTATTTGACCCGGCCGTGATTCGAACCCATGTCGTCCAGGATCACCCCTAAACGTACACAGTACCGTGACCACTGCACCAATGATCGTCTTTTTTAGACGATCATTGGCGCGGTGGTCACGGTAATGTGCATGTTTAGGGGTGATCCTGGACGGCATGGGTTCGAATCCTGGCCGGGTCAGATAGAGTTCTTAGGTAATCTATGGCTTGCGCATTCCATGCAGCTTTTTCATATATCATGATATATAAACAATCACACGAAGAATTCATATCTACTAGACATGGATATACTGACTGGAGACGGTATGCCATGCGGGGAGGGGGGGGGGATAATGGAGGATTTCCTAAGTATACATTCTATATCATAATACACATAGCATGTCCTATACAGCAATACATAGCATTCCATACTATAGACATATAATGGTAGTTGCACGATACACGACATTAGGCTTCTGCTATGAACTCAAATGTATACGCATTTGGTAATAATACATAATATGTATAGGTATTTCAAACAAATTATTGCAATACGTAATATATACTAGAGTATTGTCAAAAAAGAGATTAAGATGGATGCAATAATATTTGTGATACTAGGCATATAGACCTGGATAACACTATACAGTTTGACAGCATCATACACCAGCCACAACATGATCATACGGGTGTATGTGTGGTCATAACAACGGTATTCCCTACACCATCTTCCCTATCCTTCACCGCCTTCCATACCCATCACAGGCTTCCTTACCCTTCACCGCCTTCCCTACCACTGACTACCTTACCTTTCCTTGACCACTTTCACTACCCTTCACCATCTTCCCTACCCTTCACCGCCTTCCATACCCTTCATTACCTTCCCTACCCTTCACCCCTTGACCTACCCTTCACCATCTTCCCTACCCTTCACCACCTTCCCTATCCTTCACCGCCTTCCATACCCTTCATTACCTTCCCTACCCTTCACCCCTTGACCTACCCTTCACCATCTTCCCTACCCTTCACCACCTTCCCTATCCTTCACCGCCTTCCATACCCTTCATTACCTTCCCTACCCTTCACCCCTTGACCTACCCTTCACCATCTTCCCTACCCTTCACCACCTTCCCTATCCTTCACCGCCTTCCATACCCTTCATTACCTTCCCTACCCTTCACCCCTTGACCTACCCTTCACCATCTTCCCTACCCTTCACCACCTTCCCTATCCTTCACCGCCTTCCATACCCTTCATTACCTTCCCTACCCTTCACCATCTTCCCTACCCTTCACCACCTTCCCTACCCTTCACCGCCTTCCCTACCCTTCATCACCTTCCCTACCCTTCACCACCTTTCCTACCCTACACCATCTTCCCTACCCTTCACCACCTTCCCTACCCTTCACCACCTGCCCTACCCTTCACCACCTTCCATACCCTTCACCACCTTCCATACCTTTCATTACCTTCCCTACCCTTCACCACCTTCCCTACCCTTCACCCCTTGACCTACCCTACACCATCTTCCCTCTCCTTCACCACCTTCCCTACCCTTCATTACCTTCCCTTACTCTTCACCACCTTTCCTATCCTTCACCACCTTTACTACCCTTCACAAATTTCCCTATCCTTCACCACCATCCCTACCCCTCACCACCTGCCCTACCCTTCACCACCTTCCCTACCCTACACCACCTTCCCTACCCCTCACCACCTGCCCTACCCTTCACCACCTTCCCTACCCCTCACCACCTGCCCTACCCTTCACCACCTTCCCTACCCTTCACCACCTTCCCTACCCTTCCCAATCCATCACCAACTTCCCTACCCTTCACCACCTTCCCTTACTTTTCACCATCTTCCCTACCCTTCACCACCTTCCCTATACATCACCAACTTCCCTACCCTTCACCACCTTCCCTTAATCTTCACCACCTTCACTACCCAACACCGCCTTCCCAACCCTTCACCACCTTCCCTACCCTTCACCACCTTCCCAACCCTTCACCACCTTCCCTACCCTTCACCACCTTCCCTACCCTTCACCACCTTCCCTACCCTACGCCACCTTCCCAACCCTTCACCACCTTCCCTACCCTTCACCACCTTCCCTACTCTTCACCACCTTCCCTACCCTTCACCACCTTCCCTACCCTTCACCACCTTCCCTACCCTTCACCACCTTCCCTACCCTTCACCACCTTCCCTACTCTTCACCACCTTCCCAACCCTTCACCACCTTCCCTACCCTTCACCACCTTCCCTACTCTTCACCACCTTCCCATTCTCTTCCCCACCTTCCCTTCCCCTTCACCACCTTCCCTACCCTTCACCACCTTCCCTACCCTTCACCACCTTCCCTACTCTTCACCACCTTCCCAACCCTTCACCACCTTCCCTACCCTTCACCACCTTCCCTACTCTTCACCACCTTCCCTACCCTTCACCACCTTCCCTACTCTTCACCACCTTCCCATTCTCTTCCCCACCTTCCCTACCCCTTCACCACCTTCCCTACCTTTCACCACCTTCCCTACCCTTCACCACCTTCCCTACCCTTCACCACCTTCCCTACCCTTCACCACCTTCCCTACCCCTTCACCACCTTCCCTACCCTTCACCACCTGCCCTTCTCTTCACCACCTTCCCTGCCCTTCACCTCTTTCCCTCTCCTTCACCATTCAGGGCGAATGGTGAATGGTATATTACTCCTAGCATAATGACTCCATCACTCCTAACATAATGATGACTCCATCACTCCTAGCATAATGACTCCATCACTCCTAGCATAATGACTCCATCACTTCTAGCATAATGATGACTCCATCACTCCTAGCATAATGACTCCATCACTCCTAGCATAATGACTCCATCACTCCTAGCATAATGATGACTCCATCACTCCTAGCATAATGACTCCATCACTCCTAGCATAATGACTCCATCACTCCTAGCATACTGACTCCATCACTCCTAGCATAATGACTCCATCACTCCTAGCATAATGACTCCATCACTCCTAGCATAATGATGACTCCATCACTCCTAGCATAATGATGACTCCATCACTCCTAGCATAATGATGACTTCATCATTCTTAGCATAATGACTTCATCACTCCTAGCATAATGACTCCATCACTCCTAGCATATTGATGACTCCATCACTCCTAGCATAATGATGACTCCATCACTCCTAGCATAATGATGACTTCATCATTCTTAGCATAATGACTTCATCACTCCTAGCATGCTGAGCATGAGTAATCCATTGCTTGCAAGCTTAGGATAAATAAAACATGGTGGATGGTACACCACCACCTTCTCTCACCTCTGCTCACTAAACATGATGGATGGTACACCACCACCTTCTCTCACCTCTGCTCACTAAACATGGTGGATGGTACACCACCACCTTCTCTCACCTCTGCTCACTAAACATGATGGATGGTACACCACCACCTTCTCTCACCTCTGCTCACTAAACATGGTGGATGGTACACCACCACCTTCTCTCACCTCTGCTCACTAAACATGGTGGATGGTACACCACCACCTTCTCTCACCTCTGCTCACTAAACATGGTGGATGGTACACCACCACCTTCTCTCACCTCTGCTCACTAAACATGGTGGATGGTACACCACCACCTTCTCTCACCTCTGCTCACTAAACATGATGGATGGTACACCACCACCTTCTCTCACCTCTGCTCACTAAACATGGTGGATGGTACACCACCACCTTCTCTCACCTCTGCTCACTAAACATGGTGGATGGTACACCACCACCTTCTCTCACCTCTGCTCACTAAACATGGTGGATGGTACACCACCACCTTCTCTCACCTCTGCTCACTAAACATGGTGGATGGTACACCACCACCTTCTCTCACCTCTGCTCACTAAACATGGTGGATGGTACACCACCACCTTCTCTCACCTCTGCTCACTAAAACACTCCCAATGGTCCCCAGTCCGTCCGCTTGGCCCACCCTTGAATCACCTTCATCTTCACTAAGTTTTCACCATCTGTGATATTCTTCAGCCCTGTGTGTGTGTGTCTCCTTAGTTCTCAGTATTCCTGCTTATAGGAGTCCCAAGAGCCTTCCACCCAGGACGAGACAAGAAAAATGGCATCAGGGGTTCAGGAGCGCCAGAAGCGAGTTCTGGAGGAGGAGGGCGTGTCTACGTCTGCAGGAGGCAAGAGACTGCGGCGGGAAGGGAGTTTGTCTCAAGGAAAAAAGGTTCGAAAGGGAGCGACTACAGTCCCTGAAGGTTACTCAATGGCAGAGAAACTGTCCCGAGTTCGATCTAAAATGTCGTCATATCGATCACAATCAACCCAGAAAACGGAGGTAAAAATAACATTACGTGAAAGACTTCAACATTTCCTTAAACAAGAAAATGATAAAAAAATAGAAGAAGAAAAGAAAGAAAATGAGAGAAATGAGAACCAGTGCCGCCTAGAGGACTTGGAGACATTGATCAATAAACATCAAGAGCTTGATAAAGGCGAAGAATGTGAGCTTGACCAATGGCCAGGCACCATTAACCAAGATTTACTTATGTTCGATTCGTTCTCAGATTATGAGGATGAGGACGAAAATGGTTCTCAAACCACAGAGGGTTGAGAACTGGCTGCCTGCCCCTGAATTATTATTATTATTATTATTATTATTATTGTAAACATTTTTGTTATAAATAAAGTATTTGATTCTATAATGATCATTGTTGCTTTATTATTCTTTGACTTAAGGTCCTGAAAATTTAATGTGATAATTTACTGACTTGACATTAACAAATGATAATATATTAGTGGTCTGGGATGGACCAATTAAGTTGTGTGTGACTGTGACGAACTTCATCTCCAGTATATGCCCAACCACTTGGCCTGGACGGTAGACTGACGGTCTCGCTTCGTCCAAGTGGTTGGACACCATTCCTTCCCTCCATCCCGTCCCTAATACATATCCTGACCCCTTCCAAGTATTATAGTCGTAATGACATGGCACTTTCCCCTGATAGTTCTGTTCGCCTTCATCTCCAGTGTGCAACATTTTGGGCAGTGTGTTTATGTAACAATTTACCCAGAGAGAGAATCGTATAAAAACAAGGAGTGTAGATTTTTGGGAGGCGAATGATACTCTTGCTGGACTAAATATTTATTTTTACAATAAGTGCCATAATTGAGGTAGATAATAAGTAAATTATAAGGCTTACAATAAGTGTCATAATTGAGGCAGATAATAAGTAAATTATAAGGCTTACAATAAGTGTCATAATTGAGGCAGATAATAAGTAAATTATAAGGCTTACAATAAGTGTCATAATTGAGGCAGATAATAAGTAAATTATAAGGCTTACAATAAGTGTCATAATTGAGGTAGATAATAAGTAAATTATAAGGCTTACAATAAGTGCCATAATTGAGGTAGATAATAAGTAAATTATAAGGCTTACAATACGTGGCATTATATTGAATTAACGTAAGAAATAATAAATAGTAATGCATATCCCGTAAATGGTGCATAACTGTAATTAGCCTTCGTGGGAACTTCCCTAATTTACAGTACTTAATGCAACAATTAAACAATATGTAAGTTATACAATTTAAAAAAGAAGTCTACGGGCTCACCATAGCCCGTGCTACTTGGGACTTTTTGCTCCAAGTAGCGAATCTTAAACAACAACAGCAACAACAACATTAAAGAAGTAATATAAGCCAGATGTGTTTTCCTATATCTTGCCCAAAACGCTGTGCGTATTGGTGGCTTTAGGCATAGTATATACTAGCTCTCTCTTGTAACTACATTCTGCTTGTACTCGTCTTGTATGTATGTACTTTTCCTACCTTGCATGGGATGCTTGTGAGTGACACTTGTACGTAGTTAAGCGCCTCTTCTTTATCTGCTTTCTTGTAGAGTGGCACCACATTTGCCGTCTTCCAGCAGCTGGGCAATTAGCGCTCTGTTAGGGATTCATCAGAGATTAGTGCCAGAGGTATGCTGAGGCATGTGCAGCTTCTTTGACCATCCATGGTGATTGTTCTGCCCAATAGCTATAGTTATGTTGAGTGATGTTAGTTGCATCCTTAATTCCTCTGCTATTACCTCCATATATTTATGAGTCTCTCATGAGGGGCTGCTTCCTCATCTAGCTGTTCAGGCTCAGTAGTGAACACTCCATGGAAGCTGCCACTGAGTGCCTCACAAATTTCCTTATCATTTCCTGTATACTGTCCTCCCCTTTTTCGTAACCTGGTCATTCAGTCTTTCACTGTCATTTTCCCTCTTATATGGCTATGTAGGAGTTTCTGTTGTTTCTTTGCTCTCAGAGAAATATCGTTTTATTTGTTTATATTTATATATATAAGAGTTCATACATTCTTGAACAGTTACTAGTAAGCATAACATTTCGGGCAAGTCCTTAATCCTAATTTTCCCCGGAATACGACTCGCCAAAGCGTTTAACAACCAGGTACCCATTAACTGCTGGGTGGACAGAGGCTACAGTTAAGGATCGGTGCCTGGTCAATCTTCCCAGGCCAAAGCACTCGCGAAACGCCATTTTCATTGTTTCTTTCCGCCTATCTTCTTATATTTATGCATTTATTTATGGCCTTGTTGCATATATACATTGGTTTTTATCTGTCCTTTACTCTCTCTATTTCCTCCACTCCTTCTTGTTTGTTTGCTTTTGCTTCCTGGCACTGTCTATTGAACAACGGGTTATTGTATTCTCGCCTCCCTTTTTGTCTTAATGTTGTTATGAATTTCTCTTCTGCCTCTGTGCATCTCAGGTTTACTTGGTCCATCATTTACTGGACCGTCTTCCCTCTAAGTTCCTCCTCCCATCGCACACTTCCCAGATTTGTTCTTGCTTTCATGTAGTCTCCTTTTTTATGTCTACCCTCCCTTTCCTGATTCCTTGTCTTATGGGCACTGGTGGATTTTTTTAATTTTTTAAATTTTGCCTCGAGGGGCGAGTTTATTGGGCAGCGCCACTCATCCTGTGAGTGGACATACCGCCATAGCAACATGTACAACACTCCCCAATAGGAAGAACTCTCCGCTGGGTTGTTCATCCTGTCACTTGTACCCAGACACAGCTGGGACTTGCTTAACAGTCTCAAGTGAACAGCTCCTCAAACAAGAAGATTAACATCTGTCAACCCATAAAATCTTACGTTACCTTGCGGGTACAAAATGGGGGAATCTTTTAAGAACAGTATCAATATATGACAAATAGTGTTTTCCTAACTCAAACAATATGGGGTTTATTATTCTACACATATTTCTAATGTCTCTCAGGTGTTCACATTTTCTCAGGTAGAGGTCAAGGCGGTGTCCGTCACTTTCATCACAGATTCTGCAACTCCGCGGCTCAGCTGTTGTTTCCATTCCGAATCTCCATGGATATTTGTATCTAAGACGGATTTTTGCTATTACTGATTCTCTCCTGCGACCACCTCCTCTTCGTCCATAATCATTGGGATTGCCAGCTGTAACAATGTTGTACCATCGTACAGATTTGCTGATTTGTGCTTTTATCTTCCTTTCCTCAGTTACCTTGCCACGGTGATGTTGCTTGATAATACCTCTAATTTGTAGCAGTCTTGGGTATGAAGTATTTAATATGGTCTCCTCCAGTGCTTTCAGCTGACATTACATCTGCTCGTTCATTCACACATAACCCAACATGGGAGGGGATCTACAGAAACTTGACGACTCTTCCCTGGTTGATTAGTACCCTCACAGCTCCCTTAATTTCAGCGACTATCACAAGATTTTCGGGCCGATTTTTTACTTAGGCTTTGTCGCGCTGCTTTTGAATCAGTGAAGATCACTGCAGCATTAGTGTTTCGTTCATGAAATCTTAACGCCATAACAATGGCAGTTAGCTCCGCTTGCGTTGAAGAGGCATAGTTCTCAATACGTGATTTGTCTTCATTTCTGCATTGAAGAGCATTATTCCTAATTACAGTGTGTGCTGCACCAGCCCTGCCATTAACCGAATTAGATGACTATCAGTGTAAATTTGATCTAGTTCATCTCCGGCTTCTTAATAAATTTCCCTGAGATTCTTGTGCCTCATTTCTTGTGGTATGTTACTGTGTACACTGGTGTTACTGTGTGTACTGGTGCTACTGTGTACACTGGTGTTACTGTGTGCACTGGTGTTACTGTGTGCACTGGTGTTACTGTGTGTACTGGTGTTACTGTGTACACTGGTGTTACTGTGTGTACTGGTGTTACTGTGTGTACTGGTGTTACTGTGTGCATTGGTGTTACTGTGTGCACTGGTGTTACTGTGTGCATTGGTGTTACTGTGTGTACTGGTGTTACTGTGTGCACTGGTGTTACTGTGTGTACTGGTGTTACTGTGTGCACTGGTGTTACTGTGTGCATTGGTGTTACTGTGTGTACTGGTGTTACTGTGTGCACTGGTGTTACTGTGTGTACTGGTGTTACTGTGTGCACTGGTGTTACTGTGTGCATTGGTGTTACTGTGTGCACTGGTGTTACTGTGTGCACTGGTGTTACTGTGTGCACTGGTGTTACTATGTACACTGGTGTTACTGTGTACACTGGTGTTACTGGTGTTTCTATGTACACTGGTGTTACTGTGTACACTGGTGTTACTGGTGTTACTGTGTACTGGTGTAACTGTGGGTACTGGTGTTGCTGTGAGTAGTGGCATTTATGACTTCTCGCTGCCGTTTTACTTTCTTTGCCGGCAGAGAGTAGTCATAGGGAGCCGGTGGCTGAGCGGACAGAACACTAGACGCGTGATCCTGTGGTCCCGGGTTCGATCCCGGGCGCCGGCGAGAAACGATGGGCAGAGTTTCATTCATCCTGATGCCCCTATTACCTAGCAGTAAATAGGTACCTGGGAGTTAGTCAACTGTCAAGGGCTGCTTCCTGGGGGTGGAGGCATGGTCGAAGACCGGACCGCGGGGACACTAAAGCCCCGAAATCATCTCAAGATAACCTCAAGAAGGTATGCCTGTTTTCAGTTACCCCGGGCTAGTGACTGCCTTATAGTCCATTAAAATTTCGCTCAACCTGGTTTTAAGGCGCAATAGGCAGGCATAAACAATCCTACAGAGGTTGACAGGCATTAACCAGCCTAAAGAGTTTGGCAGGCACAAACCGTACCACAGAGGTTGACAGACATAAACAGCCCTACAGAGATTGACAAGCATAAACAGCCCTACAGAGATTGACAAGCATAAAGAGCCCTACAGAAGTTGCCAGGCATAAAGAGCCCTACAGAAGTTGCCAGGCATAAAGAGCCCTACAGAAGTTGCCAGGCATAAAGAGCCCTACAGAAGTTGCCAGGCATAAAGAGCCCTACAGAAGTTGCCAGGCATAAAGAGCCCTACAGAAGTTGCCAGGCATAAAGAGCCCTACAGAAGTTGCCAGGCATAAAGAGCCCTACAGAAGTTGCCAGGCATAAAGAGCCCTACAGAAGTTGCCAGGCATAAAGAGTCCTACAGAAGTTGCCAGGCATAAAGAGCCCTACAGAAGTTGCCAGGCATAAAGAGCCCTACAGAAGTTGCCAGGCATAAAGAGCCCTACAGAAGTTGCCAGGCATAAAGAGCCCAACAGAAGTTGCCAGGCATAAAGAGCCCTACAGAAGTTGCCAGGCATAAAGAGTCCTACAGAAGTTGCCAGGCATAAAGAGCCCTACAGAAGGTGCCAGGCATAAAGAGCCCTACAGAAGTTGCCAGGCATAAAGAGCCCTACAGAAGTTGCCAGGCATAAAGAGCCCTACAGAAGTTGCCAGGCATAAAGAGCCCTACAGAAGTTGCAAGGCATAAAGGGCCCTACAGAAGTTGCCAGGCATAAACACCCCTACAGATGTTCACGAACATAAACCAGCTCTACAGAGGTTGGTAGACCTAAAAAATCTTCAGAGGTTGGTAGGCCTAAACAACCCTACAAAGGTCACCAGACCTAAACAGCCCAACAGAGGTTGACAGCATAAAGAGCCCTACAGAGATTGACAGGCATTAATAACCCTACAGAGGTTGACAGGCATAAATAACCCTACAGAGGTTGACAGCCATAAACTGCCCTACAGAGGTTGACAGCCATAAACAGCCCTACAGAGGTAGACAGGCATAAGCAGCCCTACAGTGGTTGATAGGCTTAAACAACCCTCCAGAGGTTGAAAAGTCTTACTAACCCATGCTGTATATACAGAGTATAGCCGTGTATAAAGTGTACAGTATATATTACAATCGGCAAGGAAAGGTATATCTAATACACCTAAACGTTTTATGCTATTTAAAAGTCTGTAATAAATAATTTTCCTATTACTTTCAAAAGTTAATTAGAACTGAAAAAATACTAAACTCTTACACAAGTGCAAAGATTTGCTCTTACTAAATTATGTAAATCTTGAGTTAAATACTTTATTAGGCGATTTTTTTGCAGTAATTTATGTAATAGCTGCCAACTATATGTGTACATCCAGTAGTTTCTCTTAAAAATTACTGGATTAATAATGTTGATGTTAATTAATCGTATTTGCTAAGTAGTCACTAAATTATCGTAGCTTAAAGAGCAATCAATACGATATTATGTAATTATAGCAACCTTCCAGAGCTTGGTAGGCCTAACCACCCATTCCAGTATTGATAATCCTAATCAACCCTCCAGAGGCTTATAGGCCTATTCAACGCTCCAGAGGCTGATAGGCCTATTCAACGCTCCAGAGGCTAATAAGCCTATTCAACCCTCCAGAGGCTCATAGACCTATTCAACCCTCCAGAGGGTTATAGGCCTATTCAACCCTCCAGAGGCTGATTGGCCTATTCAATCATCCAAAGGCTGATAGGCCTATTCCACCCTCCAGAGGCTGATGGGCCGATTCAACCCTCCAGAGGCTTATAGGCCTATTCAACCCTCCAATGGCTGATAGGCCTATTCAACTATCCAAAGGCTGATAGGGCTATGCAACACTCCATAGGTTGATAGGCCTATACAACCCTCAAGATGTTGATAGGCCTATACAACACTTCAGATGTTTATAGGCTTATACAACCATCTAGAAGTTTAAAGGACTTAATTACCCTACAGAGGTTGATATAGGCCTTAATAACCCTCCAGATGTTGATAAGCCTTACCAACCATGATGTATATACAGAGTATACCAGTGTATAAAATGAACAGTATATATTCCAATCGGCAGGGAAGAAATACCTTGCACACTCACTTGTTATGCAGTTGAAAAGTTTATGTAGAACAGTTTACTTATTGCTTCAAACAGTTAATTAGTGTCAAAGAAATATTACTAAATTATTTACGTCAGAAATATATAAAAATCTTATGATAAAATATTATGTTACTCCTGAATTGAATAATATTAACCGAAAATGTTTTCAACCTTAATTACGCAGAAATTTTTGTAATAGTAGTTGACAATAAAGATTTATATTAGTTTTATTTAGTCAATAAATTAGTGTTAATATCCTTATTAAATAAAAACATTATTAATTAAGTAAGGCATATTTCCTTATTATTCACTAAACTATTGTAGCTTTTGGAGCACGGCTTATGTTGTTCGGTCATTACAGCAATCTTCCAGAGGTTGATAGGCCTATCGAGGGTCCCAGTAGTACAGTTGGGCTCGTTCTCTACGCACAATTGACAGCAACCCTACAGAGGTTGACAGGCATAAACCGCCCTAGAGAGGTTGAGAAGCATAAAGAAAACCAACAGAGTTTGACAAGCATAAACAACCCTTCAGACGTTGACAGGCATAAACAGCCATACAGAGGTTGACAAGTTAAACAGCTCTACAGAGGTTGACAGACATAAACAACCCTACAGAGGTTGACAGACATAAAGAGCCGTACAGAGGTTGACAGACATAAAGAGCCGTACAGAGGTTGACAGACATAAAGAGCCGTACAGAGGTTGACAGACATAAAGAGCCGTACAGAGGTTGACAGGCATTAACACCCCCCCCCCCCTCAGAGTTTGACAGTCATTATCACCCCTTCAGAAGTTGACAGGCATAAACAACCCTACAGAGGTTGACAGACATAAACAACCCTACAGAGGTTGACAGACATAAACAACCCAACAGAGGTTGACAGACATAAACAACCCTACAGAGGTTGACAGACATAAAGAGCCGTACAGAGGTTGACAGACATAAAGAGCCGTACAGAGGTTGACAGGCATTAACACCCCCCCCCCCTCAGAGTTTGACAGTCATTATCACCCCTTCAGAAGTTGACAGGCATAAACAACCCTACAGAGGTTGACAGACATAAACAACCCTACAGAGGTTGACAGACATAAACAACCCTACAGAGGTTGACAGACATAAACAACCCTACAGAGGTTGACAGACATAAAGAGCCGTACAGAGGTTGACAGACATAAAGAGCCGTACAGAGGTTGACAGGCATAAACAACCCTACAGAGATTGACAGTCATAAAAAGCTCTACAGAGGTTGACAGGCACAAACAACCCTACAGATGATGACATCTTAAACAGCTCTACAGAGGTTGACAGGCATTAACTGCCCTACAGATGATGACAACTTAAACAGCTCTACAGAAGTTAACAGGCATTAACTGCCCTACAGATGATGACAACTTAAACAGCTCTACAGAGGTTGACAGGCACAAACAACCCTACAGATGATGACATCTTAAACAGCTCTACAGAGGTTGACAGGCATTAACTGCCCTACAGATGATGACAACTTAAACAGCTCTACAGAAGTTGACAGGCATTAACTGCCCTACAGAGGTTGACAGGCATAAACAACCCTACAGAGGTTGACAGGCATAAAGAACCTTTCAGAGGTTAACGGCATAAACAACCCTACAGATGATGACAACTTAAACAGCTCTACAGAGGTTGACAGGCATTAACTGCCCTACAAAAGTTGATAGGCGTAAACAACACTCCAGACATTTATAAGTCTTACTATCCATGCTGCATATACAGAGTAAATGCAGAACGGATTCCTGTATATAAAGTGTTGTCAGGGTTCACCCCATCCACCCTGTGGTTGGGGTCGTCCCACAGGTCTTCGCCCCTCAGTACTGGGCGCCACTGCTCGCCCTTGGGCTCCCCCAGTCAACTAAGGGCTGGCCTTATACACCCCTAGTGAGTGGGGAGGTTCATGCTTATTATAACTCGCTTAAACCTGCCTGTCCTCACACTGGAACGCTTTCTTCTTCTTCTTTATCTGGTGTACTCAGGTCGCCAGCTGGGTGTTTATACTCGGGTCCCAGCAACACGTCAGTGGTCTTAATGGTTATCTTGATCAAGGATGCAATATTATGTGCAGTACAAGGTGTCACTAATGGTCTCATAAATATATAATATACATAGCCCTAGAGAATGGAGGCTCACTTAAACTCCTCAGTTAGTTTAAGAGTTTACTGAAGAAAACATACATACATTTACAAATGGCATAAAGAAATGTCTATGTTGAATTATCCGCTGGCGGCAGCATTTCTCGATGACACGTCTGGCAACACGGTAGCTGACTGGATCCACTCCCCCCGGCGCTGGATCCACTCCCCCCGACGCTGGATCCACTCCCCCCGGCGCTGGATCCACTCCTTTTGGTCCCCGGCGCTGGATCCACTCCCCCCGGCGCTGGATCCACTCCCCCCCGGCGCTGGATCCACTCCCCCCGGCGCTGGATCCACTCCCCTGGCGCTGGATCCACTCCCCCGGCGCTGGATCCACTCCCCCCGGCGCTGGATCCACTCCCCCCGGCGCTGGATCCACTCCCCCCGGCGCTGGATCCACTCCCCCCGGCGCTGGATCCACTCCCCCCGGCGTTGGATCCACTCCCCCCGGCGCTGGATCCACTCCCCCCGGCGCTGGATCCACTCCCCCCGGCGCTGGATCCACTCCCCCCGGCGCTGGATCCACTCCCCCCGGCGCTGGATCCACTCCCCCCGGCGCTGGATCCACTCCCCCCGGCTCTGGATCCACTCCCCCCGGCGCGGGCGCACACCTCGCGCCTCTGGCAGCACGATCAGCAGACGCTTCTAGCTGTCAGAACGTCGTGACTTTCCCACGCCTCCAGCCATGCAATCAGCTGTGCATTTCAGAGTACGTTGGTGGCTCCTTGCACACCAACTACCCTTCCAGGATCACTAACATCACCACCTTAATGCTCACCCACACCAACTCATGCCTAAATGAGTTTTTGGCTCCAAGCCTAACGTCCTGTCACTTAGACAATAAAATGAGAAGAAATGTTCACAACATATAAAATACTCTAACTCACCTAGCTCAAAAAGGGATAAGGGAGGGACAATTATCTACCTTATTTCACTCCAACCACGAAACTGACTCGTCCTCTGTTGAGGGATGTTGAGGTTCCTGGTTCTGGCTCCTGGTCTCCTGATGAACAGTTCCCACACACACACAGGTTCCTCCGTCGCCTTCGTGGTAACGCGTCCTCGCCGTGCTCACATCCAACAGGTACTGCCTTCCTCCTCCTATTCTCTGGGGTACTGGAGACAGGCACCTCCGTCATCGTCCTCTGCACTCACTGGCACTGTCGACTCTTCACAGTCCAGCACAGCTTCCCCTCGCCTTAACTGCCAGTAGATTTGGGCCCGGCCCCAGCTTCTCGCTTGATGTGTAAGACTTGGTCCTCTAGTGGGCGTCCCAGACGTCACCAGCCCAACGTTTCTTCTGCTGCAGACTCTTGATACTGCTCTTGGCTCTTCAATCCGGTCCGTCCTTGCCTCCGGGCACTCCACGGAAGTTGGATGGCTTCCCAGACTGTCTGCAGAATCGAAGCGGAGCCTAAATTTACTGGTAAGGACTCTCTAGGTGCGGAGCTCGCTCGAGCACATCTTCCCTCTCTGACGGCTCGTGACGAACTGTCTTCCCGCCCAGGTGCCAGCTAACCCGCGCCCTCCGCCCCATGACGTCACACCGCCCGAGGGCTCTCGTCATTGGTCACTTCTGGCACGTGACCTCACCTGGCCAATCAGGTGCCGGGAAGCGTCAGGACGTCTTGGCGGGAAACAGGATGGCTCGTCACCTCCTGTGCTTCAAAAGGCGTAAGCCCCTTGCATTTTCAAACTTAGCTGGCCACTTTACAGCCAGTTTAATCACGCTCCACGCTTTCCCACACATGAAAATGTTCCCTGAACATCAGAGAACACTTAGGCTATGGAGATATGACTTTTCTAAGCTGAGAAGGAAGAAATATAGGGGTGGGACATCGTCACAGTGTACAGTATATATATTACAATAGTGAAGGAAAGGTATATGTGATACACTTAATCTTGTTGACCAGACCACACACTAGAAAGTGAAGAGACGACGACGTTTCGGTCCGTCCTGGACCATTCTCAAGTCCATTGTGGATCATCACAATAGACTTGATAATGGTCCAGGACGGACCGAAACGTCGTCGTCCCTTTCTAGTGTGTGGTTTGGTCAACATATTTCAGCCACGTAATTGTGACTCCTCGTCTGCCCACTTAAACGTATGCTATTTGAAAGTCTATATAAAATAGTTTTGCTATTATTTCAGAAAGTTAATTAAAACATAAAAAAATACTCAACTGTTACGCCGACTCAAACAAAGATTTTCCCTTACTAATGATGCTAATCTGACATTTTTGTCATTTTTTCAAAAAATTACATTTTTACATTAAAAATGACATTTTTACACAGGTACCTGATGTCAGACATCTGCAGGAGTTGAAGGAGGCATTTGAGCGCAGTTCCGTGCTGCGTTTCACTTACGAGATGGAAAAGGATGGGAAGCTGCCCTTTCTAGATGTAACAGTCATGGAAAAGAGCGGAGGTTTCCACACTGCAGTCTACACTAAGGAAACGAACATAGGAATGTGCCTAAATGCCAAAAGCGACTGCCCAGATAGGTACAAGAGGAGTGTTGTTAACGCATATGTCGACCGTGCCCTCAGCCACAGCTCAGAATGGAAGCAAGTCGATGAAGAACTCTGTAGGGTAAGGCAGGTCCTAGTCAACAACGGCTTTTCCAATGGTTTCGTCGAAGACATCATAAGAAGGAAAGTGAAACGCCATGCAACCTCTGAAGAGACAACCAACACAACACCTATACCCCCTATTAGACTATTTTACAGGAACTTCTTTTCCACAGCTCATAAAACGGAGGAAAGGGTCCTGAAAGATATTGTTAATAGAAACGTTATCCCTACAGACAAAAATCAGAGGATACAACTGACGATTTACTATAAAACCAGAAAAACGGCCAGCCTACTCATGAGAAACTCTCCAGACACAAAGCAGAACGCTTTAAAAGAGACTAACGTCGTCTATGCCTTCAAATGCCCTCTTGGGGACTGTAAGCTCCAAAAAATCCAGTATATAGGCAAGACAACAACATCTCTTTCTAGGCGTTTAACGATGCATAAGCAACAGGGCTCCATTAAGGAACATATAATCTCTTCCCACAACCAAACCATCGCCAGAGAAATCCTAGTAAACAACACAGAAATCATCGATAGATACAGCGATAGCAGGCGGCTTGACGTTTGCGAGGCATTACACATCAAGAAGTCAACACCAGCAATCAACAGCCAATTAATGCACAACTATATTCTACCCACCTCAAGACTCCGCTCCAATATAGAAGCATCAAGAAATATGGACCAATAGGCTTTCTACAATCACTCCTATTCAATACCCATTGTTTAATGATCTGGCTTGTGTTGATGAAATTAATACCTTATTAAATACCACCTCACCCCATCCACCTCACTCAAATGTAGATATAAACAAAACCGGAGATGTGTAAGTTCTATTCAGTTGTGTATGTGTTAACTAAAGTCTTTGAAAATGTAATAAGTTTTACGAAACGCGCTCAAGTGTCGCATCAGACTAGAAATAAAAATGAATTTTGGAGAATTGATTTTTTAATTACCTCCAACAGTGAAAAGAAATGTACGAAAGATTGAGAAAATTCGTGTTAGAATTATTAATCTTACTTTTTCGGTCATATTTAATAATATATGTCTACAGGAAAGACTGCTACCAAAATATATATATATATATATATATATATATATATATATATATATATATATATATATATATATATATATATATATATATATATATATATATATATATATATATATATATATATATATATAAACTGAAAACTCACACCCCAGAAGTGACTCGAACCCATACTGCCAGGAGCAACGCAACTGGTATGTACAGGACGCCTTAATCCACTTGACCATCACGACTGGACATAAGGAAGTGATAGCTGACGCTATTTGAATCACTTCCAAGCCGGCACTCGGATGGTAATCTTGGGCATAGCATTTTATCAAACCAACTTATTCTTTGGAGCACACATGAGGAACACAAATGCGAACAAGCCTGAATGGTCCCCAGGACTATATACAACTGAAAACTCACACCCCAGAAGTGACTCGAACCCATACTGCCAGGAGCGACGCAACCGGTATGTACAGGTCGCCTTAATCCGCTTGACCATCACGACCGGACGTAAGGAAGTGATAGCCGAAGCTATTTGAACCACTTCCCCGCCAGCACTTGGATGGTAATCTTGGGCATAGCATTTATGTCCGGTCGTGATGGTCAAGCGGATTAAGGCATCCTGTACATACCAGTTGCGTTGTAACACCGTAAAGGGTTTTGTTTAGTTATATTTAATACATATATAGAGATACATGAGTCAGAGACAAGGATCTGAGAGGCGCCAGTTTGTCGGCCTGAAACTCACACCTCTAAGCGTTAATGACCTCAAGTTGACCTGACGTCAGCTCATGCGAATTTCACCTAGCTTCTGCTAATCTGATAATTGTAGCCGGGTAGGTCCGTCAAACATGCTGACATTTATGGAGTGACTTGGTAGAGAGCCTGAGGCTATCTACTTGTGGGCAGAGTTAGCTACTAGGTTTCCCAATATATACTGAGGAAGCATAGGAGAAGAAAGACAAGATAGGAGACCAGCCAGCAGAGCAGAGCAGAGGACAGCTGCCGCAATAGGCTGTCGGTCGGATGAGGGGGTGATGCTGCTTGACAACTGCAGACTCCCCTCCCCCCCCCCCTCTCTATTCAACTTAGACTCAATCCTCGGTGAGTGAACATTTAGGTGACTTGGTCGTGTTTACAAGTGTTGTGTGAGGATCCGGGGCAGTCAAGTTTTGTATATTAATTTTGAACATTAAGTTGAATTGCTTAAATTATGATACTTATCATGTGAAATATAATGGATGAATTTATGGTTTAAATTGTCTTTAACTGTGTTCCCTGGAGTTTTTGAGTTGAGATGAGAAAGCCTCTGCGGGTACTGGTTTCATGATTTTAATGAGTAAATGATACAGATGGAACATACTAATAATGACCTCTTGATAACATCTTTGAGAATATTGTGATACAGACAAGTTCCATTTCTTGTCTTGTAGGTACGGACAAATGAATGGATGGTGGCAGCATTTCTTCTTCTACTATCTACTCTTCTACTTCTACTATCTACTCTCCTACTTATACCTATCTACTCCTCTCCCTCCACCCCTCTCCAAACTCTCACTTTCAACTGACGACCCTCCTCGTTTCTCCCACCTCTCTACCTCCCTCACCCCAAACCCTCACTAATTACTTCATTATTCATCTCTTCCCTTTCGTTTCTCTTATACGTTTGTGGCAGTGAAATGTGTTCTAGAGTTCTCTAGAGTTTTGGGTAGCTGATCAAGTTATGGCGCCTTGTAGGCGCCAAAAGTAAGATTATGGCGCCTTGTAGGCGCCTAGGTGTGTATAGCACCTAGGTAGTCGAATATCTAGGTTACAAGGTGTTGAACGAGAGAGGCTGCCGTAGGAACTCTGGAGGTGCTATAGAATAGTTAGCTAACTAAGGGCGGGATAACGGACCAAAGAGAGCTGTTTCCCCCGGCCTCGTTAGTTAACTGGGGGGGTGGAATAATGGACTAGATAGAGCTATTTCCCCCACCCCCTGTTACAGTGTTGCTCCTGGCAGTATGGGTTCGAGTCACTTCTGGGGTTTGAGTTTTCAGTTGCATATAGTCCTGGGGACCATTCAGGCTTGTTCGCATTTGTGTGCCTCATGTGTGCTCCAAAGGATGAGGTGATTTGATAAAATGCTATGCCCAAGATTACCATCCGAGTGCCGGCCTGGAAGTGGTTCAGATAGCTTCGGCTATCACTTCCTTATGTCCAGTCGTGATGGTCAAGCGGATTAAGGCGTCCTGTACATACCGTTGCGTTGCTCCTGGGAGTATGGGTTCGAGTCACTTCTGGGGTGTGAGTTTTCAGTTGCATATAGTCCTGGGGACCATTCAGGCTTGTTCGCATATATATATATATATATATATATATATATATATATATATATATATATATATATATATATATATATATATATATATATATATATATATATATATATATATATATATATATATATATTAGTATATTTTGGTAGCAGTCTTTCTTGTAAACATATGTTGTTAACTAGGACCGAAGAAGTAAGTAAGATTAATAATTCCAACACAAATTTTCTCAATATTTCTTATGTTTCTTTTTACTGTCGATGGTAATTGAAAAATCAATTCTCCAAAATTCATTTTTATTTCTAATCTGACACGACGCCTGAACGTGTTTCGTAATTACCTATTACAGAGGATACAATTGACGATTTACTATAAAACCAAAAAAACGGCCAACCTACAAATGAAAAACTCTCCAGACACAGAGCAGAACGCTTTAAAGGAGAACAACGTCGTCATACCTTCAAATGCCCACTTCGGGACTGTAAGCCTCAAAGAACTCAGTATATAGGCAAGACAACAACATCACTTTCCAGGCGATTAACAATGCATAAGCGACCTGCCTTACCCTACAGAGTTCTTCATCGACTTGCTTCTGTCCTGAGCTGTGGCTGAGAGCACGGTCGACATAAGCATTGACAACATTCCTCCTGTACCTGTCTGGGCAGTCACTGTGGGCATTGAGGCACATTCCTATGTTTCTTTCCTTAGTGTAGACTGCAGTGTGAAGCCTCCGCTCCTTTCCGTGACTGTTACATCTAGAAAGGGCAGCTTCCCATCCTTCTCCATCTCGGGAGTGAAACTCAACACCAGAATTTCGCTCGAATGCCCCCCTTCAGCTCCTGCAAACGCCTGGCATCAGGTACCTGCGTGAAAATGTCGTCAACATACCTGCAGTATATGGCGGGTTTCAAGCCCATGTCAACTAAGACCTTGTGCTCGTTGGTACCTAAATATGTTTTCTGGTATGTCAAAAGTAGTACAAGCCAGATCACGATACACTCTGTTCGCTATCATCACGATTGTTTCATCCACAGGTACGTTGGACATACGTACGTTAGACTTTGACAACCCTCCAGTGGTTGATAGACCTTGGCATCCCACCAGAGGTTGATAGACCTTGGCATCCCACCAGAGGTTGATAGACCTTGGCAATCCTCATTTGATCCTCAGTTAATTCAAGACATAATTGATTATATTTTTATATTGATGCTAGAGAGGAATTAAGTAATCAAGAATGTGATCCTAGCTATGCACGAAAATCTACTTATACACAAAAACAAAATATTGAGACATAACCTGAATGTATTCACACAAGTTGTGAGCTCTGCAAGCACCGGAACACCGTGTTGTGAGCGTTTCAATAACAGAATTAGTTGTTGTGAGTGTTGCAACACATGAATGATGTGATACTGTTGCAACACAGAAGTATTGTGTGTGTTGACACACAGGACTATCATATTTGTTCTGAATGTTGCAACAAATAATACTATAAAGTGAGTGATGCATCAGGTTATTTATGAGTTGCAATGCTGCACTCACTCACCACATATTATCCATGTATTGCAATGCTTCAACTCTCACAACATAATATTCCTGTGTTGCATCCCTCAAACCATATTATTTCTGTGTTGCAACTCTCGCAACACGTTATACCTGTCCGTAAACACACGCAACACACACAATACGTTAATACTGTCTGCTGCAACATTCACAAGAAGTTGTTCTTGCATTACACCGTCGCTACACTCACAACACATTATTACTGTGTTTCAGCGTTCATAACACCTTATGAACGTTTATTATTTCTGCGTTTGATTATTCACAAAACTTTTGTTTTGTGGTGCAACACTCACAACATGTCACTCCTGTTTTGCAACACGCACAACTGGTTATTAGTGTGGTGCCACTCTCACAACACGCTAATCCTGTGTTGCAATGATGTAACACAACACTACCAATCTATAATTTATGCGTGCAACACTTACAGAACGTTATTTCTGTGTTGCACTACTCACAAAATGTCCTTAATGTTTTGTAACACTCACAGCACGTTATTCCTGTGTTGCATCGCTGCATCACTCACAACATGTTATTGCTGTGTTGCAACACTCATAAGACGTTAGCAATGTGATGCAACACTCAACTCGTTTTCCCATAAAGCGTTAAACGTTGTATTCTTGCACCATATAAATTGTTCATTGCAAATATGTTAATTACTAATGATTGAAAAGATAGATAAAATGTGATGGATATATGGATAAGTTATAAATAGATCAAAGGAAAACATTAAATAAACAAGTAAAACGGGAAAGAATAAATAAATTACATGAAAATGAATAGTTATTAAAGATGATTACGTGTATAAATACAAGTGATTAAGTATCAAAGAAATGTGAATGGATTAATAAATACATGATGGTTAAAGAAATAATTTAAGTGTGATAAATAGATATGTAAAATGTGATGGAATAGATCTATAAAGTGATTAAATATTTAAGGAGATTAAACAGATGAAAAAGTAGGACTCAATAATTCCAACTATTATTTGGGTAATATATGGAAAAGGAAAAACCTCCCAGGAGGGTCGAACTGGTGACCGCGTGAACACCGGGTCCGACCTCCCTGTCTGGCCACGACTCTTCCTGCTTAATGAAGAACTCAACAGTCATACATTCATCCACTTCATCATACATCATCAACTGACAACTGAGGCGTGTGAAGGAGAAAGTCGGGAAGGAAAATTAATCTTTATGAGAAGAGGATGTAAGGAAAGGAAAGGAAATGTTAGTGTTAACTAACAGGGAAACACAAATTAATGACATCGAAATAGGGAGTGAGCTAGGGAACAGTGATCACAAAGAAATCAGATTTAGCATAGAATGGAATAGACCTGTAGGAGAAAATTCTGTTAAAGTGCCAGATTTTCGAAAAGCTGATTTTAATAGCCTAAGAAATTCTTTGGGTCAAATTGATTGGAAAGTCTTGGGTATGGGGTGTGGGCCGGTCTTGGAGCGAGACATGAACCCAGCGATAGGTGACGTAAATGGGGATTTCGATGTGGATCCAATATATAACTTATTTAAGAATATTCTAAACAAAGCACAGGAACGTAGTATACCATACAAATTGAATAGATCGAATACTAATGACCCAAAGTGGATAACAAAGAATTTGAAGAACCTTATCGGTAAAAAGAGAGCTTGGTACGAAAGGATTAAAAATGGGGAGGTCACTTTAGAACAGGAATTCGTACAACTGGTTAGAAATGTTAAAAAAGAGATAAGGAAAGCAAAAAGAAACTATGAAGTTCGCATAGCAGGGCAAGCAAAGACAAATCCTAAAGGTTTTTTTTCAGTTATATCGTACTAAGACTAGGGAAAGGATAGGTCCATTAAAAACTGAGACAGGTCAAATAACAGATAGTGATGAAGAGATGAGTAGTATTTTTAATAAATATTTTGTATCTGTATTTACTAAAGAGGAACTTAACAATATGCCTTCAGCCGAACAAGTCTATGTGGGTGGGGACGAGGACAGGTTGACGAGTTTAACAGTTACCAGGGAGGATGTTCTTAAACAAATAGTAAAACTCAAACCAAACAAATCCCCAGGGCCGGATGAAGTGTTTGCCAGGGTGCTTAAAGAATGCAAAGAGGAGCTTTGTGACCCACTGTCAACCATATTTAATAAATCAATAGAGTCAGGCAGAGTGCCAGAGTTTTGGAAAGTTGCTAATGTGATACCAGTTTTTAAGAAAGGAGATAGATCACTTGCGTCTAACTATCGACCAATTAGCCTAACGTCTATTGTGGGAAAGTTACTCGAATCTATAATAGCAAATAAAATTCGTCTTCATCTTGAAAAACATAAATTAATAATTGAGTCGCAACATGGTTTTATAAATGGCCGTTCATGTTTAACAAATTTGTTATCTTTTTATTCTAGCATAGTTGAGGCAGTTGATAGTGGTAAGGATTGTGATGTTGTGTACCTTGACTTTAGCAAAGCTTTTGATACAGTGCCACATGAAAGACTGATTAAAAAGATAGAGGCTCATGGTATTGGGGGTGCTATATTAAACTGGATTAGGGCATGGCTATACCAAAGGAAACAGAGAGTTAGTATAAATGGAGTCAAGTCAGAGTGGGAAAATGTTGTAAGTGGAGTGCCTCAAGGCTCTGTCCTGGGACCTCTGTTGTTTATAATATATATAAATGATTTAGATTCAGGTTTGAGTAGCAACATTTGCAAATTCGCCGATGATACGAAAATCGGTAGGGAAATTAATTCGGAGGAGGACTCACTATCACTTCAAGTTGATCTAGATAGGGTTTTGAAATGGTCAAAGGATTGGCAGATGCAGTTTAATGCTGATAAATGTAAAGTTCTGAGGTTAGGTAATGATGATAGAGTTACAAGATACGAGCTAGATGGTGTTGAGATTGCGAAGTCGGATTGCGAAAGGGATCTGGGAGTTATGATTAGTAAGAATTTAAAACAAAAGGATCAATGCATAAATGTTCGTAATAAGGCAAATCGGACACTTGGATTTATTAATCGCAGCGTTAGTAACAAGACACCTGGTGTGGTTCTCAAGCTATATCTTGCTGTAGTTAGGCCCCATTTAGATTTTGCAGTTCAGTTTTGGTCGCCATATTATAGAATGGATATAAATTCACTTGAACGTGTCCAGCGTAGGATGACTAAGTTAATTCCCCAAATTAGAAATCTTTCATATGAAGAAAGATTAACAAAGCTTAAGTTGCATTCACTGGAAAGGCGAAGAGTTAGGGGTGACATGATAGAGGTTTACAAGTGGGTGAATGGACATAACAAAGGGGATATTAATAGGGTATTAAAAGTATCAACACAAGACAGAACACGACACAATGGGTATAAATTGGATAAGTTTAGATTTAGGAAAGACTTGGGTAAATACTGGTTCAGTAACAGGGTTGTTGATTTGTGGAACCAATTGCCGCGTAACATTGTGGAGGTGGGGTCCCTCGATTGTTTCAAGCATGGGTTGGACATGTATATGAGTGGGATTGGGTGGTTATAAATAGGAGCTGCCTCGTATGGGCCAATAGGCCTTCTGCAGTTGCCTTTGTTCTTATGTTCTTATGAAATGATGAGGTGAAAGTGCCAGGCCGGTATGAATATATAACACTTTGATGGGACATTAGGATGGGCTGGGATGTGAGGACGGAGTGAAGGAACGGTGCCCAATCACTTCGACCTTCGGGGTTCGAACATAAACATTTTTTATTGACAGCAAAGATCTGAATATATATAAACAAAGGAAACTGTATACAGTTGTTCTCGGGAATTGTTTAAGGTATATCAAGGTGTTATTACAATTAGTATTTATTTAATCTATATAAATAAAAATGGAAAGGTTCGTTTGTTCCAAATCGCTAATCTCCGAACGTTCTTCATCGATTGCTTTAAATTTTAACACAAAATTGTTGAATGTTCCATTCCCATCCGGCCAGGTTTTAATATACATACTAAATAGATGTCACGTCTGTGATGGTAAAATAAATATGATTTTTCTGAAAAAACTGTTTTTCATGTGAGGGAAATATTCGAAACCTCTTTACCGATTGCTTTGAAATTTTGACACAACGTTGCATACGAATAGGCGCGCCTTTTTATATATCTACTATATACATGCCTCACCAGTGACAGGAAAAAACATGCTTTTTTTGAAAAACTTCGCCATCTGTTGGACGTAAGAGCAACACACACTGTAATCTCCGAAAGTTCTTCACCGATTGCTTTGAAATTTTGACAAAACGTTCCATTCGAATACGTGCGTGTTTTTATATACCTACTATATAGATGCCTCACCTATGACAGGTAAAAACATGTGTTTATGAAAAATAGTGCCATCTGTTGCACGTAAGAGCAACATACGACAAGTAAAATATGTTATGATTCCATTTCAATGTTTCCGATTGCACTGATAAATAGAATTTTCATAGAGTTTTATTTATTTTCATTTTGATTTAATTATTATGTGTGACGTTGCGTTTGAATTGAGCTGCGTTTTTTACCATTCTGTTCATTTAGTGGTATAGCTTATTTTTTTATTTTTTTTAACTGTTCTTCTTATTTGTCGGTGCAATTGGTGGTGAAATTGAGCTGAAGCGATTGATCTGCATTTGAATATAAATATTTGGTTAGTATTTTTTTGTTTTTGTTTTGAAAAGAAGAAAATGGACAACACGTTTATTTCACAGCTGTTAATTTGCAACAAACAGCTATGAATCCACCGGCAACAACGTTAACTGCTTTCTTCACGTTATGTTAAAATGATGTGTTTGTGAAAACACTGCTGTATTTGGAAGTGCCTCCGTATTACACATGGAATGCCAGTAGAAAATACTTTGAACGACGCAAACGAGGAGAGCGAGTCGACGGACAACCTGGCATATTCAAACAAACTACAATTGGCAGACTGTACACCGTGCATCCCAGTCAAGGTAAATTCTTTCTTCGCATTCTGTTGGTAAATTGTGCCTGGTTGGAATTCTTTCCAGCCATTGACATTTGTCAACGGCGTTACGCATGCCACTTTCCATAGTGCTTACAAGCTCTGAATTTATTGGAGGACGACTGACACTGGGATGTATGCATTAGTGTCATCCAACATGTCACATACAAATCAAATTCGTGCAATATTTGCAATCATATTGATCGCATACTCTCCTTCATCTCCAAATGAATTATGGGAGAAATATAAATCGCACATGGCTGAAGATATTATCGGTCGAATACTCAAGGAAAATTCATATATGAACATGGATTTCACAGCAGAAATCTACAACGAAGCCTTGATAATGATTGAAGATTTGTGCTTAGAAATCGCGAACAAAGTTCTAAATCAATTGGAAATGCCATCGCCGAATCGATCTGCTGCTGCGTCGTTTGATTTAGAATTGCATCGTAAACAAAATTACAACACGGGTGATCTGTTGTCGTATGTGCAATCAAATTTTCCTGAATTAACGCTTGAGCGAAAATTCATTTAGAATCAAATATTCTAACTGTCGATAACGGGTTTGGAGAAATCTTCTTAGATGCGCCAGGAGGAATTGTAAAACCTTCCTAATTTGATTGATTCTGGCAGCATTTCGATCCCAAAATGGCATATCCTTAGCTCTTGCATTGTGCGGAATTGCTGCAACATTGTTACCAGGTGGAAAAACTGCTACTTCGGCTTTGAAATTGCCATTGAACATGCAATTCATTGAAACTCCAACGTGCAACATTTCCAAAGCATCCGGCATGGGAAAAGTATTGCAGAAATGTAAACTTATTGTTTGGAATGAATGCACAATGGCCCACAAAAAATCGCTCGAGGCTCTTGATCGATCATTGAAAGATTTTTGTGGAAACATCAGACCATTTGGGAACGCATTAGTATTGCAAGCAGGAGATTTCAGGCAAACATTACTTGTAACTCCTCGACCGACACCAGCAGACGAAATAAATGAGTGCCTGAAATACTCTACTTTGTGGCGCCACGTAAAGACGTTAAAATTAACTACAAATATGCGTGTCCAGCTGCAAAATGATCCATCAGCTGAGATATTCTCACATCAATTGCTGGAAATTGGGAACGGAAACGTGCCGGTTGATCTGACCTCAGGACGAATTTCATTGTCTCATAACTTCTACATTTTAGTGACGTCAAAAGAAGAATTGGTTGAAAAGTATTTTCCAATATTTAAACCAATTAAAAGAATCACGATTGGCCGAATGAACGAGCTGTTCTTGCGGCCAAGAACAAAGACGTCTACGAGCTAAACAATATTATTCAGTCTATCTTTCAGAGCGAGGCAGTCACATACAAGTCCGTCGACACTGTTGTGGAAGCAGATGAAGAGGTTAATTATCCAACAGTATTTTTGAATTCACTCGATCTGCCAGGGATACCATCACACGTATGGCAATTGAAAATCGTCGTGCCAATTATCATGTTGCGGAATATCAACCATCCAAAACTTTGCAACGCCACGCACCTTGCGGTAAAAAAAATTAATCAGCGACGTCGTAGAAGTAACAATCTAGACAGGACCTTTCAAAGGTGAAGATGTCCTCATTCCTCGCATTCCTATGATTCCAGCAGATATGGCATTTTAGTTTATGAGATTATAATTTCCAAACTGATTGGCGTTTGCAATCACTATCAACAAAGCTCAGGGCCAATCTTTAGAATTGTGCAGTTTATTCCTAGACACGGATTGCTTCTCTCACGGACAATTATATGTTGCGTGTTCTAGAGTCGGCAAACCAGACAATCTCTATATCTCCACAGACAAAGAAACTACAAAAAAAATATTACATTCCCACAAGCATTGTGAAATTTATTATATTAGAAACATGCGTTTTCTCTTTTCCTTCTTCCCCATTAACCAGACTGAGCCACAGCAACGCGTGGCAGGTACAGCTAGTTAATGAATAGTTTTTGTAAAAGATCGTTTAAAGGCATTGATGTGCTCACCTAGATGTGCTCACCTAGATGTGCTCACCTAGATGTGCTCACCTAGATGTGCTCACCTAGAAGAGCTCACCTAGAAGAGCTCACCTAGATGTACTCACCTCAGTTATCAGCGTTAATTATTACCGAGAAATAAAGCCGATTTTGAACTTATGAATTTATTTTTCTAGTAATGATCACATGGCAGGAATTTTGTCTGTATGATTAATAAATTCATAACAGTGTATTTGGCGTATATATGTTTTTATTTTTATTTACTTTTTAGTTCACCTCAAGTGCTGAAAGAAAGAAGCAACAGATGGATGGAACTTGACTTTAAAGTGTGTAATTACCTAAGTATAATTACCTAAGTGTAGTTACAGGATAAGAGCTACGCTCGTGGTGTCCCGTCTTCCCAGCACTCTTTGTCATATAACGCTTTGAAACTACTGACGGTCTTGGCCTCCACCACCTTCTCCCCTAACTTGATCCAACCGTCTACCACTCTGTTTGCGAAAGTGAATTTTCTTATATTTCTTCGGCATCTGTGTTTAGCTAGTTTATATCTATGACCTCTTGTTCTTAACGTTCCAGGTCTCAAGAAATCTTCCCTATCGATTTTATCAATTCCTGTTACTATTTTGTATGTAGTGATCATATCACCTCTTTTTCTTCTGTCTTCTAGTTTTGGCATATTTAATGCCTCTAACCTCTCCTCGTAGCTCTTGCCCTTCAGTTCTGGGAGCCACTTAGTAGCATGTCTTTGCACCTTTTCCAGTTTGTTGATGTGCTTCTTAAGATATGGGCACCACACAACTGCTGCATATTCTAGCTTTGGCCTAACAAAAGTCGTGAACAATATCTTTAGTATATCGCCATCCATGTATTTAAAAGCAATTCTGAAGTTAGAAAGCGTGGCATAGGCTCCTCGCACAATATTCTTTATGTGGTCCTCAGGTGATAGTTTTCTATCTTGAACCACCCCTAGATCTCTCTCTTTATCAGACTTCTTTAAAGATTTCTCACATAATATATAGGTTGTGTGGGGTCTATGTTCTCCTATTCCACATTCCATAACATGGCAGTTATTAACATTAAATTCCATTTGCCAAGTGGCGCTCCATGTACTTATTTTGTCCAGGTCTTCTTGAAGGGCATGACAATCATCTAAGTTTCTTATCCTTCCTATTATCTTAGCATCATCAGCAAACATGTTCATATAATTCTGTATACTAACTGGTAGATCATTTATGTAGACGTTTTTATGTCAGAAAATTTTTCATCCATGTTAGAAGCGTACCTGTCACTCCTCCAATATTTTCCAAAACAACCTCTTATGTGGAACTCTGTCGAAAGCCTTTTTTAGGTCCAGATAGATGCAGTCAACCCAACCATCTCTTTCCTGTAATATCTCTGTTGCTCGATCATAGAAACTGAGTAAATTCGATACACAGGAACTTCCAGATCGAAAACCATACTGTCTGTCTGATATTATATCATTTCTCTCCAGGTGTTCTACCCATTTAGTTTTAATTATTTTTTCCAATATTTTGACTATTACACTTATCAATGATACCGGTCTATAATTAAGGGGGTCTTCCCTGCTTCCACTTTTGTAGATTGGAACTATGTTAGCCTTTTTCCACACATCAGCTACAACTCCTGTACACAGGGATGCCTGAAAAATCAGTTGAAGAGGAATGCTGAGCTCAGGTGCACATTCTCTCAGAACCCATGGTGAAACTCCATCTGGACCAACTGCTTTGTTCGTATTTAGCTCCTTGAGCATTTTTTCTACTTCGTCTCTAGACACCTCTATGTGCTCTATGTTGTTCTCTGGAATTCTTATTGTATCTGGTTCCCCTGAAGATTTCATTTTGTACAAACACACTTTGGAACTTTTCGTTTAATGTTTCACACATTTCCTTTTCAATTTCCGTGAATCTATTTCCCATTTTCAACCTCTGAATATTATCCTTTACCTGCAATTTGTTGTTTATGAATTTATAGAACAGACCTGGTTATGTTTTAGATTTGTCTGCAATCCCTTTTTCAAAATTTCTTTCTGCCTCTCTCCTCACTGCCGTGTAGTTGTTTCTCGCATCTTTGTATCGCTGGTATGTTTGGGAGTTCGGCCTCTTCGTGTATTGATTCCATTTTTGTGTCTTTTGGTCTCTGGCCCTCTCGCACTTTCTGTTGAACCAATCCTGTTTCCTAGTTCTGCTTCTCTGTTTTGGTATAAATTAATCTTATCACGTGTTAATCACGTGTTTAAACTCACGTGTTTAAACCCGTGTTTAATCACGTGTTTAAACTCACGTGATTCTAATATTTGCCGTAAACCTTTAACTAAAATGTCTTTCAAGTTATATTTCTATATTTAAGACTTCAATATATAGAATCCTAATGATAGAGAAATTAAGTGTTTACACTAACTTATGTAAATTTATAATAATAGTTACGGTAATTATGTTAATAGTACTGTAATAGTTCAGGCATTAAGGTAATATTTATGGTAAGGACATGTATATTTCTTTTATGTACAGAGGAAATATATGTATATTCCTAACAGTATCTTACAGGATTATTATTATATTATTGAATATATTTCTATATTATGCTTGAGAAGAAGGAATCTATAATGAGAACGGAGCTATGAACGAAAATCTACTTGCACACACACAACAAATATTCAGACATAACACAAACACATTCACACATGTTGTGAGCTTCGCAACAGCATGAATTTTTTTTTTGTTTTTTTTTTACATGCGAACATGCGAATAAATACAATAAAATACTAAACTAATGACAAACAATCAGACAACAAAAAAATACAGAAGCACAAAGCAAGTTAATACAAAGTAACACAAATACACTAAATACCGGCCCGAAAGGCCGACAACAAAAACACAACAAGGAGCATAAACACAATGAAACACAACACCGGACAGAAGGGTAACGGAAATATGAAAAATACAACAAAAAAACAACAACACCGGCCTGAAGGGCGCACAATAGGTACACCACATTGCAACTAACCACAGGTCACAGCAAGCACACAGACTACTCAAAGTGTTCATACTTATCCGGCCACTCTGCCGCCGGGAACCGAACACAATACGCCTCCCACAGTAACATGACGTCATCCACAGTCATGTTACTGTGGATGTGTTAATACTGAGGCACAGTATTAACAGTACGAGGATCAGGCATCAACTCCGGCACACCCACAACAAAACACGGAGCCCGCTGTACTCAGATGGAAGAAGGGCACCACGGAACAGGATGCACGCGGTCAATAATGTCAAACCGCAAAGGATGCTGCGCATCATGCGCCACTCCGGAGGCCAAGACGAGAGGGAGGGGCTCCTTCCCACGAGGCCGGGCAATGGGCAGCGCACTGGGAGCCTCCTCGGCTGCCTCACAGCGCTCCGCGTCAACCACCGGACGTTGTTCCTGCCGGGACCCCCCACGCTTGGCATCCTTCTTCAGTACCAGCTTGATGCCTCGGCGCGCACCAGAACTCTCACCATCCACGTCAGTAGGAGCGACCACCCCCCACTGCGGAGAACCTTCTGCAGGAGAAAGAACAGGAGGTAAATCATAGGTACAAACATCGTCAACAGCAGACACATGGACGTCAGCCACCACCAGAGTCGTAGAGCGCGAGGCACCCGGAGGCGCCACATCATCTCCCGAAGCTCCACCTGCGTCGTAGTCCTCCGCATCAGCCCAAGCAGTAGAAGAACGCCTGGACCGCTTGGGCACAGGCCGCACATCCTCACAGCCGGAGGCGGACCCAGAACCACGGGCCTCACAAACCGGGCGAACCGACGCCCGTCGCAGAACGGCAGCAGCCTCTACCACAGGGGGAACCGGACCACACACAGCAGGAGGCACCGCAGCCACCCCAGCACCCAGCACAGGAGGAACCCGAGGGGAGGACGCAGGGCCAGGGTCCACAGTCGAAGACGAGGAAGCCGACGGCGACGCTCCACAGGGATTACCAGGAAGGTCCACGGGAACAGCAGGGCCAGAGACATAGTCAGGAGGAACACCCGACGGCACCGCAACACCCGGAGAAGGGGTCTGCAACAACCGGGGGAACGTCAGGTGACACTGGGGGAGCCGCAGCAGCGAACGGGACGCTCATCTCCTCACCCCCGGAGTCCTCCTCCAGAGGGAGCGGCGGGAAATCCTCCTCATGGAACAAGTTCACAGGAGCGACCGGATCAGCAGTACACCCGGCAGCCTGATGCCCCAACAAGCCACACCGGAAGCAAGTACGGGGTTGCCGGGCATAAAACACACGCACGTAGTACCCCAACAGCCGGACAGAGCACGGTATGTCCGACCTCAGTCGCATCCCGAGGGTCCGAATGTTGGTCTTCACACCCGAATACGTGCCAGACGACAGTGAGTTCATCCGCACACTGACGACGGAGCCGTACCTCTGAAAGAATCACCGGAGGAGAGTCTCAGGAAACTCCATGGGGGCGCCATGAACACTGACATACGTCACAGCACCACTACGGTCTGAAATGGTCACAGACCCGGTGCCGTCCTGTAGCTGCAAAGTACGTCCCTCGTACCTCCGTAAGAAAGCACGGTACACCGCCTCACCCACAAACTTGACAATAACACGGTGAGCAGTTACCAGCTCAATGCCATATAAGTCCCCAACCAGGACACGAAGCATGTCACTCAATACCACGTCCACCAGAGGGTAACCAGCACGGCCAGTAAACTCCAATCCGATGGATTGGAGTTTACCCAGAACCCAGAAAGCACAACTACCAGCTACTTGGCAGCTACTGGAAGGTAGTTGTGCTTTCTGGGTTCGAGTCCCACTGGTGGGTGTTGTCCAAAGATTGTTAATCTTCACTTGTGGTTTATGCAAGTATAGGCTTATAAGCTGGACACGAGTTCTCTCACATTGACTGTGGCTTGACGAAAAATGCAGACTAACCCCACACTCATCTGGTGCCCTCGGGAAATGGAGATATTTGGGATGTATATATATATATATATCGAAGCCTCTACTTCTTTTGTAGGGTCTGATGGTGTAGTGGGTTAAAGCATACTAGTTATGGCAGCTACTGGAAGGTAGTTGTGCTTTCTGGGTTCGAGTCCCACTGGTGGGTGTTGTCCAAAGATTGTTAATCTTCACTTGTGGTTTATGCAAGTATAGGCTTATAAGCTGGACACGAGTTCTCTCACATTGACAGTGGCTTGACGAAAAATGCAGACTAACCCCACACTCATCTGGTGCCCTCGGGAAGTGGAGATATTTGGGATGTATATATATATATCTCGAAGCCTCTACTTCTTTTGTAGGGTCTGATGGTGTAGTGGGTTAAAGCATACTAGTTATGGCAGCTACTGGAAGGTAGTTGTGCTTTCTGGGTTCGAGTCCCACTGGTGGGTGTTGTCCAAAGATTGTTAATCTTCACTTGTGGTTTATGCAAGTATAGGCTTATAAGCTGGACACGAGTTCTCTCACATTGACAGTGGCTTGACGAAAAATGCAGACTAACCCCACACTCATCTGGTGCCCTCGGGAAGTGGAGATATTTGGGATGTATATATATATATCTCGAAGCCTCTACTTCTTTTGTAGGGTCTGATGGTGTAGTGGGTTAAAGCATACTAGTTATGGCAGCTACTGGAAGGTAGTTGTGCTTTCTGGGTTCGAGTCCCACTGGTGGGTGTTGTTCAAAGATTGTTATATATATATATATATATATTGTGACGGTGTTCCCCCCCCCTTATTTTTCTCCCACGTCAGCTGTAAGAGTCATATCCGCTTTACCCGAGCGTTCTCTGCGTTGCGGGCAACAATTTGACATATGTGGGAGCTTGTAGTGTTCTCGCATTGGCGAGAAATTCGTAAAAGGAAAGTATTTTGGCCTGTTGTTTAGGCCCTTTAGGACGCCAATATGGCACCGGTCCCTCTGTTCTCCCGCCAAAACTATATGACGTCAGTGCCACCATATTGGTCAAGAATAGTGATGTGGCACAAAGAGCCAATGAAAAACGCCCCTGGCAAGTATGACGTCACGAGAGCAAGGGGGTCCGGAGAGCGCGCCTCTGTGGCGCTACCAGTTTGACACGACACATCGACGACGTCGGACGTGCGAAAGTTGGTCCTGTCAGTTTGACAGTTGTACCCCGCTCCCGTGAATTTTACGCGTCACCCGTAGTCTGCAAGTACTCTGTAAGGTCTTCCTTCGTTCATGTGTTGGACCGAAGAGGGAATCGACGAAATATTGAGCAACAAGTGCTCCAGGGACAGGTGCTTTGCAAGAGGAAGTGAAGTCTGTGCAGTGACGTGTGTGACGTCTGAGGCAGTTCACCCATCTAGTGACGACGTAGCGGCTGGGCCAATCCACCAGGAAGCAGCGGAAGGAGAGAACTAATTGGGAATCAGGACAACTGCAGCCGAGAGGAGGTCTTCAGACATAGTAGCGAGGAGAAGTTGACGGCCTGGAGACCGACTCCAACCCTTCAAGCAGTTGTGGAGGAGCACGGTCCTGCGGAGGACAGAGCATGGTGACGACGCGTTTATTTTGGGATGTTGATTGGGTTCCTTGAGAGAGCATCACAGCGTGTGTGGGGACGTTCCCTACGAGTCGAGAGCCGGGACCAGGTGCTGCAATTCAACTCTCACCGGAGGGCGAGTCCACATCAGTGTCGTGGAAGTAGGTGATCTAGTTTCCCTCCCAATTCCCCTTTAGTCAGCTATATTTAGCCAGAGTATCTTATATGTTGTGAGCAAGGCTCACCAATGTCTATGTCACGGTAGGACACAGTTGTGGAGAGTGAGGCTGTGGAAAGCTCTCACGATATATATATGTGATGTGTGTGTATGCACCTGTAATTATTGAAGAGTTTGCTGTGTCATGGATGATTTCTTTCATGTGACATTAATATTATAACTTATGCCAGAGAATATATATATAAGTGTACCAGATATTGGTGTTAGGCTGTGTGCCCAGTATTATCTTATTATTATTATTGACATTGATGAATTGATCTATATATATATATATGTGCTGGAGTGTTGGATAACATTTTCATGTGTACAGTGATTTTCTGTGTTATTGTCTTCGAAAGACATTACTGAGTCTAAGGCCAGTACCGTGATTTAATTGCATTCATTATCATTATTATAATGTGCCGTGTATAACGTCTTTACAGTGATCATTATGTTTATTGCTATAGAAATGATTTGTTGAGCTTGAGACCAGTGAAGTGACTCATTGCGTTCTATTGTCATTACAGCAAATATTGTGTTGATTGCAAATATAGTGATTACTGTGAATTTAAAGAAACAGATGCATAACGCCAGGAAACAAGTACAGAGGAGTTCACACAGTGAGGGGGGCCGCCCAGCTGATATTGACAGGAGGGGGAGTGTTGCTCTCTTGATGAGTTCCAGTTTTATGAAGAGAGAGTGACTTACTGCCATGTGCTTGTTGCTTCGTTGTTGATATACTACCTTGTGTGTTTTAAGTAAAATACAAAACTACCTTCGCGTTTGTATTATCCCTCCATATCTTGTTGCTATAGAACAGTTGGAAAGAGTGAGAGTGATAGAGATACATACCTGCCTGTGACCAGTTTTAACGAGCTCTCTGCCACTAGTAGCACAATCCCACAATACCACTGACGTGTTACTGGACACGGGAAACACCAGTTGGCGACCTTGCAGTTAGTAGTAGAGCCCTTGTCGGGGCGGGCACACGATTGGGAGAGAGCAAACTGTGTTCTCACTCGTTTTTGGCTATAAGGCCAGCTGGAGATCGACTGGGATACTCTCCTGGCGAACAGTGGTGATGCGTGGATTGAGTGAAGACCCGCAGGGCTACGGTGAGTAACAGTTATCGCTAATACTTCTGGATGGTGTCTATGTAGAGAGAGAGACACCCCGACATTGGCGACCGTTGACAGGATATTAAGTATGATCATTTATACTTATACTTACAACTAAGGTAAACCCCGACATTGGCGATCCTGCCCGGATTTCGGGATTAAGTTCTTGTACACTGTTACTCACCTACGATGCACCCTGGCATTGGCGACCTTGCCAGGATTTCGGGATTAAGTTCTTGTATACCGTTACTCGCCTACGACGCACCCCGACATTGGCGACCTTGCCAGGATCAAGTACTTAGGATAACGAACAGTATTACGATTACGGTCGCAATTGTGGTACTTTGCAGTGGTATTAGGTATCAGGTACAGGTTATCACTCATAGCACAAGATGGAGGATGAGAAGTTAGCAAGGTTCATTGACACTAGAGATGAGCAGGTACTGGAGGATTGCACCAAGGCGCAGCTGCAGTCGATAGCTGACCACTTTGGGATAAAGTTGAGATCTTCCAAAGTGGGAGACTGGAGATCGTGGCACAGCTCAGGGCCCAAGATGAGGCTTTGGGGGAGGAACGGCCACAGACACCTGCCAGTGTGGGAGAACATTTGAGCATTGGTGGGAGCAGTAGGGGATCCAGCGGCAGCAGGCGAAGCGTCAAGCTGGAGATATTGAAGCTGCAGCTGGAGGCACAGCTGCGCAGGGAAGAGCGAGAAGCAGAAGCACAGCTGAAACGAGAAGAGCGAGAGGCACAGCTGCGCAAAGAAGAGCGAGAGGCACAGCTGTGCAAGGAAGACCGAGAGGCACGGCTGCGTAAGGAAGAGCGAGAGGCACAGCCACGCAAGGAAGAGCGAGAGGCACAGCTGAAACGTGAAGAGCAGGAACGAGAAGCACAGCTGAAACGGGAAGAGCGAGAGGCACAGCTGCGCAAGGAAGAGCGTGAGCATGAGGCACAGCTGAGACGAGAGGAGCGCGAGCTAGAAGCTAGGCTGAAACAGCAAGAGGTTGAGCTGAAGCGAGCTGAGCTAGGGCTAGCTCCACCTGTTACGCCACAGCAGGAAGACCGCCGAGTGAGAGAGCGAGATTTGCCGGTCTTTGTACCAAACGAAGCTGAAGGTTTCTTTGACCACTTCGAGAGGGTCGCTACATTGAAGAAGTGGCCGAGAGCAGAGTGGGCGGAGCTGTTTTAGAGTAGGCTCACCGGTGAAGCTCACGAAGCCTATAACATGCTCGACCTCAAGGAGTGTACCAACTACAATGCTGTAAAGAGAGCTGTGCTCCACTCTTTCAAGCTAACGCCGGAATGTTACAGGAAGAGATTCAGGGAGTGTACCCGTTAGCCAGGAAAATCTTATGCAGAGACGGCGAGGGACATGGAGAGAAAGTTCCTGAAGTGGCTGGAATCCGAAGGAGCGAAGTCGGCTGAAGATGTCAAGAGGCTGATGGTCATGGAGAAGTTTATGTCCGTGCTCTCTCCTGAGATCAGGGTTAGAGTAAAGGAGGCGGACATAAAGGACCTGAGGGGCGCGGCCGACAGAGCTGATATGCTGGAGGAAGCCTTACGACCACGCCGAGAGGGACAGCACGGACCGCCAGTATACTCCGGATATGGGAGAAGTTATAGAAGGACGGACAGATGGAGGACAGGAGCGAGTTCTCCCAAGTCCCACTTCTCGAGTGGAGACAGTAGAGGATCAAAGAGTGCTGTGGAGCCGGTAAAGAAGTCCCTAGCTGAGAGTTCAGGAGTTGTTGCTGCGACAAAGGAGACGACGGAAGGCGCGAGGAAGACCCACGGAGCGACGGCCTCTGGAGGCGTTGCCAGGGCGAGCGGTGGTGGAAGTTCCCCTGCCAAGGAAGTCCCGCTGCTACAATTGTAGGGGATTCGGACACTTCTCGCGGGAATGCAGACGCCCTAAGCAGCGGGGGAACGTTGCTTTTGTGAGGGTAGAGGACCAGATGGCCGAGAGGGTGCGGGATGAACCCGTACTGAGTGGGGAGAAAAGAGTTCACCCATTCGTGTGTGAGGGAACCGTAAGGATGGGGGACGTAGACCCCATTCCGGTGAAGATATTGAGAGACACCGGGGCAGATTTTACCCTGGTGAGCAGGACCCTGTTCCCCGAGGGTTACGAGAGTACCAGTGTGGGGGTGGCAATTGTGACCACTGTGGGAGGCCCAGTGAGGATGCCCCTACACCAGGTGACTCTGAATTCTGATTATGGCTGCCAGACCCTAGTGGTAGGGGTCTGCACATCAATGCCCAAGATGGAGGCACAAGTCATCCTTGGAAATGACGCATGTGGAGGATGTGTCCTCCCTAACCTCGTGAAGGGCGAGGAGTGCTTGGAGCACTATAAGGAGAAAGGCGGAATGTTAGACGCCTGTGGGGACGAGAAGGGAATCGCTGCGGTGGCATTCCCTGTATGCGCTGTGATCCCTTTGGCGGTGCGACGGACACGGAGGGAGTGGATCTGATAGGGCTGAAGAGGAGACGTCTGACAGCCTGGGAGTCGATCACCTCTTCGTGGAACCCGAAGAACGAGTGGAGGGCGAAGGCAGCCCGGATGGTGAGTTACAGGTGACCCTCGCCAGTTCTCTTGGGGAAGACCGCACTCGTCTGGGAGAGTTGCAGCAGATAGAGTTCCCCGAATTGATTCATGATACCAAAGAAGGACGTGTTGGTCCTGAGAGGGCCACTCATTTTTACATACAGGACGGAATGCTGATGAGACAGTGGAGGCCTGTGAGGATGGAGGCCGGAGAAGAATCTCTAGGTACGAGACACCAGGTAGTGTTACTGGCCCAGTGCAGAGCGGCCGTGTTGGATCTGTCGCACTCTGTGGACTCTGCAGGTCACCTGGGGATGACCAAGACGTTGCGTAAGATCAGGGACCATTTCTACTGGCCAGGTATGGACGCCGATGTGAGGCGTTACTGTAAGACGTGCTTATCTTGCCAGAGGGCAGGGAAGAGCCAACCCGCGATACCAAAGGCCCCGTTAGTCCCTGTTCCTGCGTTTGGGCCTGCATTTGAGCGTCTGTTGGTCGACGGGGTGGGACCGTTGCCACGGACGAAACGAGGAAATACCTACCTGATGACAATCATGTGCGTGTCGACGAGATTTCCGGAAGCTGTCCCGATGCGGCGTTTGACGTAGAGAGGAGTAGCCGGGCAGCTGCAACGATTTTTCTCTTGGGTGGGAATGCCCAGGGAAATTCAGACGGACTGTGGAAGTATATTCCAGTCCAAATGGTTCAGACAGACCGTGACAAATTGGGGAGTGACTCAGATTCGGTCGTCGCCCTACCGACCGCAGTCGCAAGGGGCGATCGAAAGGTTTCACTCCACCCTGAAGACCGTTCTGAGAGTGTTCTGTGCAGAGCAGGGAGCCGAGTGGGATGAGGCAGTATACCCCGCGTTGTTTGCCATACGTAACGCAGTGGTAGATTCGTTAGGTTTCTCACCGTTCCAGCTGGTGTATGGACATGAGGTACGAAGTCCCCTGTCCATGCTGAAAGAACAATGGACACCAGGAGTGATCGTGGGAACGGTCAACGAGTACGTTCATAAGTTCAACGAGCGTCTCACTTTAGCAAAGGAACTAGCAGGAAAACATCTGAAGGAGGCGCAGCGTAAGATGTCAGAATGGTATGAAAAGAAAGCTACGCCAAGAGAGTTCCAGGTTGGGTCCCAGGTTATGGTATTGCTGCCAGGGAAGAGCCCAGTGACCGAGTCACGATTCGAGGGACCGTACAGGGTGCTACGGCGGTTGGGTCCAGAAACTTATGAAATCGGTAAGCCGGATAGACCTCGCAAGACACAGGTGTATCATGTTGACCGCCTGAAGCCTTTCTTCCCTGAGGAAGGAGGAGCCGCCGAGCAGGACGGAACGATGACTCGAGGCCCCCAGCAGAAGATGATTTTATGCATGCAGGTGGACCAGGAACTTCCAGAGGAGGAAGGAAAGTGGTCCAGGGCGGACGGCACCCATCTCACCAATTCGGAGAGTTTGGCGAAGATCGAAGACAAGTTACAACACCTGGAGGGACAACAGAGCGCGGACCTGACGAACCTGTTAAGAGAAAATGCCTCTCTCTTTACCGACGTGCCCCGATGACACAAGAGTGCAACGCACGAGGTAGAGGGGAGGGACGCCAGGCCCATCAAACAGAGCACATATAGGGTCAGCCCAGAGAAGCGAGAGTTGATGAGGAAGGAGGTGGAGTTTCTCCTTGAGAACGACCTTGCAGAGCCTAGCAACAGTGAGTGGAGTTCCCCGTGCTTGTTAGTGAAGAAAAGCGATGGTACATTCCGCTTTTGTACAGACTACAGAAAGGTGAACTCCATCACTGTGGCAGATTCCCACCCCATGCCAAGGGTGAGTGATTGCATCGACCAGGTGGGTAGTGCAAGATATGTATCCAAGATCGATCTGCTCAAGGGGTACTACCAGATCTCATTGACTCCCGATGCCATGAAGATATCAGCTTTCGTAACACCGGATGGGCTGTACCAGTACAAGGTGTTGCCCTTCGGAATGAAAAACAGCGGTAGTTGTTTCCAACGCATGATGAATGAGCAGTTGAGGGGGGGGGGGGCGAAATCTGCACGCCATACATCGATGACATAGTGGTGTACTCCGACGATTGGGAGACACACCTGGAGAGACTTAGAGATTGTTCAGGAGGCTAGAGGATGCTAACTTAACCGTGAACCTAGCCAAGAGCGAGTTTGGGAAAGCCCACTTAGAGTACCTAGGCTTCGTCATCGGCCAAGGAGAAGTAACCCCTGTAAATCACAAAGTGTCAGCCATTAGGGAGTACCCAGTACCCAGGACGCGTAAGGAGTTGTTGAGGTATCTTGGGATGATAGGATACTATCGTGGTTTCTGCAAGAACTTTTCCACGGTAGCGCATCCCCTGACCAAACTACTCTCTAAGAATGTACGATGGAAATGGGGAGAGGCCTGCCAGGAGTCTTTTGAGAAGGCCAAGAAACTGTTGACGGAGGCCCCAGTATTAATATCCCCAGATTTTTCAGCCAGATTCATCCTGTACGTGGATGCCAGTGACGTTGGGATAGGGGCCATGTTGGCCCAAGAGAGGAGTGAGGTACATAGTCCGGTAGCTTTCTACTCCAAGAAATTTGTGAAATACCAGCGTGCCTATAGTACCGTCGAGAAGGAGGCTTTGGCTTTAGTAATGGCCCTGAAGCACTTCGACGTGTACGTGGGAAGAGGGACGAGACCTGTTCTTGTGTTTACAGATCACAACCCTCTGACCTTTTTGTACAAGATGAGGAACTCCAACCAGCGGCTGACGAGGTGGGCGTTACTACTGCAGGAGTACTGACTGGACATCAAACACATCAGAGGGAAGGACAACGTAGTAGCGGAAGCCCTGTCCCGTATACACTAATCAGATATGACTCTTATTTTAAGGGGAGGGGTATGTGACGGTGTTCCCCCCCCCCCTTATATTTATCCCACGCCAGCTGTAAGAGTCATATCCACTTTACCCGAGCGTTCTCTGCGTTACGGGCAACAATTTGACATATGTGGGAGCGTGTAGTGTTCTCGCATTGGCGAGAAATTCGTAAAAGGAAAGTATTTTGGCCTGTGGTTTAGGCCCTTTAGGACGCCAATATGGTGCCGGTCCCTCCGTTCTCCCGCCAAAACTATATTACGTCAGTGGCACCAGATTGGTCACGAACAGTGACGTGGCACAAAGAGCCAATGAAAAACGCCCCTGGCAAGTATGACGTCACGAGAGCAAGGGGTCCGTAGATGGCGCCTCAGTGCCGCTACCAGTTTGACACGACACGTCGACGAGGTCGGACGTGCGAAAGTTGGTCCTGTCAGTTTGACAGTTGTACCCCGCTCCCGTGGATTTTACGCATCACCCGTAGTCTGCAAGTACTCTGTAAGATCTTCCTTCGTTCATGTGTTGGACCGAAGAGGGAATCGACGGAATATTGAGCAACAAGTGCTCCAGGGACAGGTGCTTCGCAAGAGGAGGTGAAATCTGTGCAGTAACGTGTGTGACGTCTGAGGCAGTTCACCCATCTAGTGACGATGTAGCGGCTGGGCCAATCCACCGGGAAGCAGCGGAAGGAGAGAACTAATTGGAAATCAGGACGACTGCAGCCGAGAGGAGGTCTTCAGACGTAGTGGCGAGGGGAAGTCGATGGCCTGGAGACCGACTCCAACCCTTCAAGCAATTGTGGAGGAGCACAGACCTGCAGAGGACAGAGCATGGTGACGACGCGTTTATTTTGGGATGTTGATTGGGTTCCTTGAGAGAGCATCACAGGGTGTGTGGGGACATTCCCTACAACGAGTCGAGAGCTGGGACCAGGAGCTGCAATTCAACTCTCACCGGAGGGCGAGTCCACATCAGTGTGGTGGAAGTAGGTGATTCTAGTTTCCCTCCTAATTCCCCTTTAGTCAGCTATATTTAGCCAGAGTATCTTATATGTCGTGAGCAAGGCTCACCAATGTCTATGTCACGGTAGGACACAGTTGTGGAGAGTGAGGCTGTGGAAAGCTCTCACGATATATATATGTGTGTGTGTGTGCACCTGTAATTATTGAAGAGTTTGCTGTGTCATGGATGATTTCTTTCATGTGACATTAATATTATAACTTATGCCAGAGATTATATATATATATATATATATATATATATATATATATATATATATATATATATATATATATATGCGAACAAGCCTGAATGGTCCCCAGGACAATATGCAACTGAAAACTCACACCCCAGAAGTGACTCGAACCCATACTCCCAGAAGCAATGCAACTGGTATGTACAAGACGCCTTAATCCACTTGACCATCACGACCGGACATAATGAGGTGATAGCCGAGGCTATTTGAACCACCCCACCGCCGGCACTCGGATAGTAATCTTGGGTATAGCATTTTACCAAATCACCTCATTCTTTGGGGCACACGTGAGGAACACAAATGCGAACAAGCCTGAATTGTCCCCAGGACAATATGCAACTGAAAACTCACACCCCAGAAGTGACTCGAACCCATACTCCCAGAAGCAATGCAACTGGTATGTACAAGACGCCTTAATCCACTTGACCATCACGACCGGACATAATAAGGTGATAGCCGAGGCTATTTGAACCACCCCACCGCCGGCACTCGGATAGTAATCTTGGGTATAGCATTTTACCAAATCACCTCATTCTTTGGGGCACATGTGAGGAACACAAATGCGAACAAGCCTGAATGGTCCCCAGGACAATATGCAACTGAAAACTCACACCCCAGAAGTGACTCGAACCCATACTCCCAGAAGCAATGCAACTGGTATGTACAAGACGCCTTAATCCACTTGACCATCACGACCGGACATAGTGAGGTGATAGCCGAGGCTATTTGAACCACCCCACCGCCGGCACTCGGATAGTAATCTTGGGTATAGCATTTTACCAAATCACCTCATTCTTTGGGGCACACGTGAGGAACACAAATGCGAACAAGCCTGAATTGTCCCCAGGACAATATGCAACTGAAAACTCACACCCCAGAAGTGACTCGAACCCATACTCCCAGAAGCAATGCAACTGGTATGTACAAGACGCCTTAATCCACTTGACCATCACGACCGGACATAATAAGGTGATAGCCGAGGCTATTTGAACCACCCCACCGCCGGCACTCGGATAGTAATCTTGGGTATAGCATTTTACCAAATCACCTCATTCTTTGGGGCACACGTGAGGAACACAAATGCGAACAAGCCTGAATGGTCCCCAGGACAATATGCAACTGAAAACTCACACCCCAGAAGTGACTCGAACCCATACTCCCAGAAGCAATGCAACTGGTATGTACAAGACGCCTTAATCCACTTGACCATCACGACCGGACATAATGAGGTGATAGCCGAGGCTATTTGAACCACCCCACCGCCGGCACTCGGATAGTAATCTTGGGTATAGCATTTTACCAAATCACCTCATTCTTTGGGGCACACGTGAGGAACACAAATGCGAACAAGCCTGAATGGTCCCCAGGACAATATGCAACTGAAAACTCACACCCCAGAAGTGACTCGAACCCATACTCCCAGAAGCAATGCAACTGGTATGTACAAGACGCCTTAATCCACTTGACCATCACGACCGGACATAATGAGGTGATAGCCGAGGCTATTTGAACCACCCCACCGCCGGCACTCGGATAGTAATCTTGGGTATAGCATTTTACCAAATCACCTCATTCTTTGGGGCACACGTGAGGAACACAAATGCGAACAACCCTGAATGGTCCCCAGGACAATATGCAACTGAAAACTCACACCCCAGAAGTGACTCGAACCCATACTCCCAGAAGCAATGCAACTGGTATGTACAAGACGCCTTAATCCACTTGACCATCACGACCGGACATAATGAGGTGATAGCCGAGGCTATTTGAACCACCCCACCGCCGGCACTCGGATAGTAATCTTGGGTATAGCATTTTACCAAATCACCTCATTCTTTGGGGCACACGTGAGGAACACAAATGCGAACAAGCCTGAATGGTCCCCAGGACAATATGCAACTGAAAACTCACACCCCAGAAGTGACTCGAACCCATACTCCCAGAAGCAATGCAACTGGTATGTACAAGACGCCTTAATCCACTTGACCATCACGACCGGACATAATGAGGTGATAGCCGAGGCTATTTGAACCACCCCACCGCCGGCACTCGGATAGTAATCTTGGGTATAGCATTTTACCAAATCACCTCATTCTTTGGGGCACACGTGAGGAACACAAATGCGAACAAGCCTGAATGGTCCCCAGGACAATATGCAACTGAAAACTCACACCCCAGAAGTGACTCGAACCCATACTCCCAGAAGCAATGCAACTGGTATGTACAAGACGCCTTAATCCACTTGACCATCACGACCGGACATAATGAGGTGATAGCCGAGGCTATTTGAACCACCCCACCGCCGGCACTCGGATAGTAATCTTGGGTATAGCATTTTACCAAATCACCTCATTCTTTGGGGCACACGTGAGGAACACAAATGCGAACAAGCCTGAATGGTCCCCAGGACAATATGCAACTGAAAACTCACACCCCAGAAGTGACTCGAACCCATACTCCCAGAAGCAATGCAACTGGTATGTACAAGACGCCTTAATCCACTTGACCATCACGACCGGACATAATGAGGTGATAGCCGAGGCTATTTGAACCACCCCACCGCCGGCACTCGGATAGTAATCTTGGGTATAGCATTTTACCAAATCACCTCATTCTTTGGGGCACACGTGAGGAACACAAATGCAAACAAGCCTGAATGGTCCCCAGGACAATATGCAACTGAAAACTCACACCCCAGAAGTGACTCGAACCCATACTCCCAGAAGCAATGCAACTGGTATGTACAAGACGCCTTAATCCACTTGACCATCACGACCGGACATAATGAGGTGATAGCCGAGGCTATTTGAACCACCCCACCGCCGGCACTCGGATAGTAATCTTGGGTATAGCATTTTACCAAATCACCTCATTCTTTGGGGCACACGTGAGGAACACAAATGCGAACAAGCCTGAATGGTCCCCAGGACAATATGCAACTGAAAACTCACACCCCGGAAGTGACTCGAACCCATACTCCCAGAAGCATTGCAACTGGTATGTACAAGACGCCTTAATCCACTTGACCATCACGACCGGACATAATGAGGTGATAGCCGAGGCTATTTGAACCACCCCACCGCCGGCACTCGGATAGTAATCTTGGGTATAGCATTTTACCAAATCACCTCATTCTTTGGGGCACACGTGAGGAACACAAATGCGAACAAGCCTGAATGGTCCCCAGGACAATATGCAACTGAAAACTCACACCCCAGAAGTGACTCGAACCCATACTCCCAGAAGCAATGCAACTGGTATGTACAAGACGCCTTAATCCACTTGACCATCACGACCGGACATAATGAGGTGATAGCCGAGGCTATTTGAACCACCCCACCGCCGGCACTCGGATAGTAATCTTGGGTATAGCATTTTACCAAATCACCTCATTCTTTGGGGCACACGTGAGGAACACAAATGCGAACAAGCCTGAATGGTCCCCAGGACAATATGCAACTGAAAACTCACACCCCGGAAGTGACTCGAACCCATACTCCCAGAAGCATTGCAACTGGTATGTACAAGACGCCTTAATCCACTTGACCATCACGACCGGACATAATGAGGTGATAGCCGAGGCTATTTGAACCACCCCACCGCCGGCACTCGGATAGTAATCTTGGGTATAGCATTTTACCAAATCACCTCATTCTTTGGGGCACACGTGAGGAACACAAATGCGAACAAGCCTGAATGGTCCCCAGGACAATATGCAACTGAAAACTCACACCCCAGAAGTGACTCGAACCCATACTCCCAGAAGCAATGCAACTGGTATGTACAAGACGCCTTAATCCACTTGACCATCACGACCGGACATAATGAGGTGATAGCCGAGGCTATTTGAACCACCCCACCGCCGGCACTCGGATAGTAATCTTGGGTATAGCATTTTACCAAATCACCTCATTCTTTGGGGCACACGTGAGGAACACAAATGCGAACAAGCCTGAATGGTCCCCAGGACAATATGCAACTGAAAACTCACACCCCAGAAGTGACTCGAACCCATACTCCCAGAAGCAATGCAACTGGTATGTACAAGACGCCTTAATCCACTTGACCATCACGACCGGACATAATGAGGTGATAGCCGAGGCTATTTGAACCACCCCACCGCCGGCACTCGGATAGTAATCTTGGGTATAGCATTTTACCAAATCACCTCATTCTTTGGGGCACACGTGAGGAACACAAATGCGAACAAGCCTGAATGGTCCCCAGGACAATATGCAACTGAAAACTCACACCCCAGAAGTGACTCGAACCCATACTCCCAGAAGCAATGCAACTGGTATGTACAAGACGCCTTAATCCACTTGACCATCACGACCGGACATAATGAGGTGATAGCCGAGGCTATTTGAACCACCCCACCGCCGGCACTCGGATAGTAATCTTGGGTATAGCATTTTACCAAATCACCTCATTCTTTGGGGCACACGTGAGGAACACAAATGCGAACAAGCCTGAATGGTCCCCAGGACAATATGCAACTGAAAACTCACACCCCGGAAGTGACTCGAACCCATACTCCCAGAAGCATTGCAACTGGTATGTACAAGACGCCTTAATCCACTTGACCATCACGACCGGACATAATGAGGTGATAGCCGAGGCTATTTGAACCACCCCACCGCCGGCACTCGGATAGTAATCTTGGGTATAGCATTTTACCAAATCACCTCATTCTTTGGGGCACACGTGAGGAACACAAATGCGAACAAGCCTGAATGGTCCCCAGGACAATATGCAACTGAAAACTCACACCCCAGAAGTGACTCGAACCCATACTCCCAGAAGCAATGCAACTGGTATGTACAAGACGCCTTAATCCACTTGACCATCACGACCGGACATAATGAGGTGAGTTTTCAGTTGCATATTGTCCTGGGGACCATTCAGGCTTGTTCGCATTTGTGTTCCTCACGTGTGCCCCAAAGAATGAGTTGATTTGGTAAAATGCTATACCCAAGATTACTATCCGAGTGCCGGCGGTGGGGTGGTTCAAATAGCCTCGGCTATCACCTCATTATGTCCGGTCGTGATGGTCAAGTGGATTAAGGCGTCTTGTACATACCAGTTGCAATGCTTCTGGGAGTATGGGTTCGAGTCACTTCCGGGGTGTGAGTTTTCAGTTGCATATTGTCCTGGGGACCATTCAGGCTTGTTCGCATTTGTGTTCCTCACGTGTGCCCCAAAGAATGAGGTGATTTGGTAAAATGCTATACCCAAGATTACTATCCGAGTGCCGGCGGTGGGGTGGTTCAAATAGCCTCGGCTATCACCTCATTATGTCCGGTCGTGATGGTCAAGTGGATTAAGGCGTCTTGTACATACCAGTTGCATTGCTTCTGGGAGTATGGGTTCGAGTCACTTCTGGGGTGTGAGTTTTCAGTTGCATATTGTCCTGGGGACCATTCAGGCTTGTTCGCATTTGTGTTCCTCACGTGTGCCCCAAAGAATGAGGTGATTTGGTAAAATGCTATACCCAAGATTACTATCCGAGTGCCGGCGGTGGGGTGGTTCAAATAGCCTCGGCTATCACCTCATTATGTCCGGTCGTGATGGTCAAGTGGATTAAGGCGTCTTGTACATACCAGTTGCAATGCTTCTGGGAGTATGGGTTCGAGTCACTTCCGGGGTGTGAGTTTTCAGTTGCATATTGTCCTGGGGACCATTCAGGCTTGTTCGCATTTGTGTTCCTCACGTGTGCCCCAAAGAATGAGGTGATTTGGTAAAATGCTACCCATTATTACTATCCGAGTGCCGGCGGTGGGGTGGTTCAAATAGCCTCGGCTATCACCTCATTATGTCCGGTCGTGATGGTCAAGTGGATTAAGGCGTCTTGTACATACCAGTTGCATTGCTTCTGGGAGTATGGGTTCGAGTCACTTCTGGGGTGTGAGTTTTCAGTTGCATATTGTCCTGGGGACCATTCAGGCTTGTTCGCATTTGTGTTCCTCACGTGTGCCCCAAAGAATGAGGTGATTTGGTAAAATGCTATACCCAAGATTACTATCCGAGTGCCGGCGGTGGGGTGGTTCAAATAGCCTCGGCTATCACCTCATTATGTCCGGTCGTGATGGTCAAGTGGATTAAGGCGTCTTGTACATACCAGTTGCATTGCTTCTGGGAGTATGGGTTCGAGTCACTTCTGGGGTGTGAGTTTTCAGTTGCATATTGTCCTGGGGACCATTCAGGCTTGTTCGCATTTGTGTTCCTCACGTGTGCCCCAAAGAATGAGGTGATTTGGTAAAATGCTATACCCAAGATTACTATCCGAGTGCCGGCGGTGGGGTGGTTCAAATAGCCTCGGCTATCACCTCATTATGTCCGGTCGTGATGGTCAAGTGGATTAAGGCGTCTTGTACATACCAGTTGCATTGCTTCTGGGAGTATGGGTTCGAGTCACTTCTGGGGTGTGAGTTTTCAGTTGCATATTGTCCTGGGGACCATTCAGGCTTGTTCGCATTTGTGTTCCTCACGTGTGCCCCAAAGAATGAGGTGATTTGGTAAAATGCTATACCCAAGATTACTATCCGAGTGCCGGCGGTGGGGTGGTTCAAATAGCCTCGGCTATCACCTCATTATGTCCGGTCGTGATGGTCAAGTGGATTAAGGCGTCTTGTACATACCAGTTGCATTGCTTCTGGGAGTATGGGTTCGAGTCACTTCTGGGGTGTGAGTTTTCAGTTGCATATTGTCCTGGGGACCATTCAGGCTTGTTCGCATTTGTGTTCCTCACGTGTGCCCCAAAGAATGAGGTGATTTGGTAAAATGCTATACCCAAGATTACTATCCGAGTGCCGGCGGTGGGGTGGTTCAAATAGCCTCGGCTATCACCTCATTATGTCCGGTCGTGATGGTCAAGTGGATTAAGGCGTCTTGTACATACCAGTTGCATTGCTTCTGGGAGTATGGGTTCGAGTCACTTCTGGGGTGTGAGTTTTCAGTTGCATATTGTCCTGGGGACCATTCAGGCTTGTTCGCATTTGTGTTCCTCACATGTGCCCCAAAGAATGAGGTGATTTGGTAAAATGCTACACCCAAGATTACTATCCGAGTGCCGGCGGTGGGGTGGTTCAAATAGCCTCGGCTATCACCTCATTATGTCCGGTCGTGATGGTCAAGTGGATTAAGGCGTCTTGTACATACCAGTTGCATTGCTTCTGGGAGTATGGGTTCGAGTCACTTCTGGGGTGTGAGTTTTCAGTTGCATATTGTCCTGGGGACCATTCAGGCTTGTTCGCATTTGTGTTCCTCACGTGTGCCCCAAAGAATGAGGTGATTTGGTAAAATGCTATACCCAAGATTACTATCCGAGTGCCGGCGGTGGGGTGGTTCAAATAGCCTCGGCTATCACCTCATTATGTCCGGTCGTGATGGTCAAGTGGATTAAGGCGTCTTGTACATACCAGTTGCATTGCTTCTGGGAGTATGGGTTCGAGTCACTTCTGGGGTGTGAGTTTTCAGTTGCATATTGACCTGGGGACCATTCAGGCTTGTTCGCATTTGTGTTCCTCACGTGTGCCCCAAAGAATGAGGTGATTTGGTAAAATGCTATACCCAAGATTACTATCCGAGTGCCGGCGGTGGGGTGGTTCAAATAGCCTCGGCTATCACCTCATTATGTCCGGTCGTGATGGTCAAGTGGATTAAGGCGTCTTGTACATACCAGTTGCATTGCTTCTGGGAGTATGGGTTCGAGTCACTTCTGGGGTGTGAGTTTTCAGTTGCATATTGTCCTGGGGACCATTCAGGCTTGTTCGCATTTGTGTTCCTCACGTGTGCCCCAAAGAATGAGGTGATTTGGTAAAATGCTATACCCAAGATTACTATCCGAGTGCCGGCGGTGGGGTGGTTCAAATAGCCTCGGCTATCACCTCATTATGTCCGGTCGTGATGGTCAAGTGGATTAAGGCGTCTTGTACATACCAGTTGCATTGCTTCTGGGAGTATGGGTTCGAGTCACTTCTGGGGTGTGAGTTTTCAGTTTGATATATATATATATATATATATATATATATATATATATATATATATATATATATATATATATATATATATATATATATATATATATATATATATATACATATATATATATATATATATATATATATGCGGAAAATCCACAGAGAAATATGAAATGAGGTGAACGTTTCTGCTTTGTTAAAGCCTATGTCAACACCAGACTGACTCAGTCAGTCTGGTGTTGACAAAGGCTTTAACAAAGCCGAAACGTTCACCTCATTTCATATTTCTCTGTGGATTTTCCGCATAAAATGATCAGTGTTTTGTGATCGTCAATTGCATATATATATATATATATATATATATATATATATATATATATATATATATATATATATATATATATATATATATATATATATATGTCGTACCTAGTAGCCAGAACGCACTTCTCAGCCTACTATCCAAGGCCCGATTTGCCTAATAAGCCAAGTTTTCATGAATTAATGTTTTTTCGTCTACCTAACCTACCTAACCTAACCTAACCTAGCTTTTTTTGGCTACCTAACCTAACCTTACCTATAAATATAGGTTAGGTTAGGTTAGGTAGGGTTGGTTAGGTTCGGTCATATATCTACGTTAATTTTAACTCCAATAAAAAAAAATTGACCTCATACATAGAGAAAAGGGTAGCTTTATCATTTCATAAGAAAAAAATTATAGTAAATATATTAATTCAGGAAAACTTGGCTTATTAGGCAAATCGGGCCTTGAATAGTAGCCTGAGAAGTGAGTTCTGGCTACTAGGTACGACATATATATATATATATATATACATATGTCGTACCTAGTAGCCAGAACGCACTTCTCGGCCTACTATGCAAGGGCCGATTTGCCTAATAAGCCAAGTTTTCATTAATTAATTGTTTTTCGACTACCTAACCTACCTAACCTAACCTAACCTAACTTTTTCGGCTACCTAACCTAACCTAACCTATAAAGATAGGTTAGGTTAGGTTAGGTAGGGTTGGTTAGGTTCGGTCATATATCTACGTTAATTTTAACGCCAATAAAAAAAAATTGACCTCATACATAATGAAATGGGTAGCTTTATCATTTCATAAGAAAAAATTAAAGAAAATATATTAATTCAGGAAAACTTGGCTTATTAGGCAAATCGAGCCTTGCATAGTAGGCCGAGAAGTGCGTTCTGGCTACTAGGTACGACATATATATATATATTTATATATATATATATATATATATATATATATATATATATATATATATATATATATATATATATATATATGTCGTACCTAATAGCCAGAATGCACTTCTCAGCCTACTATTCAAGGCCCGATTTGCCTAATAAGCCAAGTTTTCATGAATTAATGTTTTTTCGTCTACCTAACCTACCTAACCTAACCTAACCTAGCTTTTATTGGCTACCTAACCTAACCTTACCTATAAATATAGGTTAAGTTAGGTTAGGTAGGGTTGGTTAAGTTCGGTCATATATCTGCGTTAATTTTAACTCCAATAAAAAAAAATTGACCTCATACATAGAGAAAAGGGTTGCTTTATCATTTCATAAGAAAAAAATTATAGTAAATATATTAATTCAGGAAAACTTGGCTTATTAGGCAAATCGGGCCTTGAATAGTAGGCTGAGAAGTGAGTTCTGGCTACTAGGTACGACATATATATATATATATATATATATATATATATATATATATATATATATATATATATATATATATATATATATGTCGTACCTAGTAGCCAGAACTCACTTCTCAGCCTACTATGCAAGGCCCGATTTGCCTAATAAGCCAAGTTTTCCTGAATTAATATATTTTCTCAATTTTTTTTCATATGAAATGATAAAGCTACCCATTTCATTATGTATAAGGTCAATTTTTTTCTATTGAAGTTAAAATTAACGTAGATATATGACCGAACCTAACCAACCCTACCTAACCTAACCTAACCTATCTTTATAGGTTAGGTTAGGTTAGGTAGCCGAAAAAGTTAGGTTAGGTTAGGTTAGGTAGGTTAGGAAGTCGAAAAAACATTAATTCATGAAAACTTGGCTTATTAGGCAAATCGGGCCTTGCATAGTAGGCTGAGAAGTGAGTTCTGGCTATTAGGTACGACATATATATATATATATATATATATGTCGTACCTAGTAGCCAGAACTCACTTCTCAGCCTACTATGCAAGGCCCGATTTGCCTAATAAGCCAAGTTTTCATGAATTAATGTTTTTTCGTCTACCTAACCTACCTAACCTAACCTAACCTAGCTTTTTTTGGCTACCTAACCTAACCTTACCTATAAAGATAGGTTAGATTAGGTTAGGTAGGGTTGGTTAGGTTCGGTCATATATCTACGTTAATTTTAACTCCAATAAAAAAAAATTGACCTCATACATAATGAAATGGGAAGCTTTATCATTTCATAAGAAAAAAATTATATAAAATATATTAATTCAGGAAAACTTGGCTTATTAGGCAAATCGGGCCTTGCATAGTAGGCTGAGAAGTGAGTTCTGGCTACTAGGTACGACATATATATATATATATATATATATATATATATATATATATATATATATATATATATATATATATATATATATATATATATATATATTTATATATATATATATATATATATATATATATATATATATATATATATATATATATATATATATATATATATTTATATATATATATATATATATATATATATATGTACGACATATATATATATATATATATATATATATATATATATATATATATTTATATATATATATATATATATATATATATATATATATATATATATATATATATATATATATATATATATAGCAGCCAGACAATGGGACACCATTGCACACCCTCAACCCCGACCACAAGTCCCAAAAGACCACAAGCAGGCCCACTGGGATAGCCCCATAATGGAAAAGACTGTCACAGCAATGATTGACAACGCTGATGCTGAAAACAAAGCCCGCCTACTAGCGGTAACAGCACCCCACGCCGGGGATATTTTATTTGCTGTGCCCAATGCAGCCCTGGGAACTCGCCTCAGTCATGACGCTCTCCGCATTGGAGTTGCCCTTCGCCTTGCCGCCCCGATCCTCACCGAACATAGGTGCATCTGCGGAACTGCGATGGCAGACCAATATGGTCGTCATGGTCTGGTATGTCGTAAATCACAGGGTAAAATCGCAAGACATGAAGAAGTCAACGACATCATCAAGAGGAGCCTCGCCACAGCCCGCTGCCCGGCACAAAGAGAACCACACTTGTCCAGACCTAACGACCCTCAGAAGCGCCCTGATGGGGTCACCTTGCTACCTTGGAAGGATGGTAAGCAAGTGGTATGGGACTACACGTGCGCTGCCACACTGGCCAGTACCTACCTCCACTACAGCACACGTGAAAGCGGTGGTGCTGCTTCTTTCAGGGAATCGCAGAAAATTATTAAATACAGAGGTCTAGCACACTGCTACAGCTACAGAAAAGCACACAGAAACTGTATTGGAGGGGATCTAAACATTCCCTCTAATGCGTTATGCGTGGTTTTCTCCGAGGCTATGGGTCCCCCTTCTTCCAGCTAGAGGTGGTACTCCCTTCCCTATATATATATATATATATATATATATATATATATATATATATATATATATATATATATATATATATATATATATATATATATATGTCGTACCTAGTAGCCAGAACGCACTTCTCAGCCTACTATGCAAGGCCCGATTTGCCTAATAAGCCAAGTTTTCCTGAATTAATTCTTTTTTGACTACCTAACCTACCTAACCTAACTTTTTCGGGTACCTAACCTAATCTAACCTATAAAGATAGGTTAGGTTAGGTTAGGTAGGGTTGGTTAGGTTCGGTCATATATCTACGTTAATTTTAACTCCAATAAAAACAAATTAACCTCATACATAATGAAATGGGTAGCTTTATCATTTCATAAGAAAAAAATTCGAGAAAATATATTAATTCAGGAAAACTTGGCTTATTAGGCAAATCGGGCCTTGCATAGTAGGCCGAGAAGTGCGTTCTGGCTACTAGGTACGACATATATATATATATATATATATATATATATATATATATATATATATATATATATATATATATATATATATATATATATATATATACATATATATATATATATATATATATATATATATATATATATATATATATATATATATATATATATATATATATATATATATATATATATATATATGTCGTACCTAGTAGCCAGAACGCACTTCTCAGCCTACTATGCAAGGCCCGATTTGCCTAATAAGCCAAGTTTTCCTGAATTAATATATTTTCTCTATTTTTTTTCTTATGAAATGATAAAGCTACCCATTTCATTGTGTATCAGGTCAATTTTTTTTTATTGGAGTTAAAATTAACTTAGACATCTGACCGAACCTAACCAACCCTACCTAACGTAGCCTAACCTATCTTTATAGGTTAGGTTAGGTTAGGTAGCCGAAAAAGTTAGGTTAGGTTAGGTTAGGTAGGTTAGGTAGTCGAAAAAACATTATTTCATGAAAACTTGACTTATTAGGCAAATCGTGCCTTGCATAGTACGCTGAGAAGTGCGTTCTGGCTACTAGGTACGACATATATATATATATATATATATATATATATATATATATATATATATATATATATATATATATATATATATATATATATATATATATATATATATATATATATTAGTATATTTTGGTAGCAGTCTTTCCTGTAGACATATATTATTAAATATGACCGAAAAAGTAAGATTAATAATTCTAACACGAATTTTCTCGATCTTTCGTACATTTCTTTTCACTGTTGGTGGTAATTCAAAAATCAATTCTCCAAAATTCATTTTTATTTCTAGTCTGACGCGACACTTGAGCGCGTTTCGTAAAACTTATTACATTTTCAAAGACTTTAGTTTACACATACACAACTGAATAGAACTTACACATCTCCGATTTGTTTATATCTACATTTGAGTGAGGTGGATGGGGTGAGGTGGCATTAATAGGGTATTAATTTCATCAACACAAGACAGAACACGAAACAATGGGTATTGAATGGAAGTGATTGTAGAAAGCCTATTGGTCCATATTTCTTGATGCTTCTATATTGGAGCGGAATTTTGAGGTGGGTAGAATATAGTTGTGCATTAATTGGCTGTTGATTGCTGGTGTTGACTTTTTAATGTGTAGTGCCTCGCAAACGTCAAGCCGCCTGCTATCGCTGTATCTATCAATGATTTCTGTGTTGTTTACTAGGATTTCTCTGGCGATGGTTTGGTTGTGGGAAGAGATTATATGTTCCTTAATGGAGCCCTGTTGCTTATGCATCGTTAAACGCCTAGAAAGAGATGTTGTTGTCTTGCCTATATACTGGGTTTTTGGAGCTTACAGTCCCCAAGAGGGCATTTGAAGGCATAGACGACGTTGGTCTTTTTTAAAGCGTTTTGCTTTGTGGTTGGAGAGTTTCTTATGAATAGGCTGGCCGTTTTTCTGGTTTTATAGTAAATCGTCAGTTGTATCCTCTGATTTTTGTCTGTAGGGATAACGTTTCTATTAGCAATATCTTTCAGGACCCTTTCCTCCGTTTTATGAGCTGTGGAAAAGAAGTTCCTGTAAAATAGTCTAATAGGGGGTATAGGTGTTGTGTTAGTTGTCTCTTCAGTGGTTGCATGGCATTTCACTTTCCTTCTTATGATGTCTTCGACGAAACCATTGGAGAAGCCTTTGTTGACTAGGACCTGCCTTACCCTACAGAGTTCTTTGTCGACTTGCTTCCATTCTGAGCTGTGGCTGAGAGCACGGTCGACATATGCGTTAACAACACTCCTCTTGTACCTGTCTGGGCAGTCGCTGTTGGCATTTAGGCACATTCCTATGTTCGTTTCCTTAGTGTAGACTGCAGTGTGGAAACCTCCGCTCTTTTCCATGACTGTTACATCTAGAAAGGGCAGCTTCCCATCCTTTTCCATCTCGTAAGTGAAACGCAGCACGGAACTCTGCTCAAACGCCTCCTTCAGCTCCTGCAGATGTCTGACATCAGGTACCTGTGTAAAAATGTCGTCAACATACCTGCAGTATATGGCCGGTTCCAAGTTCATGTCGACTAAGACTTTTTGCTCGATGGTACCCATGTAGAAGTTTGCAAACAGGACACCTAGGGGAGAACCCATGGTGACCCCATCTACTTGCTTATACATGTGCCCATTCGGGCTCAAGAAGGGTGCCTCTTTAGTACAAGCTTGGAGTAGTTTCCTTAGAATATTTTCTGGTATGTCAAGAGGAGTACAGGCTGGATCACGATACACTCTTTCGGCTATCATCCCGATTGTCTCGTCCACAGGTACGTTGGTGAACAGTGATTCTACGTCCAACGAGGCTCTTATCCCTGTGGCCCGTGTGCCCCACAGTAAGTCAACAAATTCCTTTGGAGACTTCAGGCTGAAGGCGCAAGGGACATAAGGAGTCAGCAGGCCGTTGAGTCGCTTCGCCAGTCTGTACGTGGGTGTGGGTATCTGGCTAATGATTGGCCGAAGTGGGTTTCCAGGCTTGTGTGTCTTGAGATTTCCATACACATATCCAGGTTTATATTCCCCAATAATCTTTTGCAGGTGGAGTCCGGATTTCTTGGCGTTCACAGTTTCGATCAGTTTGTTGACCTTTGCTTTTAATTCGGCTGTAGTGTCCTTCGTTACCCTTTGGAATTTAGTTTGGTCAGAGAGTATGAGGTTCATTTTCGCCAGATATTCGTCTTTTTTAAGAATGACGTATATTGGCGACTTGTCGCCTCTCCTGACAACTATCTCCTTGTTCTCACGAAGGCTTTTAGCTGCCGCTTTGAGCTCGGGGGACAGTATGGTGCTTCTGTAATTGCCTCGATTCTTTCCTCCTTCCGCAATAAGTTCTGCTTGTAAGGTATCTTTGGTAGTGACCTTCTTTTGTGTCTCGAGGTCGAATATGTCGTCCAACAGGATTTCCAACTCCACTTTCCGGGCCATCTCACTCGGTCTGGACATAACGTGACAGTTTATACCCAGATTTAGGAGAGTGATTTGGTCCTCAGGGAGGTTAATTCCTGCAAGGTTCAGGAAGCCATCTCTTGGTCGTGGAATTGCCATAGGTCCTCCATATAACGTTGTTAGTTTCTTGATAATCCTTGTTTTAGTGCTGAGGTGATGTCGGTCTGTGAGGATGCCGAGGTGTTGTTCAATGCGGGTACGGAGACTTACGTCGATGTTGCTATTTCTCCATTCGTTTGTAGCATGAAGTAGTTGCGTTTTGTTGTCTTTGATTTCATTTTCCGCCTTGTATGTCTGATCACGAATCAGATCCTGGCGATATTTTATCGTGAAGGCTTGATTCCTTGCTGCTGGGTCGTGCGTTTTAATATTAGTATATTTTGGTAGCAGTCTTTCCTGTAGACATATATTATTAAATATGACCGAAAAAGTAAGATTAATAATTCTAACACGAATTTTCTCGATCTTTCGTACATTTCTGTTCACAACTGACGATTTACTATAAAACCAAAAGGAGGTAAAACGTACCCAAGAACCCCCCAACTCCTCACACCTTCCATGCCGGCTCGTCGTCAACTAGAAAACTACCCATCCCAGCTTGCCTGCTCCTGATTAGTGACTCGCCGACTGCGCACCTGCACCCTGCACCTCAGCGCCATCTACCTGAGTCGACGTCTGAGCCTGACCAGCCATCTACTTCAGAATATTCTTTGTGCTCTTAGAGTTGACATCTCTCTCTGGCATACTAAGCTCTCTGGCTTTCGTATACTAAGGGAGGTCTCAGCTAAAGCCAATATTCTCAGCACAATTTCACATTATATTATTTAATCCATTTTCTTTTTGCATTTATCTTTGTCATTTTATTGCACCAGTCATTTACCCGAGATTTGTCTTTATTTTCATTTATGTTTAAAGTAAATATATTAAAGTTTCATTGTTCATACTTTGTGTTTTACGTGTTCCTCCCTCTAACTTACCACAGACAACAGGCAAGCAGTCTATCTTTTTTTTGTAAGTGTGACCAGGCATTGACACCTGCCATTGGAGGACTGCCGAACATCTATACTCCAACACTTTCCCGTCACATTTAATGGGGGCCTGTCCACGGAGCTTCACTCAGTTACTAGTACCAGAACGTCAATTTGTGGTAAGCGTACTTCGCTTTGCTAAAGTTACTTTTCAATATTATCATTAATTTTTATATGTATATAGTGCTGTGTGTATTGTGCATTCCGAGAGTAGCATATGGCGAGTGTGGGATAACTTTGGATTACCTGGTGACAGTCGGCCTCAGTCATTCTCTTAATTGGTCATCTCTCCCTCCGTGTTATTACTCGTGTTTACCACCTTTTGTCCCTAGGATATTTCTCACATTATCGGTAGATCATTATTGTGGTACCCTGGTACTTTGGTTTGTCTTCGGGTCAAAGCACCCTATCTTCTGCAATCCGACCGAAGGAGGAAAAGAGGGCCATAGTTCCTCTAGCACGGACTACGTTGCTGAGTTGGGACCTCAGCAGCAGTTCTAGTCACCAGTTGACACTCGCACCCCTACACGTCGGTCAGAGATGATGATATTTACTTAGGTAGGGAATTAGCTTTCTTTTTACAGAGTACAAAGTTCGCTAATTCTGTAAGTATCATATTCATTTAGTGGGAAACCCTTGCTTATGTCCTATAGAGACTCGGCAAGGTATGCCTACATTCTTGGACTACCTAATTCACTTTTGGAGCAATTAAATGTTTCGTTTGTTTTAGAAACTCAGTTTCACTTATTTAGTAGGATTTTCTTGCCCTCATTCTCTTACATTGAGTACCGGGTACAAGATTTCCTGCGACTTTGATTGACTAATCATTTACCATCCTATAATTAACTTTAATTGTTAAAAATTAAAATTCCACAGGATAGTTACCAGTTGCCACGTTATCCTGTTTTTGACATTTACCATATCACAACTATATTCATTGTACATTTATTTGCTATCTTTCACCATGTTTCGTCTCCAAGCTTTCCGTAACGATCCAGCAGATGAAATAGGAACCTTATGTCGTGCCAAGAGGATCAAATTACAAACTCTTGCACACGAGTATCAACTAGATGTTCCCCGTGGAGCCAAAAATAAAATGAATTACATAACTTAATCATGGATCACCTCTTAGATGAAGGGACAATTGACTCTGAAACTCACGAAACTTATTCTATTGCAGATAAACATGATTTGGCTACTATGAAACTCAAACTTGAACTCTCCAAGCTTGAAAGGGAGCAGAGGAAAGAAGAAGCTACAAGAAGGAAAGAAGAGCAGGAACGCGAGGCGACCCTAAAAGAAAGAGAGGCGGCCCTGGCAAAAGAAGCTCTACAACTGAGGGAAAGAGAAGCTGCAATGAGGAAAGAAGAGCAAGAACGTGAGATGACCCTATTCAGAGAGCGTGAGTGAGTACAGCTTGAAGCAAAACAACGCCACCTGTAGATACAACGCGAGCATGACAAACAGCAAGCGGCTATGGCTATAGAATGTCGTCAACAAGAACTCACGTTGGAAAATACATATCACACTCAACGCCAGCAAGCTACCGCTAGTCTTCCCGTAAGTTTCAATATCTCTTATGCAAGTAAGTTAATGCCACCGTTCGTTGAGACAGAGATTGATGTCTTTTTTACCACCTTTGAGACCCTAGCTAATCAACTTAGCTAGCCTATATATCCTCCGACAGCATTATCAATGAGACCATGACCAATGACATAATCAAGCCTGCCACCCATGAGGTGTGTGACGTTAGAGGAGTCAAAGTTGAATACGGACATGTTATTATCTCTTAAGTATTTTACAAAGACTCTGCCATTCCTGTTTGTTTTGGTGTCACCCAGGCTAGTGTGCCTATCTTGAGGTTATCTTGAGATGATTTCGGGGCTTTTTTAGTGTCCCCGCGGCCCGGTCCTCGACCAGGCCTCCACCCCCAGGAAGCAGCCCGTGACAGCTGACTAACTCCCAGGAACCTATTTACTGCTAGGTAACAGAGGCATTCAGGGTGAAAGAAATTTTGCCCATTTGTTTCTGCCTCGTGCGGGAATCGAACCCGCGCCACAGAATTACGAGTCCTGCGCGCTCTCCACCAGGCTACGAGGTCTAGCATTAAAATCACCCATTACAATGGTTTGAGAGCTGCTGGTAATTTTTGGGAGAGAGGCTTCCCCCATTTGATCACACCTTACATATACATTAACTAAGTTAAGAAACCCGGACGCTGTAGCAATCTGAAACTGCTGATAATATGAGTCGTCACTTTTGTGGTTTTTAACATGTTTACACACTAGGTTACTTTTAACATACGTCATGATACCGACATCATGTGAACCAACATTTGAGAAAGCTACATAACCTGGGAGTTTGGGTGGCGTTTTATTTTTTTGTGTTTGCAGTGTATGGTTCCTGCAGTCACAGTACATCAATGTTGTTGGCACCAGCGTACATCATTAGATCAAACAGCCTCCTTCGCACGCTTCTCACATTCCACGTGAGAAATTTAAGAGTGAGTTGGTTGTGGGTAATGGTGTTCATGAACCTGACGAAGAGAAGTGTTTATAAGATTCACAAGTTGTAGACTATTGCTTACATATGCCAATTGTTCACAGTCATTAATGGCAAAGAGTTCTTTGCACAAGCAAAGTATAAAGACACACAAGCGGTATTGTTTTGAATGAGTTCTTGAGTGAATTTGTTAAATTCAGCTAAGACACACGGGTTTTCATATGTTTCACTCGCCACAACGGTACTTACAGCACTGGAGGAGGCGTCAAGACTGGCTCGAGACGTGTCAACACTTATAACACTGGAGGAGAAGTCAATACTTGCTGGAGACGTGTCAACACTTACATCACTGGAAGGCATTTCACTAGAGACTCGGACGTTCGCTTCACTCCTCGGGCTGGCGAGATGATCGTTTGAACACTGACTCGGGTCGTCCATGGTGATCTTAGCATAAATGTTGTTGAGACCATTTTCAATCTTCGTGAGTGTTTCTTGGAGCTTATTGACGGTAATTTCTATTTTATTCATGCGAGCTGGAAGTTCTGACACCTCCCTCTGCAGGCTGGTGTCAGGCTTCCCAGGTAGGCAAGGGAAGGTTGTCAGGCTGTTGGCGTCAGGAACGGTGGTGGGATCATCCCGGGTGGGGGGGCGGGTTGGTGTAGTGGTGGGGCCACCCCGGGTGGGTGGGTTGACTGGGGTGGTGGAGGGTTGCCCCACTGTGCTGTGCGGGGGAGGCCGCTTGACACAGTCCTTGTGCCAGGCGGTCACACCCTCCTGCAAGCACCTGGAATACTTGTGCTTGGTGGCTGAGGATGAGGTCTCATCGGTCCCAGGGGCGTGGTCTTTATTGGGGCAGTCTTTAGTGAGATGATTGGCTGCACAGAAGGCACAGGTGCCCGAAGATTGACAGTGTTTGGCTACGTGACCAAAGTGTTGACATTTAAAACACATGACAGCTGAGGACACCCAGGGTGTTATGGGGCAGGCTGGCCGGTAGGGGCCTAGGAACATGTGATGACTGGGGGGCGGTGTCTCAGGTTCCCAGACGATGACAATCCTGTTGAGTGGCTTGCCTTCAGACTTGATGCGTCTTGCACTGTACACACCTGGTAGGTCTTTCGCATGGGAGATGTCAAGGTCACGAGGGTAGGATGTGACAAGGTACTCTCTGAACCTCCTGGACCTCTCAGGAGAGTCTGCTTTACTGAATGTGATGCCACCCACTCGACCTTGGAGTAGGGCCGAGATGGAGCCTTTATCGGACCTGGCTACATAGATGTAGGGCGAGGCGTGTCTAGGGAGAATGAGGTCTATGGGGTCAGGAAAATGACGAGGAAGGTCACGTCTCATCCAGGAGTACCTCTTGTTACTGGTAACGTGAGATGGAAATGCCAGCCTGGCATATTTATTACGGGGTGCCAGGGTGGGTCGTGGTGCCCCCCCCCCCCGTTGTGGGGGTGACATTGGTTGTCTTGACAGAATTATTACCTTTTTTTCCCCTTAACCTTCTCTCATTACGTAAGGTCTTCCGGCTTTTGTGTACAGTAAAACTACCATCCGAGGCTGCTTCATCACTTGAGCTGGTGTCCTCATACCTGGCTATACTGGGATGGAGTGATTGGCCATGCTGTAAGTCATGCGGGGAGGTGGCCGAAGTGGACGCAAATGCGTCTGAAGCATTTTGGGAAGGGTCGCTGTGGGTGACCCCAGAAGGCGGGAGGGAAGTGGCCATAGTTGCCAGAGTCACAACATGAAGTGACAAGACACGTCAGCTTCTACCACAGAGTAGCACTTCAGGCTATGGCCTGGACCCAGAACAACAGCGGCTACTAATCATAGTGCAGAGACAAGATGAATAGTTCAGACACTTACAAGCAAACGCAGGTGTATACGCGGTCAGCTGGCAACACTGCTGAGGGTACCGCACTGGTAGTGTGGCTCCGACCAGAGTGACAGGTGTAGAGAGTGCCACTCTGATACCTATTTTATCCACACACACACACTCACACTTAATAGTCCCCTACACTGTATGTAACACTGCACTGATACCACCAATCACTGAGGCATCTGTACAGTGGTGTGCGAGTGGTCCGTTGGTGCCACCGTGTCCAGGCTGTACAGGGAAAATACAGCTTTAGGGAACGGGGCAATAGGGGCTAAAGTTCCAGCGCCCGGGGTACCACCTCAGGCGCCTGACCAGGCGTGAGGTAAGGGGAAGCGGCCATGTCCCCACTGCCCAAGGCGCCACTTCAAGTAGAAAGGTATTGTTTGTCCATATCTGGTCAGATTGCACTGCTCACCACTTTGAAACCTAGGTGAAAGCTTCCAGGAGCTAGATGGTATATATCACTGCTAGGTTGTGAGATCCTTAAGGCCGTCTGTACCCCTTTAGCAGTAAATCCATGTGGAGGGGTAGGCCTACACGTCTGACCCGCACCAGGGTAGCGACGACATGTTGTTATTATTATTATTATTATTATTAACTATTTATATAACTCTACGCTATCTACATGTATATTTTCATATTACATACCTGCACATATGCTAAACACACCTACTGATACTTACCCCCCCCCCCACATTTATCCACTATACCCTCTCCCCTCCCCCCCCCCCACACACACACACGGAGTCAGTTCAACATGATTCTACTGGATGACTAGTGTCGCGCGGCCAGACGGCACGCGTGCACACCTCGGGGAACCTCCAGAATCTTTTGTGACTAGACACCTGCGCTACACCTGGGCCTAATTGGCTCACCTGCTCAGGTGTTGTGCACGGTTCTAGTCCTCAACTTCACAACTCACATGGATTGGGGATTTGGGATTGCATCAGACAAGGGAGTGGGGAATGGCGAGGATGACAAGGGAACGGGAGTGGGGGATGGTGGGGAGGACTAGGGGGGGGGCCAGGGAAGGGGGTAATGGTGTGGAGGATTTTTTCATTTCGTTTTTAACTGTTTTTCTTATATTTCAGTGATGGAAACATCAGATCATTTGGGATTGCATCAGACAAGGGAGTGGGGAATGGTCAAGAGGACGAGGGAACAGGAGTGGGGAATGGTGGGGAGGACGAGGGGACATGGGAGGGGGTAATGGTGGGGAGGATGAGGGGATGGGGGAGTTGGGGATGGTGGGAACGAGGGAACTGGGAAATGCAGATTGGTGGGGGGGACAAGGGGACAGGGGAGTGGGGAATGGTAGGGAGGACGAGGGGATGAGGGAGTGGGAGATGGTGGGGAGGACAAGGGGATGGGGCAGAGGGGAATTGTGGGGAGGACTGGGAGACAGGTGAAAGTTGCTGTGGCCCAACAACACACAATCATTGCTGAGCCACAGCAATGCATGGCAGGGTACGGCTTTTTGACAATATTTCCTTTTCTTCACTATATATTTTTTTGCTATTATAAAGCCAATAGTTTGCAAATTATGATTGTTAGGAACATAACAATTCCTCTTACTTATTTTGTGTGCTCTTTATTTAATATGTGGTATTGTATAGCTTGTCATAATATAATATAGCGGGTTTATACCTACACTGAAGTCAATGGAGTAAAAAATATTTGGGATTAACAAAATATATATATTATATAATGATTATATAAATGTGCACTAATAAACTGATTTTTCAGGCTTCCGGAAAAACAACTTTAATTTATTTTTCAGGCAATCTCTGTGTACAGGAGCCCCGGCAGATATATGGAAAAAAGCTAATATAGTTCCAGTCTACAAAAGTGATAGCAAGGGAAAACCCCCTTCATTATAGTCCTGTATCATTGACAAGTGTAGTAGCCAAAATACTGGAAAAAATAATTAAAACGGAATAGTTGGAACATCTGGAGAAAAATTATATAAAAATTCAGAAAGTATGGTTTTCGATCTGGAAGATCGTATGTAACTAATTTATGTAGTTTCTACAATAGAGCTACAGAGATTTTATAAGAAAGAGATGGTTGGATTGATCATATATAACTGGACCTAAAAAAGGTTTTCGACACAGTCCCACATAAGAGTTTGTTCTGGAAACTAGAACATACTGGAGGAGTGACACAGAGACTTCTGACATGAATGAAAATTTTTCTAAGCAACAGTAAAATGAGGACAGTAATCCAGGCAATGTATTGAACTGGATTAATGTCATGAGTGGAGTGTCCAGTTCTTGCACCGGTAATGTTCGTTGTTTACATAAGCAACTTACGAGAAGGAATACGGAATTATTTGAACATGTTTGCTGATGATGCTAAGATACTAGTGAAAATAAGAAACGTAGATGATTGCCATACCCTTTAAGATCACCTGGATAAAATAAGTGTATGGAGTACCCCTTGGGAAATAAAATTTAATGTGAATAAATGTTATGTTATGGAATGTGGAGTAGGAGACAATAGACCACAGACAACCTACAAATTATGTGAAAAAGCTTTAAAAGATTCTGATCAAGAAAGAGATGTAGGGGTGTTTCTAAATATCATGTTACGCAAGGACCACATAAAGAACATCGTGCGAGGAGCCTATGCAATACTTTCCAATTTCAGAATTGCTTTTCAATACATGGATGGTGACATGCTAAATAAATTGTTCACGGCCATTGTGAAGGCCACAAAGCTAGAATATGCAGCTGTTGTATGGTGCTCAACTCTTAAGAAGCACATATTAATAAACTGGAAAAGGTGCAAAGACATGCAACTAGATGAAGCATTTATATTAAGAGAAATATAATTGCTCCAAATTCTCAGTTTTATGACAGGCAATTAGATGCCTATTAATTCCACATAACTTATCCCTAAAATTTCAACATTCTAGGAAGTTCTATACTAATCCTATCTGCACTAACTATAATTAATAATTCTTCCCCAGGGTACTGAGTTACTCAGTACGACAAAACCATAACCTGCAGAGACAGTGGTCGGATTGGTAAGCGAGGAGAAGCATGTAATGCTGAAAAACAAGTGCTACGAGAAGAGGTTAAAGGCGTTAAATATGTAAAAACTAAACAACAAAAGAAAAAAAGGCGATATGATCACTGCGTCCAAAATAGTAACAGGAATCGGTGAAATTGATAAGGAAGAATTTCTGAGACCTGGAACTTCCAGGAAGGAAGAGGTCATAGATTTAACTTAACTAAACAAAGCTGTTTAAGAAATATAAGAAAATTCACCTTCACAAACAGAATGGTAGACTATTGGAACAAGTTAAGAGAAAAGGTGGTGGAGGCCAAAAAGTCACTAGTTTCAAACCATTATATGACAAAGAGTACTGGAAAGACAGGACACGACAAGCGTAGCTTTCTCATCTTGTAACTACACTTAGGTAATAACTAGATTTCGATTAAGAAGAAATTTAAGAAACCAAATGGAAGTTTGCCAAATAATAAATGAAAAGTATGCACCTATTATTAGAGTATAACATATTTTAAAACAATTGTTTTTCTTTTAATGTCAAATCATATAACTGACTGGTTCTACTGGTCTGTCTCTCATCCTCACTTCCCCTTTGTTATACCCAGCAAGGATTCACATGCCATTTGCACTTTTTTGTTAGCCAATAAAACAGGGAATAAAGTATAAAGTCATAAAGTGTATGGTCAAGTATAGTCATCATACTCGGCTTTTTTAATTTCATCAATTATTTCTCTTTCTTCCATGACAAAGTTTTGTTTCAGTCTTATGGCACATCATATCATGAAACCATCCACCACTGCTGCATTGTCCATCCGTATTATTGAGATAATATCCCAGCAAACAATTTCAAGTTTCCACAACGTTCCTGGAATGTTTTTGAAAGGATTAGAAACGTTTGTTTTCACGAATTAGATACGTTATTTTGTGTGGAATTAAATAGGTTTCCAAAACTTTTAACCAAAACCTACGTACCTAACCCTACTTTCAAACTTTGTGACCCCTTTTGTACCCAAATTTGAAAATTTGTGACCCCTTTTGTACCTAATTTGAAACTTTGTGACCCCCTTTGTAACCTAATTAGAAACTTTGTGACCGCTTTTGTACCTAATTTGAAACTTTGTGACACCTTTTATAAAGTGTTTCAAGTTAAAATGCTTAAATATAAATAAAATAGGAAATGTAAAAATATAAAAATATATTTCTACATTTGGTAAAATAAAGCATCATAATAAAGGTGGGTTCATAATTTTTATTCATTTATCATTTGTAGTAGCATAGTGTAGTGGCCTGGTGTAGTGGCCTGGTGTAGTAGCCTGGTGTAGTAGCGACGTGGTGTAGTGGCATGGTGTAGTAGCCTGGTGTAGTGGTGTTGTGTAGTGGCATGATGTAGTGGCGTGGTGTAGTGGCACAGACTAGAAGCCTGGTGTAGTGGTGTGGTGTAGTAGTCTGCTGTAGTGGTGTGGTGTAGTGGTGTGGTGTAGTAGTCTGGTGTAGTGGCGTGGTGTGGTGTAATGGCATTGTGTAGTGGTGTGGTGTAGTGTAGTGGCGTGGTATAGTGGCATAGTTTAGTAGCCTGGAACAGTGGTGTGGTGTAGTAACCTGGTATAGTGGCATGGTACAGTGGTGTGCTGTAGTAGCCTTGTATAGTGGCATGGTGTAGTGGTGTGGTGTAGTAGCCTGGCATTGTGGCATGGTGTAGTGGCCTGGTGTAGTGATGTTGTGTAGTGGTGTGGTGTAGTGGGGTGGTGTAGTGGCCTGATGTAGTGATGTTGTGTAGTGGTGTGGTGTAGTAGACTGGTATAGTGGTGTGGTGTAGTGGGGTGGAGTAGTGATGTTGTGTAGTGGTGTGGTGTAGTAGACTGGTATAGTGGTGTGGAGTAGTAGCCTGGTATAGTGGTGTGGAGTAGTAGCCTGGTATAGTGGTGTGGTGTAGTAGCCTGGTATAGTGGTGTGGTGTAGTAGCCTGGTATTGTGGCATGGTGTAGTAGCCTGGTGTAGTGGCCTGGTGTAGTGATGTTGTGTAGTGGTGTGGTGTAGTGGTGTGGAGTAGTGATGTTGTGTAGTGGTGTGGTGTAGTGGTGTGGAGTAGTGATGTTGTGTAGTGGTGTGGTGTAGTAGCCTGGTATAGTGGTGTGGTGTAGTAGCCTGGTATTGTGGCATGGTGTAGTAGCCTGGTGTAGTGGCCTGGTGTAGTGATGTTGTGTAGTGGTGTGGTGTAGTGGTGTGGAGTAGTGATGTTGTGTAGTGATGTGGTGTAGTGGGGTGGAGTAGTGATGTTGTGTAGTGGTGTGGTGTAGTAGACTGGTATAGTGGTGTGGAGTAGTAGCCTGGTATAGTGGTGTGGAGTAGTAGCCTGGTATAGTGGTGTGGTGTAGTAGCCTGGTATAGTGGTGTGGTGTAGTAGCCTGGTATTGTGGCATGGTGTAGTAGCCTGGTGTAGTGGCCTGGTGTAGTGATGTTGTGTAGTGGTGTGGTGTAGTGGTGTGGAGTAGTGATGTTGTGTAGTGGTGTGGTGTAGTGGTGTGGAGTAGTGATGTTGTGTAGTGGTGTGGTGTAGTAGACTGGTATAGTGGTGTGGAGTAGTAGCCTGGTATAGTGGTGTGGAGTAGTAGCCTGGTATAGTGGTGTGGTGTAGTAGCCTGGTATAGTGGTGTGGTGTAGTAGCCTGGTATAGTGGTGTGGTGTAGTAGCCTGGTATTGTGGTGTGGTGTAGAGGTGTGGTATAGTGGTGTGGTGTAGTAGCCTGGTATAGTGGTGTGGTGTAGAGGTGTGGTATAGTGGTGTGGTGTAGTAGCCTGATATAGTGGTGTGGTGTAGTGGCATGGTGCTGTAGCCTGGTATAGTGTTGTGGTGTAGTAGCCTGGTATAGTGGTGTGTAGTAGCCTGGTATAGTGGCATGGTGTAATGGTGTGGTGTAGTAGCCTGGTATAGTGGTGTGGTGTAGTAGTCTGGTATAGTGAAATGGTGTAGTAGCCTGGTGTAGTGGCATGGTGCTGTAGCCTGGTATAGTGTTGTGGGGTAGTTGCCTGGTATAGTGGTGTGTAGTAGCCTGGTATAGTGAAATGGTGTAGTAGCCTGGTGTAGTAGCCTGGTATAGTGGTGTGGAGTAGCCTGGTATAGTGGTGTGGAGTAGCCTGGTATAGTGGTGTGGAGTAGCCTGGTATAGAGAAATGGTGTAGTAGCCTGGTGTAGTGGAATGGTGTTGTAGCCTTGTATAGTGGTGTGGTGAAGTAGCCTGGTATAGTGGTGTGGTGTGGTGTAGTAGCCTGGTGTAGTGGTGTGATGTAGTAACCTGGTATAGTAGCGTGATGCAGTAGCCTGGTATAGTGGTGTGGTATAGTAGCCTGGTATAGTGGTGTAGTGTAGTGGCATGGTGAAGTAGCCTGGTGTAGTGGTGTGGTGTAGTAGCCTCGTTTAGTGGTGTGGTGTAGTAACCTAGTATAGTGGTGTGGTGTAGGAGCCTGGTATTGTGGTGTGGTGTAGTAGTGTGGTATAGTGGTGTGGTGTAGTAACCTTGTATAGTAGTGTTGTGCTGTAGCCTGGTATAGTGGTGTGGTGTAGTAGCCTGGTATAGTGGTGTGGTGTAGTAGCCTGGTATGTGGTGTGGTGTAGTAGCCTGGTATAGTGGTGTGGTGTAGTAGCCTGGTATAGTGGTTTGTTGTAGTGGCGTTACGTAGTAGCCTGATATAGTGGTGTGGTGTTGTAGCCTGGTATAGTGGCATGGTGTAATAGCCTGGTATAGTGGTGTGGTGTAGTAGCCTGGTATAGTGGCATGGTGTAGTGGCGTTACGTAGTAGCCTGGTATAGTGGTGTGGTGTTGTAGCCTGGTATAGTGGTGTGGTGTAGTGGTGTGGTGTAGTAGCCTGGTATAGTGGTGTGTTGTAGTAGCCTGGTGTAGTAGTGTGGTGTAGTAGCCTGGTGTAGTGGCGTGGTGTAGTAGCCTGGTGCAGTGGCATTGCGTAGTAGCCTGGTATAGTGGTGTGGTGTGGTAGCCTGGTATAGTGGCATGGTTTAGTAGCCTGGTATAGTGGTGTGGTGTAGTAGCCTGGTGCAGTGGCGTGGTGTAGTAGCCTGGTATAGTGGTGTGGAGTAGTAGCCTGGTATAGTGGCGTGGTGTATTAGCCTGGTATAGATGTGTGGTGTAGTAGCCTGATATAGATGTGTGGTGTAGTAGCCTTTTATAGATGTGTGGTGTAGTAGCCTGGTAGAGTGGTGTGGTGTAGTAGCCTGGTATAGTTGCGTGGTGTAGTGGTGTGATGTAGTAGCCTGGTATAGTGGCGTGGTGTAGTAGCCTGGTATACTAGTGTGGTGTAGTAGCCTGGTATAGTGGCGTGGTTTCGTAGCCTGGTGTAGTAGCCTGGTACAGTAGTGTGGTGTAGTTGTGTGGTGTAGTAGCCTGGTATAGTGGTGTGGTGTAGTTGTGTGGTGTAGTAGCCGTGTATAGTGGTGTGGTGCAGTGGTGTGGTGTAGTAGCCTGGTATAGTGGCGTGGTGTAGTAGCCTGGTATAGTGGCGTGGTGTAGTTGTGTGGTGTAGTAGCCTGGTATAGTGGTGTGGTGTAGTGGTGTGGTGTAGTAGCCTGGTATAGTGGCGTGGTTTAGTAGCCTGGTATAGTGGTGTGGTGTAGTAGCCTAGTACAGTGGTTTGGTATTGTAGCCTGGTATAGTTGCATTGTGTAGTGGTGTGGTGTAGTAGCCTGGTATATTGGTGTGGTGAAGTAGCCAGTTATAGTGGTGTGGTGTAGTAGCCTGGTATAGTAGTGTGGTGTAGTAGCCTGGAGTAGTGGTGTGTGCAGTAGCCTGGTATAGTAGTGTGGGCTAGTAGCCTGGTGTAGTGGTTTGGTGTAGTAGCCTGGTATAGTGGTGTGGTGTAGTAGCCTGGTGTAGTGGTTTGGTGTAGTAGCCTGGTATAGTGGTGTGGTGTAGTAGCCTGGTATAGTGGTGTGGTGTAGTAGCCTGGAGTAGTGGTGTGGTGTAGTAGCCTGGTATAGTGGCATGGTGTGATGTAGTAGGCTGGTGTAGTGTTGTGGTGTAGTAGCCTGGTATAGTTGTGTGGTGTGGTGTAGTGGTGTGGTGTAGTAGCCTGGTATAGTGGCATGGTGTAGTCATGTGGTGTGGTGTAGTAGCCTGGTATAGTTGTGTGGTGTAGTGGTGTGGTGTAGTGGTTTGGTATAGGGGTGTGGTGTAGTAGCCTGGTGTAGTGGTGTGGTGTAGTAGCCTGGTGTAGTGGTGTGGTGTAGTAGCCTGGTGTAGTGGTGTGTAGGGTTGTGTAGTGGCGTGGTGTAGTAGGAGCAGCGATCATGTGTTCACAGAATTAGGCCTACAGGCAGTCTGCGGCCTCTGGGGGGTAGTGGCGGTGTTCGAATTCTCAAACTATGCCTCAACATTGTAGCATCTGAATTCAGAAATATTTCCATCAATTTTTTAGTTTTTAAACCCGTAATAATATTAATGCATTGATATGTCTTATTTTCTTGCTGCATATTAACGACATTTATTTATATTTACAACATTTCGTTTCATAATTTTAAAGCTGTCGCGAGTGTTTGGACACGGTCACCCACCGCGACGACTGTTACAGTCCTGACTATACCGCCCTTATCCTCTTCCCCCCACCCCTTTCCCCCTCCCACTCCTTAACCCCCTTTCTCTTACCCCTTCCCCCTTCTCTTTCCCCTCCTCTCCCCCCTTCCTCCTCATCCCTCCTGCTCTTACCCCTCCCCCTCCTTTTCCCCCCTCCTCCTCATCCCCCCTTCTCTTACCCCTTCCCCCTCCTCATCTCCCCTTCTCTTACCCCTCCCCCTCCTTATCCCCCCTCCTCCTTATCCCCCCTTCTCTTACCCCTTCCCTCTCCTCATCCCCCCATCTCTTTCCCCTCCTCTTCCCCCTTCCTCCTCATCCCCCTTCTCTTACCCCTCCTCCTCTTCTTATCCCTTCTCCCTCCTCATCAACCTTCCTTCTCACCCCCCCTTCTCTTACCCCTTCCCCTCATTACCCCCTTCTCTTACCCCTCCCCCTCCTTACCCCCTCTTCTCTTACCCCTTCCTCCTCATCCCCCCTTCTCTTACCCCTCCATCTCCTTACCCCCCCTTCTCTTACCCCTTCCCCCTTCCTTCTCAACTTCCCTTCTCCCTGCTCATCCCCCTCCTCTTCCCCCTTCCTTCTCATCCCCCCTCCTCTTACCCCCCTTACCCCTGCTCATCCCCCTCCTCTTCCCCCTTACTTCTCATAACCCTTCCCCCTGCTCATCCCCCTTCCTTCTCATCCCCCCTTCTCTTACCTCTCCCCCTCCTAACCCCCTTCTCTTACCCCTTCCCCCTTCCTCCTCATCCCGCCTTTTCTTACCTCTCCCCCTCCTTACCCCCTTCTCCTACCCCTTCCCCCTTCTCTTTCCCCTCCCCTCTTCCCCCTCCTCCTCTTCCCCTTCTCTTACCTCTCCTCTTCACCCTTCTCTTACTGAGGTATAATTGATGTGAGCACTTAATTGGCGGTCAGTGGTGGCACTTCTTAATAAACAAGTTCATCATGCCCGAAACGCTTTGCGTAATAGTGACTTTAGGCATTGTATGTACTAGCTCTACCTATAAGTCAACCAATCTTTGTAAAAATTTATTGTATGTATGTACCTTACCTAAATAAACATTTTTTATTTTTTTTAATATATAATCTTGTGATTTAGTTCAGTTTGGGGTTTAAAGAAAAATCAGCATACCAATGTTATATCACAGAAAACGAATTTATCATAAACTCATGTATTTGTCATATAATATGAAAATTCATGCATAATAGATAACAAAATGAATAGCCAAATTTCTGTGAATCCCCTACCATGTTGGAATCTGTGGAAATGAATGAGCAAATGTGCTGGCTGCTGAAGGAGCTGAAGGAAACCCATTGGTTTCATTTTGGATACAAATGTCCATAGAGAATCAAAATGGAAACAGTTATAGTTGAACATGCAGAGGAGTTTAAGAATCTGTGGTGAGAGTGATGGACACAGCCTTGACAACTATACTTCAGAGAATGTAAACATCTAAGAGTCATTAGAAATATGTGTAAAATAATAAACCCTACATGGTTTGAGTTAGGGAAAACACCATTTATCATATAGATACTGTTCTTCAAGAATCCCCCATTTTGCACCCGCAAGATAACATATAAGATTTTAAGGGTTGACGAATGTTAATCTTCTTGTTTGATAAACTATGCACTTGAGATATATTTAATAGTTAATAAGAACACGCCAATATATAAGACAACAAAACGTTTTCAGATTCTTTCACACCACTCTCAAGCAACATTTACAATTTATATAAATTATTTTAGAGAATAATACATAAATTGTATATTTAAACATGATATTAGTGTTTAGTGGAATGCATAAGGAGCCAAACTGTGTTAAAAAGAGCGATTTTTAGAAAATTTGGGAAACTACTTTTTCTGATCATAGAATAATTAAATGTATTTTGAAGGTTTCATTCAGCCATTAAATATCATTCACAATTTATTAATGAATTTTACAAAAAACACCACAAAATTTATATTTAAACATGTAAAAACTATTTGTAATACATTAGGAACAAAATAGTTCTAGAAAAAACATTTATTATAAAACCTATGTGATTGGATTTTGGGTTAAAAGTTTCTCAAATGCTCTCCTGCACCATTCTCAATGCAAGTTATTCCTACACCCATGGGAGGAGTTAGATGAACGTTTTGTATACGTTTTGTGTTTGCTGGGATCCCCCCAAACACATGCCGAAACTACGATGTTGGTACAACATTCGAACAAGTTTTAACTCCTAACCAGTTATAACAACCAATATAGCAAGTTGTAACAACGTTCTAATACGTCATAAACACGTTAAGCCAAGATGTAACAATTTTATTACAAGTTGTAACAAACAGAAAATAAACAGCTTTGGTTTGTGTTTCCAGGGTATAATAATCCATATTATTGCTCAGTAATAATCCGTATTATTGCTTAATAATAATCCGTACTATTGCTCAATAATAATCCATATTATTGAGCTTAGTGACAAATACAAATTAAGACATTCACATTAAAAAATCGTATTGGTATGTAATTGCAGTACTAGGCTGCAGTTGCATAATTAAATAAATAGTACTTATATAATTGGTGATATTATTAGAACAGTATAATAACGACACAAACATAATTGCTGTTTGATTTTCAGACAGCAATCTGTTTGAAGAGTCAATCATAATCCACGACTCAAGGGAACTGGACTTTCATTAATTATGTGTTGGGTGTTAACTATTGTAGATGGACCGTATGGTTTGTGCTACACGCTTTCTGGATTATATTTGATCATATTCTCCTATTCATCATGAAAAAAAATTATGATATCAAATAGCATTCATTAAAAATATTAGCAGTAAAGAACAGTTTTCCTCAACAATATAATAAAAATATTACTTAATCGATACTGTAAAAAACAAAATGTGGTAATTCTTGAAACAATTTTTTTTTTTTACATGCAAGCATGCAAGGTAAATACAATAAATATAACAGAAGATGTTAACAGACATGTTAACAAGCAAAAACAAAAAGCTACCGGCCAGAAGGACCGACAGCACAGTACAAACAACAAGAAAAAACAGCAATCAAGACAAAACAGAATACAAGAGAAAGCAATATAAACAGGCTAGCAATACACAAAACATAAAAATACATGAAACAAAACAAACATTATCGTCACAATATACAGGTAAGGCATAAAGATAACATAAAATATAACAAGAAAATCAAATATACAACAAGCCAAGAAAAAGAAACACAAGCTGTACAGGGCACAATAACAACAAAAACAGTAAACAAGAACACACACAACCAACTACTGGCCTCGCAATAAACAAAAGGAGAGGCACAAGCACAGAACACAATAGAACAAACAATATAGCCAGAGGGGCACATAGTACAACATAATCATAGGAACAGATAAACAGGGAACATACTACAGAGTGATAACAATAATAATAATAACAATAATAAAAATAACAAGAAAGGAAGCATAAAATGCATAACAAACTAAAGGCAAAACACGACAAAGAGCATAAACCTAGACCGGGTCACACCAACAGCCTGAAGGGCCCTCAACACGACGCAATCAAGTGCACAAACAGCACCATACAAACATACAACCACAAAAAAACAGAACAACAAAAACATGACATCCACAACCAGACACACACACGGAACCAAACCCCGGACCGCACAGGAACAATACACACACACACACACAAGCCATACAAAGAAAACCCACAAAATCAAACTGGAGCACGCAGGAACCGGGAAACATAAAACACACGCACACTCCACCCACAACCATGCACACCCCACAACCATGCACACAAATGGAAACAACCCACAACACACAATATAAAAAAAAAGAAATATCATAGGCGAGGAGCACAGGACTCAGAGTCAGGAGCATGTTTCTCAGGGAACAAATCCCAAGAATACTTCCTCTTATAGGCCTCCCAAATCAGATATTGCCGCAGAGCCTGCATAAACTCTGGAATCTCTAGATCAGGCAGCATCGGCCAAACCTGAAGCTCACTGACACAAGTGCATAACGAGGCCAGGGAGCGCAAACCACGCCCTTCGAGGAAGCAGACGATAACGAAGAAGCGTACGAGGGCTGCCGAGACAGCCGCGCCGCCGTACACACAGGAGCAGGGGACGCAGGAGACACTGAAGAGACGGCCGAAGACAGAAGAGGCGTCGAGACCGCTGCCGAGGAAATGGGGAACGAGGAGGGGGCAACAGAACTCCCAGAGCGAGCAGCCTTCTTCAACACCACCACCAGGCCACCCCGCTCACCACCAACCTCAGCAGGGGGAACCACCCCCCACAAAGAACTGGAGACATCCGACGTAGGCGACACACTCGAAGCAAGACCCGCAGACATCATATCAGTGGAGGTCGAAACACCGGCACCGTCATCCTCAGGCAAATGCACCTCCGCCACCACCGTAGTTTGCAATACACTCGGAGTCACCCCTCGGTCGCCGGATGATCCACAATCGGCGAATTCGCCAACGTCGGCCCACGCTTGAGAATAACACTGGGAATGCTTAGGCTCTGGCTGCACATCATCAGACCCGCAGGCTGACTCAGAGACATGCGCAACACAAGCCGGCCGTACTGATGCACGTCGCAGAACGGCAGCATCCTCAACCACATGGGGCACCAGGCCAGGGACAGGAGGAAGCGCCGGATCCACCCCAGCATTCAGCACATCCGGGACCCGAGGCACAGACACAGGGCCAGGCGTAGCAGCCAAAGACGTGGGAGAAGACGGTGCCGCCTCACAGGGAGCACCAGGAAGGCCCTCGGGAGCAGCGAGGACAGTAGCGGGAGCAGGTAGACCATCCGACGGCACTGCAATATCCGGAGGAGGGACAGCAACAACCGGAGGCACGTCAGGTGACGCACGGGGGGGGGGGGGGGGGGGGCTTCAGCAGCTAACAGGACGCGCACCTCCTCATCCCCGGAATCCTCGCCCAGAGGGAGCAGCGAGAAATCCTCTTCCCAGAACAAGTTGACAGGAGCAGCTGGGGCCTCAGAGCACCCGGCAGCCTGATGCCCCAAAACGCCACACCAGAAACAGGTACAGGGCTGCCGTGCATAATACACCCAGACATAGTAACCCATCAGCCGGATAGAAGACGGTATATCCGACCGCAGGCGCATTCCTAAGGTACGAATGTTCATCCGCCTTCCAGCATACCTCCCCTGAGGAGAGCGTGTTCACCCGCATGCTGACAATAGCACCATACCTCCCGAAGTAACGCCGAAGGAGGTCTTCAGGGAACTCCAGGGGCGCCCCATGGACGCTGACATAAGTCAGGGCACCACTACGATACGAAATCGCTACAGAGCCAGCATCACCCGGCAACGGCAACGTACGCCCCTCGTACCGACGGAGGAAGTCCTGGTACTCCTCCTCCCTCACGAACTTGAGAACAACCTGGTAGGCTGTAACAAGCTCAACACCGTAGATAGCCTCCACTGGGATATGAAGCATGTCACACATAACCATCTCGATGTTCGTATATCCAGCCTTACAAGTGAACTCCAGGCCCACGGAGTTCACACGCACAACAGGGGGAAGATGGCCTCCCATGTCAGAACTGCCACGTCAACACGCAGCCAGGCAGCAACAAAACTGGGAGGGCAGAGACGCCCACACCACCTGGCGACCAAAATGGCAAACAACCCCAACAACCAGGGAGGGTCGGCAAGACGTCTTCACTCCACGGCTACCAGGGCCAGACATGATATTATTAGAACAGTATAATAACGACACAAACATAATTGCTGTTTGATCTTCAAACAACAATCTGTTTGAAGAGTCAATCATAATCCACGACTCAAGGGTACTGGGCTTTCATTAATTATGTGTTGGGTGTTAACTATTGTGGATGGACTGTATGGTTTGTGCTACACGCTTTCTGGATTATATTTGATCATATTCTCCAATTCGTCACGAAAAAAATTATGATATCAAATAGCATTCATTCAAAATATTAGCAGTAAAGAACAGTTTTCCTGAACAATATAATAAAAATATTACTTAATCGATAATGTAAAAAACAAAATGTGGTAATTCTTGAAACAAACTGACACCTCTAGAAGCAGTGTTGTAAAGGTTACACCTCCCCCCCCTCCTTCCCCCTATCCATGAAAGAGAAAGAACTGAGATTGTATTTTATATACCAATAGCATCAATACCAACGACAGAGCTATCACTATGAACGTCTTGTCCAATAATATTGACATAAACTCCTGCATCACTGAGCTCTTGAGCTTGTATTAGCATTACTGTCCTCCTGAACTCCTTTAAGAGTTCAACGTGTTGGCAGTTCTCTCTTTCATTCAAGATTATTTCATCTATTACAGATTTTGTATTTAAGCTTTTATGTCCCAGGCTCAGTTCAACTATTTTATTAGTGTGTTGCAACAAAGCTTTAGCAATATCTTGCATATCTTTACGTAGATCAGCCATTGCAATATTATTGTCTGTAACCTTTGTCTTTAACTGCGTTATGGTGTTCATAAATGCATCATATTTGGCTTTCTCAATATCATCAATTATTTCTTTTTCTTCCGTGACATATTCTTGTGTCTCAGTTTTATGGCCCATCATATCATGAGAGCATTCACGACTGCTGCATGGTCCATTCATATTATTGAGACAATCTGCCTTTGTTTTTCTCATTAAAAGTCCTGTGGTGAGACCAGCAGTTAAACCAAGGACAGTTCCAATGCCTGCACCAATTGCAACTCCTATTGGACCACCAAAGATACCCACTTCTGCCCCCATCACTGCTCCAGAAGTTACTGAAGTACCAATTCCCGTAAAAACAGCAGTGCCAACCCCAGTACCAGTTCCTGCAAATCCAGCAAGAAAATTTTTTGGGTCTTCACACTTCTTACAAGTTTGTTGGCAAATGTCACAGTTGAGGAAATGATATCCAGTGATTACTGAAGATTTAAATTTTTCCACTATTTTTTTATTTATTTTGATTCTATCAGCCTGGGCTTTAATTTTCTCTATTTCCCTATGCTTATTATTATTTGAGTTAGTTATATGGACCATATTTGCTACCGTTTTTATCAATTCAGTTTTTGTTTCTTCGAGTAATTTTTCCTCCAGCAAAAGGTCCCCAGTTCTTTTAAGGTTTACTGGAACAGAAATTTTTAAATCTTCAAAAAATCTTATATACTCTGCTTGCATCCTGTTCCATCTATATGTAAGGTATGCATGTTTGTGATTCTGGAGAAGACCATCACAAAGTGGATCATATAGAAGCCCGTTGTCAAATTGGTACAAGTTGACAAACTGGACTCCAGCATGTTTCACCACATCAACAACTGCCGAATTGTCATCAGTTGCAAATGTTGCCAGAAGCTGCGTTATATCACCAATATAACTTCCCAGCACTGAAGTAAAGTCTTCTAGCATTTGTTTCTGGTATGATGTTATTCTGTTTTGGTTTGCCTTAGCAACTATGGCAACACAATTAAGGTCATCTATCCCACAATCATTTGTCAGGAAAATGGTTAGTCGCTCTATTGGGACTTTATCGTGGTTCATTCTGGTGTCACCAAATCCAGGTGTGTCAATCAACATATAATTACACTCAATAGGCATTCCAAGTTGATGGGAGACAATGTAAGCGGTGATATATGTTGTCTGGCTTTCCACTTGGAGGAGATCATCACTTTCAACATAATCTTTCAACTGAAACCTAAAATTATCGTCAAAGTTGACACCTAACAGATGGTTGATCATGGTGTTGAGGACTCTGGTCTTGCCAGCGCCTGTCTCTCCCAGCAGGAGAACCGACTTAATGGGGCCCTCATTCACAGGTCCAATGGACATGACCTGTATCTTGCCATCTTCATCCTTGTGAATAACTTCAGTGTTGATCTCGTAGGTTATGAGTCCTTCCTCGTCTTTCACTTTCACGCAGAAGTTCTCAATGAAGTTCTTCAGTTCGGCGTCCTCCATCTTGCTCAACTTGTCTGTAAATTATATGACTAGATTACAACTTTAATTTTATTCTTAGGATTATAGTGTAATTGTTCCATGTATCTTGAAGACCAACCTATTTGGGTAGAATTAAATAATAATAATAATAATAATAATAATAATAATAATAATAATAATAATAATAATAATAATAATAATAATAGTAATAATAATAATATTAATAAAAATAATAATAAGATAATAGGAGTTATATACAGGCCACCAAACTTTGACAGAATATAAGCAAAGCACATATGGAATGAAATATCTCGAGCATTGAGGTCAAACAATGTTTGTCATGGGTGAATGTTATAACCCAGTAATTTAAATAGATCTTAACTGTGCACTATTAAATAAATTCCATACTCTAGGTTCATGGTTTTAGCCTGTTGTAGTATTCATTAAAATTATTGCTCGTGTAGTGAAACATTCAAGTAGCAGTGCTGTAGTAAAATACTTAAATTACTTGATGAAGTTAGATACTTGTGTTAAAATATATTCAAACATCTTGTATGATTTGTTGTTGATGTGAGGAGATTATATATGTTCAGGCTATAACTGTTTTATGACTGTTACATCTAGAAAGGGCAGCTTCCCATCATTCTACATCTCGTACGTGAAACTCAACACAGAATTCTGCTCGAATGCCTCCTTCAGCTGCTGCAGACGTCTGGCATCAGGTATCTGCATCAAAATATCGTCAACATACCTGCAGTATATGGCGGGTTTAAAGTCCATGTCATGTCAAGTCCATAAGAGGGTCTTAGGTTTAGTAGTTAGTTAGGGAGCCAGTCAGCTGAGCGGACAGCAAGCTGCACTTGTGATCCTGTGGTCCTGGATTCGATCCCAGGCGCCGGCGAGAAACAATGGGCAGAGTTTCTTTCACCCTATGCCTCTGTTACCTAGCAGTAAAATAGGTACCAGGGTGTTAGTCAGCTATCACGGGCTGCTTCCTGGAGATGGAGGCCTGGTCGAGGACCGGGCCGCGGGGACACTAAAAAAAAAAAAGCCCAGAAACCATGTCAAGATAACCTCAAAAAGAAGGCCCGATTTGCCTAATAGACCGAGTGATTTTTTAAATTTTCAAAATATGGTTTAGTTTATTTGAATTATTATTACTATATTATAACAAGAAAATAAATGATTGACTTTGTTGAGTTAGTTTAGGTTAGGTTAAGATAGGTTAGGTTGGGTTAGTAGGGTTGGTTAGGTTCGGACATATATGTATGTTAGTTTTAACTCAAATTCAGACAAATCAATGCATACATAATTAAATGGATAGCTTTAGGATTTTATAAGAAAAAAAAATTTAAAAATATAAATTCAAGAAAACTTGGCTTATTAGGCAAATTGGGCCATGCATAGTAGGCCGAGAAGTGCGTTCTGGCTACTGGGTACGACATATATATATATATATATATATATATATATATATATATATATATATATATATATATATATATATTGTGACGATAATCTCTTTCAAGAGAGATTGAGCCTGCTCTTCCCTACAAAGTACGTAAAAATAAAAGATAATATAGAAGATACGTCCAGCAAGTATCGCCAAACGTTTCGCCCTGAGAGCAAATCGTACCCAGCACACAGTGACACCTGCTAGCTACCGCCACCGTAAACAGCAAACTGCTTGTCCTTTGCCTGCCTGTCGCTGATTGGCTGGTGTCCCGTCGCACCTGCCCTCCGCCACAAGTTGATGTCTGGGCTGCAGTGCTCAGTGCAGTGCAAATTTCATTGTTAATTTACTTGTGTTTTGTGTGTCTTCCCATTATCTTACCACAGACGAAAGTTCCAGCTTTTTCTTTTTTTTCTATAATGTGACGAGGCCCTGCCCCTAGCTTTTGAAACAGCCGAACACCAACGCTTTACCATCACATTAAAGTGAGGGCCTGTCCAGGAGCTTCAATCAGGTACTGGTGCCAAGTAGTAAATTTATGGTAAGCGTATTTGGCTTTGGTAACGTAGCTTTTTACTATTTTTCATATTCAATTTTATTTTTATATGGTGCTGTGTGTATTGTGCATTCCGAGAGTAGCATATGGTGAAGGTGAGACAACTTTGGATTACGTGGTGACTGTAGGCCTCAGTCATTCTCTTAATTGGTCATCTCTCCCTCCGTGTTATTACTCGTGTTTACCATCTTTTGTCCCTAGGATATTTCTCATATTTTCGACAGATCATCATATTGGTACCCTGGTACTGTGGTCTGCCCCCGGGTCAAGTGCACCTAATCTTCTGCAATCTGACAGTAGGAGGATAAAGAGGGCCATAGTTCCTCTAGCACGAACTTTAGTTGCTGAATTGGGACCTCAGCAGCAGTTCTCGTCACCAGTTGACACATCGCACCCCTACACGTCGGTCAGAGATGATGATACCTACATTGGTAGGGAATTAGCTTTCTTTTTCAGAGCACAAAAGTTCGCTAATTCTGTAAGTATTAATTTCAGTGGGAAAACTTGCTTATGTCCTATAGAGACTCGGCAAGGTATGCCTACATTCTTGGACTACCAATTTTACTTTTGAGACAATTAACTGTTTCATTTGTTTTAGAAACTCAGTTTCGCTTGTTTAGTAGGATTTTCTTGCCCTTATCCTCTTACATGAGTACCGGGTACAAGATTTCCTGCGACCTTGATTTAATTCATCATTTATCTTGTAATTAACATTAATTGTTAAAGATTCCACAGGATAGGTACCAGTTGCCACGTTGTCCTGTTTCTGACATTCACCATATCACAACAGTATATTCGTTGTGCATTTATTTGCTAATTTCACCATGTTTCGTCTCCAAGCTTTCCGTGCAGATCCAGCAGGTGCAATAGGGACCTTAAGTCATGCCAAGAGGGCTGAATTACAAACTCTTGCACATGAGTATCAACTAACAGTTCCCTACCAAGCCAACACAAGTGAAATACATAACCTGTTACTGGATCATTTCTTAGAGCAAGGTAAGATAGACTCTGAAACACACGAAACTTACTTTATTGCAGATAAAACTGATTTGGCAACGATGAAACTCAAAGTAGAGCTGGCCAAGATTGAACGCGAGCAGCAAAGGGAAGTCCTCGAGCAACAAGAACGAGCAGCTGCCATACGAAGGGAAGAACAAGAACATGAAATCGCCCTCAAAGAACGTGAAATCGCCCTCAAGGAACGTGAAACTGCCTTGAGGAAAGAAGAACAAGAACATGAGGTTGCAATACTCCGTGAGCGGGAACGAGTACAGCTTGAAACAAAACAACGCCAATTGGAGATGCAACACGAATATGACAAACAACAAGCAACTTTGACTATGGAATGTCGTCAACGAGAATTCGTGTTGGAAACTTCACACCTCGCTCAACGCCAGCAAGCTACCGCCAATCTTCTCATCAGTTTTAATATATCACATGCAAGTAAGTTAATGCCATCATTCGTAGAAACAGAAGTTGACGTGTTTTTCACCACCTTTGAAACCCTTGCTAATCAACTTAGTTGGCCTGCCGACCAATGGGCCACCCTTCTCAGAGTACATCTTACAGGTAGAGCTGCAGTTACACTCAGTACTTTGGCGTCTGAGAATGACTACCAGACTCTGAAACAAGCAGTGTTGGACGCCTACCTTCTCTCCACCGAAAGTTATCGAAGGAAATTCCGTGACCACCTGAAGGTAAGTACCACTACCTTTCTCGAGTTTGCTAATACCAAAAGGAGATATTTTATGAAATGGCTGGAAGCAGCACATGTCTCTACCTTTGCAGAACTCGTCAACCTCATGCTAGTTGAAGAATTCTTGAGGCGTACCGTATTCTTGAGTGAGTACCGATCAAGCTGGCTCGCAAGTGTACTGTAAGTATTGTAGACTCTATGGACATACCATAGATAAATGTGGTAAGTCTCAATACAAAGGAACCACCGAAACGCCAAAACCCAAACCACCTCCTCGTAAGTCCGGTAAGCCTGTGATGAATGTTGGTGTTCATGTTAATGATCTTTCTCTTTTCAGTAAACACAAGTATACTGGAACTGTCTCTGCCAACGGTTCAAATCCGGAGGGATGTTTCAAATTGAAGATCTTGAGGGACACAGCGGCTCTACAATCGATTATTTTGAAGTCGGCTGTGCCCAACATCGCCTACACCGGAGAAACTGTCTTCATCACTGACCTCACTGCAACCACTCCTTATCCTCTCGCCAGAGTCCACCTGGATTGTCCCTTCGTGAGCGGAGAAGTCCAAGTCGCCATCAGGGAAAATCCTTTTCCCATGCCTGGAGTGCAACTTCTCCTGGGCAACGACTTGGCAGAAGACCTGCAACCGACCAACCTGATCGTCATGGACAAACCCCAGGTGTGTACCTCTGTGACGGATAATCCTATTTTTGAGTATGTTCCAGCAAAGGTTCAAGAGAGTGATGAAGTTTCTCCTCCGGTTTTAGTGACCACCCGTGCACAAGCTGCACGACCACAGCCAGCTGACTCTACTGCTACCGCTGTCCCTCAAGACCCTCAGAAACTACCCCCGAATCTGACCAAGTTGGAGTTCCGTAAGTTACAGAGGGAAGATCTTACCTTAACACCATTATTTTTCCAGGCTGAGACTCAACCTGAAAGTATTCCTGGGTTCTTCCTAGAGAACGAGTTGCTCTACCGCAGATATAGACCCAGTAAACTGAAAGAGGAGGACGATTGGGCCAACGTCGAACAACTAGTGACTCCTGCCAGCCTGCAGCCCACTATTCTACACCTGGCCCACGGAGCACTCTCCCACTACGGATTCAACAAGACCTACCATGGAATCCGTCAAGACTAGTTACTACTGGCCAGGTATGGTAAATAGCGTCAAACAGTACGTCAAACAGTGTCATACATGTCAGATGGCAGGTAAACCGAACATCTCTATTCCCAGATTGCCACTGATTCCCATACAGGTGCCTGCGGAACCTTTCCACAGACTTATTATAGACTGTGTTGGTCCTTTACCTCGGACCAGTTCAGGTAACGCCTATATCTTAACCATCCTGTGTCCTACCACCAGATTCCCCATAGCAGTTCCAGTAAAGAACATTACGGCTGCTATGGTTGTGAAACACTTATTGAAGATCTTCACCCAGTATGGATTTCCAAGGGAGGTTCAGAGCGACTGTGGCACCAACTTCACCAGTGATCTCTTCAAGAGGACACTGGAAGAGTTCAACATCAAACAGGTATTGTCCAGCCCCTATCATCCTACTTCACAGGGTTCTCTTGAGCGTAGTCATCAGACTATTAAAGCACTCCTGAAGAAGTTTTGTAATGAAATCTCTAAGGATTGGGATAAGCAAATCGACCTGATAATGTGCATATATAGAAGTCTTCCCAAAGAGTCCCTAGGAGTATCTCCTTATGAGATGCTCTACGGACGTAAGTGCCGTACTCCCCTCAAGGCTTTCAAAGACTCTCTACGTGATGCCACCTTCAGTGAGCATCAGAATGTGCCCCAGTTTCTTCAAAACCTACAACACATTCTAGAGAGAGTCCACAGTTTTGCCCAAGATAATCTATTGAAAGCACAGGAGAGGATGAAGACTCATTACGACCAGACCAGCAAAGTAAGAAAATTTAAGCCGGGAGACTTTGTACTTGCTTATTTTCCTATCCCAGGTTCTCCTTTACAAAACAGGTTTTCAGGACCCTACCGCATCAAGGAGTGCAGAAACAACCATAACTATGTTCTAGAGACTCCAGATAGGCGGCGGAAGACCCCGCTGTGCCACGTCAACCTCCAGAAGCTATGTAACGGTACTCCTCCCACTGTCTTGACATTATACTCTTCCTTTAAAGAGCCATACATCCACAGTGAGACCTTCCCTGCTTCTCCTCCCGAAAGTACTGACAAGGAGTCAGCGCTCTCTAATTCGGAAATCCTTACTGATCTTCCAAACTATTTTCAGGACAATCATAGTGCACCTCTCATCAAGATCTTCAAAGAACATCAGGAGTTGTTCCGAGATGACCCCCAAGAGTGTAATGTTACCCAGCACGACATCCAACTGCTCCCCGACACCCGGCCGATTCGTCAACCCTTTTACCGAATCAGCCCTAGCAAGAAGGAAGTCATGCGTGCTGAGGTGCAGTACCTCTTGGATCATGGACTGGCTACACCTTGTGAGTCCCCCTGGGCCTCACCCTGTATCTTGGTGCCAAAACCCCAAGGTAAGGTTAGACTTTGCACTGACTACCGTAAGTTAAATAATGTGACTGTCAAGGATGCTTACCCCTTGCCAAGGATAGATGACATTCTTGACGCCATTGGTAATGCCCAGTACTTGTCCCAAGTGGACTTGCTTAAGGGGTATTACCAAGTGTGTTTAACGGAGCGAGCCAAAGAAATATCTGCCTTTATCACTCCTTTTGGACTTTTCAGGTATGAACGCCTTCCTTTCGGACTATGTAATGCCCCGGCCACCTTTCAGAGAGCTGTCAACCGTGTCATCCAGGGCTTGGATAACACGTACGCCTATTTGGATGATATCGTCGTAGCATCCAACACCTGGAGCGAATATCTGCTCCAGCTGCGACGACTGTTCGCCAAGCTCCTGACAGCCGGCCTCACCATCAACCTGGGCAAGTCCACTTTTGCCAAAGGTAAAGTGCGTTATCTGGGTCATGTAATTGGGAGTGGCAGCCTAGCTCCGTTAGACACACACCCTCAAGCCATCCAGCATTATCCACAGCCTACCACCAGGAAGCAGCTCTTGCGCTTCCTGGCAAGACCAGGAAGCAGCTCTTGTGCTTCCTTGGTCTTGCCTCCTACTACCGTAGGTTTGTGAGAAATTTTAGTACAGTCGCCACACCATTAATCACTTTAACCAGTCCCAAGCAACGGTATAATTGGACCATGCAGCAAACCGTTGCTTTCGAACAACTCAAATTCCTCCTCTGTTCTAATCCCATTCTCGCCTCGCCAGATATCACCAAGCCTTTCGTCCTTCATGTCCACGCCAGTGGTACCGGCATCGGTGGTGTCCTGATGCAGTAACGAGGCGAGGAGGTTCTACCTGTCAGCTACTACAGCTACAAGTTGAAACCCCACCAGAGGAACTACAGCACTATTGAAAAGGAGCTACTATCCATTGTCCTGAATCTACAGCACTTTGCTCCATACCTACAAGGTGCCAGGTCTAACACCATCTTCTCAGACCACAAACCTCTCAGCTTCTTACATCAAGCTCAATTCACTAACCAGCGTCTTCTACGATGGGCTTTATATCTACAAGATTTCAACCTGGAGATCCGCTATATCAAGGGTTCTGACAACATCATAGCCGACGCCCTCTCCAGAGTTTATGAAGTAGAAGCAACTCCACCTATTACTCCACCACATGACGACGTACTTCTTCCAGAACCGCAGGCTTCGGGGGAGAGTTGTGACGATAATCTCTTTCAAGAGAGATTGAGCCTGCTCTTCCCTACAAAGTACGTAAAAATAAAAGATAATATAGAAGATACGTCCAGCAAGTATCGCCAAACGTTTTGCCCAGAGAGCAAATCGTACCCAGCACACAGTGACACCTGCTAGCTACCGCCACCGTAAACAGCAAACTGCTTGTCCTTTGCCTGCCTGTAGCTGATTGGCTGGTGTCCCGTCGCACCTGCCCTCCGCCCTCTGCCACAAGTTGATGTCTGGGCTGCAGTGCTTCAGTATTGTCAGAATATCTCAGTGCTCCTTGCAGTTGACATCTCTCGCTGGTAGACTAAGCCTTGGCTTTCGTGTACTAAGGGAGGTGGCAGCTCGAAGCCAATATTCCAGCTCCATTCATATTTATTTTGCTATCACTGTAACTCACTTGTCTTAACGTAACTTTTCATTTGCCAGTGATTATTCATATTATTTTGTTTGTTGACTTGTCTTTTATATTTTATGTGCTTAACTTTATTCATGTCTTGTTTTTCTAAAGTAATTAAAATTTCATTGTTAATTTACTTGTGTTTTGTGTGTCTTCCCATTACCTTACCACAGACGAAAGTTCCAGCTTTTTCTTTTTTTACTATAACGTGACGAGGCCCTGCCCCTAGCTTTTGAAACAGCCGAACACCAACGCTTTACCGTCACAATATATATATATATATATATATATATATATATATATATATATATATATATATATATATATATATATATATATATATATATATATATATATATATATGTCGTACCTAGTAGCCAGAACGCACTTCTCGGCCTACTATGCAAGGCCCGATTTGCCTAATAAGCCAAGTTTTCCTGAATTAATATATTTTCTCTATTTTTTTTCTTATGAAATGATAAAGCTACCCATTTCATTATGGATGAGGTAAATTTTTTTTTATTGGAGTTAAAATTAACGTAGATATATGACCGAACCTAACCAACCCTACCTAACCTAACCTAACCTATCTTTATAGGTTAGGTTAGGTTGGGTAGCCGAAAAAGTTTGGTTAGGTTAGGTTAGGTAGGTTAGGTAGTCGAAAAACAATTAATTCATGAAAACTTGGCTTATTAGGCAAATCGGGCCTTGCATAGTAGGCTGAGAAGTGCGTTCTGGCTACTAGGTACGACATATATATATATATATATATATATATATATATATATATATATATATATATATATATATATATATATATATATATATATATTTATATATATATATATATATATATATATATATGTAGGTACGACATACATATATATATATATATATATATATATATATATATATATATATATATATATATATATATATATATATATATATATGTCGTACCTAGTAGCCAGAACGCACTTCTCAGCCTACTATGCAAGGCCCGATTTGCCTAATAAGCCAAGTTTTCATGAATTAATTGTTTTTCGACTACCTAACCTACCTAACCTAACCTAACCTAACTTTCTCGGCTACTTAACCTAACCTAACCTATAAAGATAGGTTAGGTTAGGTTAGGTAGGGTTGGTTAGGTTCGGTCATATATCTACGTTAATTTTAACCTAATAGCCAGGTTAGGTAGGGTTGGTTAGGTTCGGTCATATATCTACGTTAATTTTAACCTAATAGCCAGAATGCACTTCTCGGCCAGCTATGTAAGGCCCGATTTGCCTAATAAGCCAAGTTTTCCTGAATTAATATATTTTCTCTAATTTTCTTCTTATGAAATGATAAATCTACCCATTTCATTATGTATGAGGTCAATTTTTTTTTATTGGAGTTAAAATTAACGTAGATATATGACCGAACCTAACCAACCCTACCTAACCTAACCTAACCTATCTTTATAGGTTAGGTTAGGTTGGGTAGCCGAAAAAGTTTGGTTAGGTTAGGTTAGGTAGGTTAGGTAGTCGAAAAACAATTAATTCATGAAAACTTGGCTTATTAGGCAAATCGGGCCTTGCATAGTAGGCTGAGAAGTGCGTTCTGGCTACTAGGTACGACATATATATATATATATATATATATATATATATATATATATATATATATATATATATATATGTCGTACCTAGTAGCCAGAACGCACTTCTCACCCTACTATGCAAGGCCCGATTTGCCTAATAAGCCAAGTTTTCCTGAATTAATATTTTTTCTCTAATTTTTTTCTTATGAAATGATAAACCTACCCATTTCATTAAGTATGAGGACAATTTTTTTTATTGGAGTTAAAATTAACGTAGATATATGACCGAACCTAACCAACCCTACCTAACCTAACCTAACCTATCTTTATAGGTTAGGTTAGGTTAGGTAGCCGAAAAAGTCAGGTTAGGTTAGGTTAGGTAGGTTAGGTACTCGAAAAACAATTAATTCATGAAAACTTGGCTTATTAGGCAAATCGGGCCTTGCATATTAGGGTGAGAAGTGCGTTCTGGCTATTAGGTACGACATATATATATATATATATATATATATATATATATATATATATATATATATATATATATATATATGTAGGTACGACATACATATATATATATATATATATATATATATATATATATATGTCGTACCTAGTAGCCAGAACGCACTTCTCAGCCTACTATGCAAGGCCCGATTTGCCTAATAAGCCAAGTTTTCATGAATTAATTGTTTTTCGACTACCTAACCTACCTAACCTAACCTAACCTAACTTTCTCGGCTACTTAACCTAACCTAACCTATAAAGATAGGTTAGGTTAGGTTAGGTAGGGTTGGTTAGGTTCGGTCATATATCTACGTTAATTTTAACCTAATAGCCAGGTTAGGTAGGGTTGGTTAGGTTCGGTCATATATCTACGTTAATTTTAACCTAATAGCCAGAATGCACTTCTCGGCCAGCTATGTAAGGCCCGATTTGCCTAATAAGCCAAGTTTTCCTGAATTAATATATTTTCTCTAATTTTCTTCTTATGAAATGATAAATCTACCCATTTCATTATGTATGAGGTCAATTTTTTTTATTGGAGTTAAAATTAATGTAGATATATGACCGAACCTAACCAACCCTACCTAACCTATCTTTATAGGATAGGTTAGGGTAGGTAGCCGAAAAAGTTAGGTTAGGTCGTCGAAAAACAATTAATTCATGAAAACTTGGCTTATTAGGCAAATCGGGCCTTGCATAGTGGGCTGAGAAGTGCGTTCTGGCTACTAGGTACGACATATATACATATATATATATATATATATATATATATATATATATATATATATATATATATATATATATATATATATATATATATATATATATATATATATATATATATATATATATATATATATATATATATATATATATATATATATATATATATATATATATATATATATATATATATATATATATATATATATATATATATATATATATATATATATATATATATATATATATATATATATGTCGTACCTAGTAGCCAGAACACACTTCTTGGCCTACTATGCAAGGCCCGATTTGCCTAATAAGCCAAGTTTTCCTGAATTAATATATTTTCTCTAATTTTTTTCTTATGAAATGATAAAGCTACCCATTTCATTATGTACAAGGTCAATTTTTTCTATTGGAGTTAAAATTAACGTAGATATATGACAGAACCTAACCAACCCTATCTAACCTAACCTAACCTTTCTCTATAGGTTAGGTTAGGTTAGGTAGCCGAAAAAGTTAGGTTAGGTTAAGATTGGATATATGTGGGGTTAAGATTGTAGATGAATATGTTCCTCGTTTTTTCCCTGCTTCTGCAAGTAGTTCAGCTTGAAGTGTGTCAGTGGTGATGACTTTTTTGTTGTCTTCTAGCTTATGGATATCGTCCAGAAGCATTTCGATTTCCAGGCGTTTTTGATGCATCTTTGGTTTAGATAAGAATTGACAATTTAGACCAAGATTTAAGAGGTCTCGTTGGTCCTGGGTAAGATCATAAGAAGTCAGGTTAAAGTAGCCATCTGAATGTTGCTTCTAATGTTAAAGTAGCCATCTGAATGTTGCTCACGTTGCTCTGAATGGAGCAACGTGAGTAGAGAGTTTGAAAGAGTAACTCAGGTATTGGTGAACAACGGATATAGCAACGCGGAAATAAACGCTGCTATAAGAAGACACTTGGACCGTTGGTATAATTCAGAACCTAGAACAGAAACCACAACACCCCCAATAAAATTATATTACAAATCAACCATGCACAGTGAACATATAAAAGAGGAAAGAATAATGAAAGAAATAATCCGTAAAGGAGTAAAAAGCACTACTCCTAACCAAAACATAAACCTGATAATATTCTACAAAACCAAGAAGACTTCCGAACTCCTTATCAAAAACAGCCCGAAGCTGACGGAGAACCCTCTACAGCAGTCAAGCGTTGTATACATGTACACTTGCCCCCACGAAGGATGTAACCTTCAATGTAAGTACATAGGTATGACGTCGACCAAGCTGACGAGGCGTTTGACATGCCATCTTCAATCTGGTGCCCCTAGGAATCACATGAGACAAGCCCATGACATTACTCTAACAAGAGAAATGTTGAACAAGAATACTTGCATAATAGACAAAACCCAAGATTCAAGAAGATTACAAATTCTTGAGGCAATTCACATAAGAATAGAGCGACCTACCATGAACACCCAAATCACGGAACTATTTACTCTACCCACCATGAGAGTAAGGACAAGACAAGAACATATCGATGCCAACACAGAAGACAATGTCCAACATAACAGGCCAATTACACTGGATTAATCTTTGTGTTTAGATAGGAGATGCCTCGTATGGGCCAATAAGCCTTCTGCAGCCCCTATGTTTATCCCTTATGTATCCCCCCATGTTTTCACCTTCATTGTATTATCACCTGACCTAATGCGGGTATAAAATCAACTAGTATTGTAAGATCTGTTCACTTGAGAATGAACCATGGAGGTTCGAAACGTCGTGCAAATTATACAAATAAGTGTAATACACTCTATAGTAAATCACTTCTTTTCTTCACCTTAAAAGTACAAAAATGAGTTTTGGAGAACTCCTATTTCAATTAAGCCCTGATGCTAAGAAAATAGTTAGAGGGATAGAAGCCCTAAACCAGAAAATAATAAATACAGAATATGCGGTCATATTCAATGAAATATATATATATGTCGTACCTAGAAGCCAGAACGCACTTCTCAGCCTACTATGCAAGGCCCATTTTGCCTAATAAGACAAGTTTTCATGAATTAATTGTTTTTCGACTACCTAACCTACCTAACCTAACCTAACCTAACTTTTTCGGCTACCTAACCTAACCTAACCTATAAAGATGGGTTAGGTTAGGTTAGGTAGGGTTGCTTAGCTTCAGTCATATATCTACGTTAATTTTAACTCCAATAAAAAAAAAATTACCTCATACATAATGAAATGGGTAGTTTTATCATTTCATAAGGAAAAAAATAGAGAAAATATATTAATTCAGGAAAACTTGGCCTATTAGGCAAATCGCGCCTTGCATAGTAGGCCGAGAAATGCATTCTGGCTACTAGGTACGACATATATATATATATATATATATATATATATATATATATATATATATATATATATATATATATATATATATATATATATATATATATATATATATATATATATATATATATATATATATTATATTATTGATGCTGAAGGAGCGGATGACGGCGGAGAAGATATTAGTGACAGTGGAAGAGTATGTGCGAAGATTCCATGAACGATTGAAAACGGCGAAGGAGCTGGCTGCTGATCACTTGAAGACAGTGCAAGAGAAGATGTCGATCTGGTACGACAAGAAGGCTGTCCCAAGGGAGTTCGAGGCAGGAGCCAGAGTGATGATGTTGCTACCTGGGAGGGGTAGAGTGACGGAATCACGCTTTGGTGGTCCATACTCGGTTGTTCGGCGTGTGGGTCCTGTAAATTATGAGATCAGCAAGCCGAATCGCCCTAACAAGACACAGGTGTGTCATATCAATCGTTTAAAGCCATACTTCCCAGAGGAGCAAGAGAGTGCGGGAGTGAAGGGAGCAACACAGTCGCGAGAAGGGAAATTGGTTCTGTGTATGGAGATGGACCAAGTGTTGCCATCGGAGGAGAGAAAGTGGGCCCGTGCCGATGGTACGTGCCTGTCGAATACAGAGAGTTTGGCACACCTAGAAGACAGGCTGCGTCATCTGGATAAAGAGAAAAGGAGAGAACTAGTGACCCTGATAAGAAGGAACAAGTAGCTTTTCACGGATGTGCCCCGACGGCACAAGAGTGTGGTGCACGAGGTGGACGTGTGCGGAGGAAAGCCAATCAAGCAGAGTGCTTATCGGGTGAGTCCCGAGAAGAGGAAGATCATGCGACAGGAGGTGGAATATCTGCTAGCGAATGATCTCGCTGAGCCCAGCAACGGTGAGTGGAGCTCGCCCTGTGTGCTGGTCAAGAAGAGTGACGGATCATATCGTTTTTGCACTGACTATCGTAAAGTGAATGCCATAACCGTGTCAGATTCTCACCCGATGCCCCGAATAAGTGATTGCATCGACCAAGTAGGAAATGCAAGGTTTGTCACCAAGGTCGACCTGCTGAAAGGGTATTATCAAATCCCTTTGTCTCCGAGTGCGAGAAAGATCTCAGCGTTTGCTACTCCAGACGGATTGTACCAGTACAAAGTGCTTCCGTTTGGTATGAAGAACAGCGGAAGTTGTTTTCAGAGGATGATGAACGAAGTGCTAAGAGGGATGGAAGGCTGCGCCGTGTATATAGATGATATAGTGGTGTACGCCGATAGCTGGAAACAACACATGAATCGACTGACGGAGTTATTCCAACGGAGTTATTCCAACGTCCTTATCAGGGCCTCCCCTGTACTGGAACTTCTATAGTCCTCGGGGAAGAGGGATTCACTAACAAGGGTGACGTCGGACCCCGTGTCCCTCAGCATCCTCGCTGGCACAGGATCAGCTCCCCTTATCTTCACCGTCCCCTCACACACAAAGGGGTGGATCCTCTTCTCCCTCATCACCGGCATATCACCTGAATAATCGTTGGCTTCTCCGCTTTCCATCCTCACGAAAGCCACGTTTCCACCGTGCCTGGGGCGACCGCACTCCCTTGCAAGGTGTCCTCGTCCCCCACAGTTGTAACACCGACCGCCTCTCCTAGGCGATCCTCTACCAGTCCTCCTGGTAGCACCAATGGTAGAGGTTCCCTGAGTCCTCCTAGGACTATCTGTCGTCGGTTCCCGGGCAGCAGCACTCGCTCCCGAGCTAGGTCCACTGCTCACAGGTTGGGGCTTCCTCCCCGCGTCCCTTGAGCTCTTGAACTGGGTTACCTCATTGGGTACACTACTCTTGGGAGAGTCCCCACCCATCCTCGCTCCTCCTGAACTCCTAAGGTTCCCTCCCGACCTGGGGTAAGGCGAGTGTCTGGGCGGCCCCTCCCTCCTGAGATGTAGTGCCTCCTCCAGCATGTCGGCTCGGTCCGCTGCAGCCTTCAGGTCCTTAATACCTGCTTCTCTCAACCTTACTCGCAACTCAGGATGGAGCACTGACATAAACTTCTCCATCACTATCAGTCGTTTGATATCATCCACCGACTCCGCTTCCTCCGCCTTCAACCATCGTAGGAATTTCCGTTCCATATCCCTGGCGGTCTCGGCGTAAGTCTTTCCCGACGCTCTTGTACACTCTCTGAACCGCTTCCGGTACATCTCCGGAGTCAGCCGGAATGAGTGGAACACCGCATTCTTAATTGCGTCGTAACTAGTACACTCCTCTAGGTCCAGCATGTTATAGGCTTCCTGGGCCTCACCAGTCAACCTGCCCTGGACCAGAGCAGCCCAATCATCTTCCGGCCACTCCTTCAGAGTTGCTATCCGTTCAAAGTGTTCGAAGAACGCCTCAGCTTCTTGTGGTTCAAACGTAGGTAAGTCACGTTCCCTTACCTTGAGGTCATCCCGCCGTGCAGGTAGTGAGGGCAGACCACGTTCAACGCGACGCAATTCGACTTCTTTCTTTGCCTTTATCTCCTCCAGTCGCAGTTGTCTCTCTCCTTCTTCCCGCTGCAGCCGAGCTTCTCGCTCACGCTCCTCTCGCTGCAGCCGTGCTTCTCGCTCACGCTCCTCTCGCTGCAGCCGTGCCTCTCGCTCACGCTCCTCTCGCTGCAGCTCAGCCGCACGTTCCTCTCGCTGCAGCTCAGCCGCACGTTCCTCTCGCTGCAGCTCAGCCGCACGTTCCTCTCGCTGCAGCTCAGCCACACGTTCCTCTCGCTGCATTTGCGCTTCTCTCTCCTCTCGTCGCAGCTGGGCTTCCAGTTGCATCTTCATTATTTCCAGTTGCAGGCTCCTCTTACTACAGCTGGACCTTCCACTGCTCCCATGTTCACTATGAATTCTCTCCACACTGGTAGGCGCTTGGGGTGGCTCTAGTCGGGACGGTTCACCTTGCGACGGCTCTCCTCGGGACGGCTCCTCTTGAGATGGCTCCTCTCCCGTCGCCTCCTCTCGAGCTGTGAGCTGTGCCATGATCTCTATCCTTCGCTCCGCTACCTTAGTCGTCCTCAACCTGATCCCAAAGTGGTTCGCTACTTGTTGGAGCTGGGCCTTGGTACACTCTTCCAAAATTCTCTCGTCCCTCGTGTCAATAAATTTCTTTACTTTGTCCTCCTCCATCTCTATATCATCGAGCATACACGACAGCACAGACAAGTTAGTAGGCACTAATTTCACCGTTTCAGCCCCTTAGCTGGTTGAATAACAGTACCACTGAATTCACTGGCCACACTGTATTAGTACCCTGGCAACACTTGTCTTGCAATTTGGGCCACAAACACAAACGTTTATGACACAAACGTTTTGGGTGAGGTGACAGAACACAAATCAATGAGTATATATTGGGTATGAAAACATAAGAATGGAAGTAACTACCGAAGGTCTAATGCCCCATACTCTCTCTCACTGCTTCTATGTTGTTTCGGGGTCTTGAAATGGGTGGAATACAGTTATGCATTAATTGAAAATCGAATTCTGATCTCTTACCATAGCGGGTGTCCTTGGGAGATCGAGATGTTGGGGATAAACTCCCTAGTTTCGATCTCCTTTAAGGATCAGCGTGGTCAAGTGGTCAGAGTACTAGTTATATATATATTAGTATATTATGGTAGCAGTCTTTCTTGTAAACATATGTTGTTGAATATGACCTAAAGGGTATGATTAATAATTCTAACATAAATCTTCTTTATGTATCTTACGTTCTTCCTCACTGTCGAGGGTAATTGAAAAATTAACTCTCCAAAATTCATTTTTTACATTTTTATTTTTGGTCTGACGCCTAAAAGTGTTTCATAAGGGCTTCTTACATTTTCAAAGACTGGTTTACGCATAACACATATCATGCTTACATTCGTTTTTGGTGAAGTGATATGACACAAATGTTTTGGGTGAGGTGGGTATGAAAATATAAGATTGAAAGTAACTACAGAAGGTCTATTGACCCATATTTTCTCTTGCTGCTTCTATGTTGGCTCGGGGTCTTGAAGTGGGTGGAATATAGTTATGCGTTAATTTGCTGTTGATTGCTGGTGTTGACTTTTCGACGTGTAGTGCCTCGTTGATGTCGAGTCTCATGCTATCGCTGTATCTATTGATGATTTCTGTGTTGCTTGTTAAGATTTCTCTGGTGATGGTCTGGTTGTGGGAAGAGATTATATGTTCCTTGATGGAGCCCTGTTGCTTATGCATTGTTAATCGCCTAGAAAGAGACGTGCCCCAAAATGTGCTCCAGGCTGGGTGAAATGTTTATTCTGCACTAGGCGTGTAAAGGCACATAACCAGAACCCATGAGAGACCCAATTATGCACGTGAACCAACCCATTCTCTTAAAAATAACGTCCCTTTTCGCTCGTATGCGCGCTATGGCCAAATTTGGACGTAATTTGAAATGAAATCGACTCACAAAAGTGACGTACTGTTCCGTTTTCTGTTTGAGGCGGCCCACGCGGACAGGTTAGGAGAGGAAACTTTCAACTAACGTTTTTTATAACGTTTTGAAACTTTATAAGAATTTCCTGCCCACCTAACTTATCAGAGAACCCTTAACTTACTGTTGTTGAAAAAAAAAATCCCAAATTTATTTTCAGTTTTTTTCATTTTCAAATTACGTCCAAATTCGGCCACACGGGCAAACGGCCAAAAACGACGTTATTTTCAAGAGGACAGGTTGCTTGTACAGAGTGCAACAAGGGTCAATTTCACTCAGCTACCAAATTGATGCTATCAAGTAATATGATGGCAAAATAATGACATCAATTACAATGATTCGACAGTTTGCTGTCGAATTTTCTGCTCAACCTTTACCAAAAGGTTCCCAGACATTCCATGTGTGGTCGAAGTATTATTGCACCACTTCTAGGGCTCAACTCGCCATGTAAATCTCAAATCTGACGGATTTTCACGGGAGCTCCAGTGTTACGTCCACCCCGTACCTGGTCTGGGAGGTCAGCGAGCTGACCTCCTCTCCTTGGGTTCCCAACAGAAAGGTCGTCGCCGATTGGTTGAGCACCTGGGCCACCACCCACTCTACTGTCTCGTTATATAATCTCAAGGCATGTGTTGTCGCATTGAGCGCAATCTCGAATGTTCTGCCTCTCACCTGGCGCCATCTTGTTCTGCAAATTATCCCACTTTCCACCTTCACAACTAAATGTATTTCAAAATCGCACACGAGACTCGTTCCCTATTAACCTAAAGTAATATTTAGGCTGTCTGCGATCTTCTTAGGTAGGGATAAATGCCTCTTGAGGCTGAAGAGGAATGTTATTAGACTACGATCATAACAGTACATTCCCCCCCCACCCCCCACCCATAAAATCAAGAGGAATTTTGCAGGTAAGCACTAGGCTGGTGTCAGCAATAACGCCCTCTTTCCTTCCAACGGTGCACATCCCTGCAACCTGACCTCTTTTTGCAATACAGTCTACCATACTGTACTGGTCTGTACTCCTTGCCTCTGAAGATCAGAGCTCCACGCACACCAGACCAATGGTACTTCTTGTCGTACATCACACACGCCTTTCTGCACCTTCCCATTGATCTAAAATTGAGCGTTTCTCCCCCTCCACTCCCTACAGCCAACAGTGAGGCTGCAGTAATTGGAATCTCAATTGCAGTAAGACTGCAGTAATTGCAATCTCACTGCAATCATAGTGGTGACTCCATCACCACGAGTCACCAACCGAGCCTATATCCCTTCTTCTGGTCACCCTGGTGCCCGTGGCTTCTCTATCTCGAGTTAGGTTAGATTAGGTTCTACGTTGCAGACATATCCTCTCAACCCATTCTGGTGGGAAACCCTTGTAGTTGTGTCACTCCACTACGGCAGGACTAAGCTGCCTGCCATTGATTTCTTCCGTTGTTCCTCACTACCTACCGTACATCTTGCTCAGCATTTCATCCATCTAAGAATAACCGGGTGCCCCAGCGTGCTCTCACTCCCTTCCTCTTGCCTCGTTTCAAATCTCTCACATCCTGGCCATCATTCTTCTACTTGACCATAGCCACATTCCCGTCTTTCTAATTTCATGAGGCTTCACTACTAAATTGTTCTGCCCTTAGCGCGAATAGACTCATTAGTTCTCTACTAGTTCCTACGCCACTTGGGATAGGTTGGCAACATTTTTGTCAGGGGCAACTACTGCTCTCAGGATGGGTATGGTGACCACTTTACTCACAGGATGGGTATGGTGACCACTTTACTCACAGGATGGGTGTGGTGACCACTTTACTCACAGGATGGGTATGGTGACCACTTTACTCACAGGATGGGTATGGTGACCACTTTACTCACAGGATGGGTATGGTGACCACTTTACTCACAGGATGGGTATGGTGACCACTTTACTCACTGGATGGGTATGGTGACCACTGTACTCACAGGATGGGTATGGTGACCACTTTACTCACAGGATGGGTATGGTGACCACTTTACTCACAGGATGGGTATGGTGACCACTTTATTCACAGGATGGGTATGGTGACCACTTTACTCACAGGATGGGTATGGTGACCACTTTACTCACAGGATGGGTATGGTAACCACTTTACTCACAGGATGGGTATGGTGACCACTTTACTCACAGGATGGGTATGGTGACCACTTTACTCACAGGATGAGTATGGTGACCACTTTACTCACAGGATGGGTATGGTGACCACTTTACTCACAGGATGCATATGGTGACCACTTTACTCACAGGATGGGTATGGTGACCACTATTACTCACAAGATGGTTATGGTGACTACTATTACTCACAGGAAGAGTATAGTCACCACTATTACTCACAGGAAAGGTATGGTGACCACTATTACTCACAGGAAGAGTATGATGACCACTATTACTCACAGGATGGGTATGGTGACCACTATTACTCACAGGATGGGTATGGTGACCACTATTACTCACAGGAAGAGTATGGTGACCACTATTACTCACAGGAAAGGAGTATGGTGACCACTATTACTCACAGGATGGATATGGTGACCACTATTACTCACAGGATGGGTATGGTGACCACTATTACTCACATGATGGGTATGGTGACCACTATTACTCACAGGATGGGTATGGTGACCACTATTACTCACAGGATGGGTATGGTGACCACTTTACTCACAGGATGCGTATGGTGACCACTTTACTCACAGGATGGATATGGTGACCACTTTACCCACAGGATGGGTATGGTGACCACTTTACTCACAGGATGGGTATGGTGACCACTATTAATCACAGGATGGGTATGGTGACCACTATTACTCACAGCTTGGGGTATGGTGACCACTATTACTCACAAGATAGTTATAGTGACCACTATTAATCACAGGATGGGTATGGTGACCACTTTACTCACAGGATGGGTATGGTGACCACTTTACTCACAGGATGCGTATGGTGACCACTTTACTCACAGGATGGGTATGGTGACCACTATTACTCACAGCTTGGGGTATGGTGACCACTATTACTCACAAGATAGTTATGGTGACCTTTATTACTCACAGGATGGGTATGGTGACCACTATTACTCACAAGATAGTTATGGTGACCACTATTACTCACAGGATGGGTATGGTGACTGTTACAAACCTTGCCTCCTGTGGAGGTCAGCTTGTATTAAAGGAGTTGATTAGATAATGTTTACTTGAAATAAATCTGCAGCTGATAACTTGGGAGGCTGTGAGTGACAATTATCATTCCTCAAGCAAAGTAGTGCCCTTCAGCTGGAGATTGTTAAGGAATAACATGCATTGGAATAACCAAACTATGTGAGGGAAAAATGGATTCAGTCAAAAAACCTGCATGGGGGGGGGGGGGGAATATGGTAAATGAAGTCAATAAAAGAGTTGATTGGTAATGTTAAAGAATAGAGTATTTAGGGGCGATGACGCAAGAGGTGCGGACGCCATCGTGACCTGAAGCGGGGCATCGGCTGTCTGACCAGTCCTCGTATTCTGAGGGATTTCTCCAGCTATTCCACCAGATAAGTCTTTGTATAATCGTAACAGGGTTGGATAAGCATTTGTATAATCGTAACAGGGTTGGATTAGCCTTTGTATAATCGTAGCGTGTGGTGGCGATTCTTTGTACATGTGTTACCTTCGGAATGAACTTGAGTTGTAAGGAGTGAATTATGTTTCGTATTGTTGCGTGTGTTATTAATATGTATTTATGTCATTTATCTGTTAGGTTGTTTCTCTACACCTTGAATTCCCCTGGGCTCAAGTAAAAGCCTCTATTCCCCAAGATAACAATAAAAATACGTCACAACCCCCCCCCCATATTTGACAGAATTGGGTGGCCTGTCTGAAAGGACGTCACATATTGGAGAGCCTGATAAAAGTGGGTAGCCTGTATGTGAAACCCGACATAAAAATTGCGTAGCCTATTTCTACACTTTGACTTGTGTAGAAATTTAGTTTTTTTCTAATATTGGTATATTATGAGTTTATTTATTCTATTACATTATCTGTGTGTATATTTTATTAATCTTTAAGAAAAGTGTTATACAAATTTTTTTTTATGTGTTCTCGAGTGCAAAAAATTAACCGTTGACAGGGCAGTCAAGTGAACTAAGCATTGTCCTTATTAGTTTTCCAAACTCATTTTCAGCTTAAAAGAGAAAGGTGGTGCTGAAGCTTAAGTTTTGTGTTGAGCCTGCTGTATCTTAGCACACAAACAATGGATTTGGTAGCACAACAAATTGTCGACAATCCTAGTTTTGAGAGTTTGAAAGCGACCAAAAACTCTATCCTAGTGGATGTTAGCAAACACTATGGACTATTATTGCACATGGGAATGGTGAAGACGGAACTGCTAACAGAGATAATGATGCACTGGGTAGATGAGCAGATGAAGAGTCACTATAACGTGGCGAAAAAATGTTGACCAAACCACACGCTAGAAAGTGAAGAGAAGACGATGTGTCGGTCCGTCCTGGTCCATTATCAAGTTGACTTTGGTCAGACAGTTGATGCTCCGCGTCAGGTCCAGATAGCGTCCACCCCTCTTGCATCAATCGACTTAATAATGGTCTAGGATGGACCGAAACGTCGTCGTCTCTTCACTTTCTAGTGTGTGGTTGGTCAACAGATGAGCAAATTCTCCCACAGAAAATATTAGAGTGGATATCCACCCTGTCCACCAGTGGTACGAAAATTGTAAATACAAGAAATGTAGAGACTTAGACGCAATGGCAGGCAGAATTGAAACCAAAGAAGTTGCAGTTAGAGGCAGAACAAGCTCAGAAGAGGCAAGTGGCAGAACAAGCTCAGAAGAGGCAAGAGGCAGAACAAGCTCAGAAGAGGCTAGAAGCAGAGCAAGAACTAGCTATGAAGAGTTTAGACGTGAAGCAGGCTCAGACAAAATGGGAGTCAGAGATTAAGCTAGCAGAATTGAGAATTAGATCAGAAAATGCTGGTGTTGTTGACTTAGGGACACCTGGGCAGTTGAAGGTTAACAAAAATGTCGTTTCCTCTATTCTGTGAGATTAACCCAGACCAGTTCTTCTCTCATTTTGAGAAATTAGAACAGAGTATGGAATGGCCTGAGACACAATGGGTATCTTATCTTCAGAGTAAGTTGGTGGGAAAGGCACAGAGGATATTTGCAGCTATGCCTTTGAGTGACAATTTTAACTATGCCAAGGTAAAGGCAGCCATCCTTACTGCTTATCAACTTGTTCCTGAGGCTTATAGGCAAAAGTTTAGACAACTGAGATGAGACCCAGGTCAAACTTTGGTAGAATTTGCACAAGATAAATATAATATATTTAATAAATTGTTAGATGCAGGAAAAATTGGGGATCTGGACTCTCGTAAAAATTTACTCTTAGTAGACGAATTTTTATCTTGCATACCTTTTAATGTGGCTTTATATTTGGCAGAGAAATTACCCAGAGATATTTATGAGCTGGCTAAATTAGCAGATGAATATGAGTTGATTCATAAAGTAACTTTTAAAAGTAAAATTCATTCAACTAGACAAGGATCTGGTCAAGCACTAAACTCCTCCGTCAGATTTAGGTCCCACATGTACCCAGCAGCAGGTCAAGGAAACACTTTTACAAAGGTGCCAGGTGGTCAAGAGGGGCAAGTGAAACCAAAAGAGGTTCACACAAGTAATAAGTCTCACCCAGAGTTGAAACATTTGTTCCTACTGCAATAAAAAGGGACATGTTGTTAAGAGTTGTTGGTTTTTTCACCCAGAAAAGAGGCCTTTGGCACTCATAGTGTGTGATGGGACGAAAACCAAATGTGTAGCAAAAATAATGTGGAAAAAAGCACTTGCTATAAATCATTTTTAACGATTTTATATCAATGCAAAATTAAAGTGTGCAAATGGTTTGTGGCATGATGATAAAATTTTGAGGGATACAGGAGCATCCCAATCTTTACTATTAGAGAGTGTGTTACAATATATACGGTCTACAGAGACTGGGGGGAGGTAATGATTGTACAGGGAATCATTGGAGATTTCCAGACTGTATCCCTGTTGTCGAGGACGAGGGAGGGGGAAGACGTATCGTGCGCGCTCTGTTAAAATCGTGACATTAACCACGATTTCTTAGGACTACTGCCATGGTTTACTGATTACAGACATAACAAAGTGCATAGTGACCCACTGGAAAATTGAAAACAGTCATTAACAATAGAACTTTGTGTTAAATAGAGAATAAACGGGAGACCACGTGTGAGCCAGTGCACGAGGCTTTGTGTACATGCGTGTATGAGGAAACAAAATAGTGAACGGTGATTCGTGGAACAGTGATGTGGAACGGGTATCACAACAACATATAAGTTGGAAGTGAAGGAAAATCGTGCATAGAATATTATAAATATAGAATACTAGAAATATAGAATAGTGGCAAGAGGCGGCATCAGTGGTTATAAATCGAGTAACTGGAAACTGGTGACATCAACCCGGGCCACAAGAGGTCACCTGTACCGACCGGGGGACCAGCTTCGCTACCCTACGCTATGTACCTGCCATTAAGCTGGAACAAAATAACATACATAATATTACAAATATACGGTATACATATAATATTATAAATATATACATATATACATATAATTTTATAAAGAGTTAAAAGGACTGACATCAACAAGTGATCCATACAGTGAACCACAAATACAATACAATAAATCAGACAATGGAGAGGTGTGGCAAGTGTTAGGGAGTACTGGGAAAACGTAATGCAGGCGTCAAGTGTTGCATCTGTAACATAAGATTTCACCTGGGCTGTACAGAATTATCTCCAGAATGTACAAAAAGGCAAGGAATTTACTGGGTTTGCAAAGATGACAGATTAATGTTAGAGAACATAACTAAACTGATGAAAAACATTCCCAAGTCACAGAGATTATCATTCACAGACAGGCTACCAGTGATATATGCGGACTGGGAAAAGACAACATTGGATAACGACCAAAACTCAGGAACAGATAGTTTAGAGAACCGCAGCAGTAGTGTGGAGGAAGAGGGTATTGTGGTACAAAATAACAGCAATGTTGCAGAGCCAGGTAATATAAACGATGAGAGCAACAGTGAGACAGAGTGCATAGATGAAGGAATTGGGACGAAAAACGGAGATGGCTCCAATAAACAGGTAGACAAGACAGACACAGATATAAATACCTTGAAAAACGCAAAACCGGAACACATTTGCAAATTCTACGCTAAAGGAATATGCAAATATGGAAAATTAGGAGCAAAATGCCATTTTCTGCATCCTCGAAAATGCAGGATGTTTGTTTGGGGAGAGGTCCAGGATCAGTCATTCAAAAAACTCAAGTCAGCCTTGATTTCATCACCCGTCCTTAGGTACCCAGATTTTTCTAAACCTTTTACGTTGGTTACAGATGCTAGTGACATAGGTCTAGGTGCTGCATTACTTCAAACAGAAGGTCACAGAGATCACGCAATAGCTTATGGTAGCCGTACATTATCTAAAGAAGAGAAAAATTATAGTGCGACAGAACGAGAAGCCTTGGCAGTTGTCTGGGCACTTAAACATTTCAAGGATACAATTTATAATTACCCAGTTCATGTTCTTACAGATCACCAACCATTAATTCCCTTGTTCAAAAATAAGAATCCAGTTGGAAAGTTTGCTAGATATTTGCTCACAATTCAAGAATTCAATCCCACATTTGGATATATTCCAGGAAAGCAAAATGTTATAGCCGATGCGTTTTCTCGACACGTAGCTGCAATTCAGTTAAATTACCCAGCATTAGACGCTACAGTAGTCGAGACGGAACAAAGACAAGACCCCCATATGGGCACGCGTCATTAAATTTTTGACTAAGCAAGACACTCGCCCGATTCATAAACCGCCAGTACCATTGAAAGAATTAGTGCTGTTAGACAATTTACTGTGTAGAGTAGTAAAGCTAGGGACAGCCCCGAGGAAATGTTGTCAGTTAGTTGTTCCAGCTGTCTTGGTACCAACTGTGTTAAAAATTATTCATGATGCTCCCTCAAGTGCACATCCAGGAAAGGATCGTACACTCCAACAACGTCGATTGAAGTATTTTTGGCCAAAAATGGCTAAGGAGATTACTATGTTGACAGATGTTTAACCTGCTTACAGTACAAGGGACATGTTTCAGGACCTAATCCAATTCAGGTGTACCCAGCAACGAAAGCTCCTTGGGAACGAGTATCGATGGATTTGTTGACAAATTTTGCGGAACGAAGAAAGGGAACTAACATTTGCTTGTAACCGTCGATAATTTTTCACTGTTTTGCGAACTAGTTCCTATCCCGAACAAAACAGCAGAAACTATAGCCAGTACATTCCATGACCAAATAATTTGTAGATATAGTATGCCTAAAGTAATCCTTTCAGATAATGGTCCAGAATTCAGTAATAATATTTTAACTAGCTTGTGCGATTTATATAACATTAAAAAATGTGTTATCATGCCTTATCACCCAGCTAGTAACGGATTAGCTGAACGTACTGGAAAGTGTTAGATGCCTTGAGAGTCACGTTGAATTTTGATAACAACAATTGGGATGATTTTATACCCTTAATTCAGTGTGCTATAAATTCTTCAATTAATGTTTCTACAGGTGACACACCTCACGCTATTATTTATGGTACAGATAAGATCCTCCCTAATGAATTGATTAACGTACCTCCCACTCACTTATATAACGTAGATGATTTTGTTCAAGTGAAGCGTAGACAAATGCAACTAGTATTCAAGAAAATACGAGAACAACTGTCCAAAGCAACAGCCAAGTTCACTCTAGCATGGAATGCACGAGCTAAACCCAGTAAAATAACTATCGGATCTGTAGTAATGAAACTTAACCAGCACAGGTCTGGTCCTATGTACAAGTTAACTAAGAAATTTTTGGGTCCATATAAGGTAACCGAGCTTATCAAAGGTAACAAGTACAGACTTAAGAACTTAGTAACAGGAGAGTATATAAATGAACATTTAGACCATATGAAGTTACCTAAAATGACTGTTGACGAGACTGATGAGGAAGATGACAATGAACTTACCCAGACAGATCCTTCTATTGGGACACCACCTTCTGTGGTTGACAGACCACTTGATGTTCAGCAACCCCATACTAACATTTATAATCTTAGATCTAGACCTCTCGTTTCAACCTTACACTCACTACATGTCCATTAGCTAGATGTTAACGAGGTTATCTCTCAAGATGATAGTTTGTCACATGAAGTTTCATCTGTTCCTGACCTTCAGTCAGAGCCAGAGTTGTATAGTGCTCTGGATGAGCTAGGTGTAGATATCCTCAGAATTTATAATTGAGTGCACTCTGCAGTTATTCTGTTTTGTTTTGCAAAATCCATTTGCAGTATTTCCACCACATGTGTCTTTTTATTACCATTTTATATATATATATATATATATATATATATATATATATATATATATATATATATATATATATATATATATATATATATATATATATATATATATATATATATATATATATATATATATATATATATATATATATATAGTATTTCCACCACATGTGTCTTTTTATTACCATTATATATATATATATATATATATATATATATATATATATATATATATATATATATATATATATATATATATATATATATGTCGTACCTAGTAGCCAGAACTCACTTTTTGGCCTACTATTCAAGGCCCGATTTGCCTAATAAGCCAAGTTTTCCTGAATTAATATATTTTTTAAATTTTTTTTCTTATGAAATGATAAAGCTACCCATTTCATTATGTATGAGGTAAATTTTTTTTATTGGAGTTAAAATTAACGTAGATATATGACCGAACCTAACCAACCCTACCTAACCTAACCTAACCTATCTTTATAGGTTAGGTTTGGTTAGGTAGCCGAAAAAGTTAGGTTAGGTTAGGTTAGGTAGGTTAGGTAGTCGAAAAACAATTAATTCATGAAAACTTGGCTTATTAGGCAAATCAGGCCTTGCATAGTAGGCTGAGAAGTGCGTTCTGGCTACTAGGTACGACATATATATATATATATATATATATATATATATATATATATATATATATATATATATATATATATATATATATATATATATATATATATATAGTATGATGAAGCTTTTTCTCAATTCTATTTTGTGTTATAAATTAGATGCCATTGTTAATTCTACTGTCATTTGTATTTTTACAGTGCTTGTCATAAGAGTTCATTAATGTTCTAGCAACCACATTGAGGCCAGTGAATCCTGACTGCTATCACGCAGATGTTAGTCTTCTTGATCCAGGACTTGTATATAGCTTGTAAATATATTAAACATTAAAAATATTGTTGTTACGGCCCTATTGGGTCGCAACTGGGTTCTTCTCTGATGTTATTAGAGTTGGGGTATCCGACCCCAAATTAGTAGTGGCTTTCAAGGGGTGTGTTCCGTAACGCAAGTAAAGTAAGGGGGAAGGGACACAAATGCACTAATTTAAATATATTATTTCACCACCACCATAAATAAATAACAATCAGTCACACGGGGTTATAAATACACTATAATGTACAGAATTGTCTTCCTCTGAAGACATAGGATGCTCCACGGTGCTCACGATGAGTAGCCCTGGTTCTCTTCTTTGGCCCACGATGAAGCCTCCGATTCTCTTGGGGAATCTACCCTGGCCACCGGCCAGCCAAATCACAGTCCCACTGGGTGTACCGTCGTGGAGGCCTTCAACCACAAATCCAGCCTGTAGCTGGCAGGTTCCAATCAGCTCCGCTGTGTAGGCCACTCCACGACCGATACTAGGGTTGCGAGCCCTAGGCAGGAGCCTCGTGTGATCCAGCTGATCACTCTCCTCTCTATAGCACCACAGTGGCTAGTCTCTTCCACCAGCCAACCCCCAGATAAGACGATTCCTGGTACTGCCACATCACAGGCAGGCTAACACATTCAACAGTGTTCGTCCGGGGGTGGCTCACAGCTTCTGCAGCAAACACGTGGAGAGACTTTGGCTGCCTTGGGTAGACTGATCCAACGTCCAATACAGCAGTCACAGGTCGACTCTGTAATCAGACACGTCATTAGTGCTGGGGACACTCTAGGGCACCTCACTTACAGGCTTAGACACAAACGTCCACCTATCCACTCCATAGATGGCGTTGCTGTCTAAGCGTCACCTCACCAGAGGTCAGCAGCGGCTATGTCACGAGCTGATTAAGACGGGAAACCAGCCCCTGTGGCCGGTATATCTCGTCCTCACTAGATGGTGTCGTCCATTTGGAGGGGGTTTCGGGAGCTGACCCACAGATGGCGTTGTCGTCACTGCTCCGTGCTCGGACGCTGGACTCGGGTCCGTAACAATTGTACATTGGTCTTGTAAATATATTGTACATTAACAAAAAAAATCATTATCTAATCTTAAAATTCATTTGTGGTTGTTAGGTCAGAACTTTGTTTCATTAATGTAATAATTGTTTAATTTTGTATGGTTTTCAAGCACATGCCATTGACACATGTTAATAAATTTGTTTAAGCAATACCTTGAGTTGTATTGTTCATATCTGACAAGTAGACATACACATGTTCTTAATACTCTGGTTTAATTAAAGCATTGTTACCATGATTTTCACCTATTATGATCAATTTTTTTGTGGTGCATATGCCGAGGTGTTAGTATTACGCACACCTGATCTTCTTTCAATGTTTATTATGCAAATTTCACATGTAAGCCATTATTGAATGCCACCGAGGTCCTTTCAGTATCATTGTAACTATATAGCTAGCCAGAGCTTGTCGACAAGGGACGTCGACTTGGTAGCGTGTCCGAGCGGTGTTATACTCAATTTGAATGTCCGTTGAGACATAACCAATCACAGGCGAGTAGACCTCTGACGTCATGCCAGACAGACAGTCACCAGCCGTGTTCCCACCAGCCTCAGTTCTCCCGACAGACTCAGAGTAGGTGGACCTCGGCTGGCCAGATATACACCTTGTTGTCTCAGTCAATAAATATACAGAAGTGCCTACTGTGTCTACATTCAACCTCGCAAGGCAACAAATAGACAACTATTACTCACAGGTTGGGTATGATGACCACTATTACTCACAGGAAGAGCATGATGACAACTATTACTCACAGAATGAGTATGGTGACTACTATTACTCACAAGAAGAGTATAATGATCACTATTACTCACAGGAAGAGTATGTTCACCACTATTACTCACAGGAAGAGTATGGTGACCACTATTACTCACAAGAAGAGTATGGTGACCACTATTACTCACAGGAAGAGTATGGTGACCACTATTACTCACAAAAAGAGTATTGTGACCACTGTTACTCACAGGAAGAGTATGGTGACCGCTATTACTAACAGGAAGAGTATGGTGACCACTATTACTCACAGAATGAGTATATTGATCACTATTACCCTCAGGATGGCTAAGGTGTTCACTATTTCTCACAGGAAATGGGTATGGTGACTACTATTACTCACAAGAAGAGTATGGTGACCAATATTACTCACAGGATGAGTATGGTGATCACTATTACTCACAGGAAGAGTATGGTGACCAGTATTACTCATATGATTGGTACGTTGATCACTGTTACCCTAGGATGGGTATGGTGATCACTATTACACACAGGATGAGTATTGTGAACACTATTACTCACAGGATGGGTATGTTGATCACTATTACCCTCAGGATGGGTACAGTGTTCACTATTACTCACAGGAAATAGGTATGGTGACTACTATTACACACAAGATGGGTATGATGACCACTATTATTCACAGAATGTGTATGGAGACGACTATTACTCACAAAAAAATATGGTGACCACTATTACTCACAAAAAATATGGTGACCACTATTACTCACAGGAAGAGCATGGTGACTACAATTTCTCACAGGATGGTGAATGTTGATCACTATTACTGACAGGGGGAATATGGTGACCATTATTACTCACAGGATGGGTATGTTTTTGATCACTTTTACCCTCAGGATTGGAAAGGCGTTCACTATTACTCACAGGAAATGGGTAAGGTGTTCACTATTACTCACAGGAAATGGGTATGGTGACTACTGTTACTCACAAGATTCGAATGGTGACCACTATTACTCACAGGATGAGTATGGTGACCACTATTACGCACAAGAAGGGTATGGTGACCACTATTATTCACAGGATGAGTATTGTGACCACTATTACTCACAGAATGAGTATGGTGACCACCATTACTCACAGTATGGGTATGTTGACCACTATTATTCGCAGGATGGGTATGGTGACCACTATTCCTCACAGGATGAGTATGGTGATCACTATTATTCACAGGATGGGTAAGGTGTTCACTATTACTCACAGGAAAGGGGTATGGTGACTACTATTACTCACAGGAAGGATATGGTGACCACTATTACTCACAAGAAGAGTATGGTGATCACTTTTACTCACAGGAAGAGTATGGTGACCACTATTACTCACAGGATGAGTAAGGTGACCACTATTACTCACAGGATGAGTATTGTGACCACAATTACTCACAAGAAGAGTATGGTGACCACTATTACTCACAGGAAGAGTATAGTGACCACTATTACTCACAGGATGAGTATGGTGACCACTATTACTCACAAGAAGATTATGGTGACCACTATTACTCACAGGAAGAGTATGGTGACCACTATTACTCACAGGATGGGTATGTTGATCACTATTACCCTCGGGATGGATATGGTGACCACAATTACTCACAAGATGGGTATTATGACCACTAATACTCACAGGATGAATATGGTGACCACTATTACTCACAAAATGGGTATGTTGACCTCTATTACTCAAAGGATGGATAGAGTGATCACTCTTACTCACAGGCAAGGGGTATGGTGACAACTATTACTCACATGATGGGTATGGTGTCCACTATTACTCACAGGATGAGTAAGGTAATCATTATTACTTACAGGATGAGTTTGGTGACCATTATTACTCACAAGATAGGTATGGTGACCACTATTGCTCACAAGATGAGTTTGGTGACCACTACTACTCACAAGATAGGTATGGTGACCACTATTACTCACAGCAAAGGGGGTATGGTGACCACTACTCCTCACAATATGGGTATGGTGACCACCATTACTCACAGGAAGAGTATTGTGACCACTATTTTTCACAGGAAGAGTATGGTGACCACTATTTTTCACAAGAAGAGTATGGTGACCACTATTACTCACAGAATGAGTATGTTGATCACTATTACCCTCAGGATGGGTAAGGTGTTCACAATTTCTCACAGGTAATGGGTATGGTGACTACTATTACTCGCAAGAAGAATATGGTGACCACTATTACTCACAGGATGAGTATGGTGATCACTTTTACTCACAGGAAGAGTATGGTGACCACTATTACTCACAGGATGAGTAAGGTGACCACTATTACTCACAGGATGAGTATTGTGACCACTATTACTCACAAGAAGAGTATGGTGACCACTATTACTCACAGGAAGAGTATGGTGACCACTATTACTCACAGGATGAGTATGGTGACCACTATTACTCTCAAGAAGATTATGGTGACCACTATTACTCACAGGAAGAGTACGGTGACCACTATTACTCACAGGATGGGTATGTTGATCACTATTACCCTCGGGATGGATATGGTGACCACAATTACTCACAAGATGGGTATTATGACCACTAATACTCACAGGATGAATATGGTGACCACTATTACTCACAAAATGGGTATGTTGACCTCTATTACTCACAGAATGGATAGAGTGTTCACTCTTACTCACAGGAAAGGGGTATGGTGACAACTATTACTCACATGATGGGTATGGTGTCCACTATTACTCACAGGATGAGTATGGTAATCATTATTACTTACAGGATGAGTTTGGTGACCATTATTACTCACAAGATTGGTATGGTGACCACTATTGCTCACAAGATGAGTTTGGTGACCACTACTACTCACAAGATGGGTATGGTGTTACGAACCCGGATCCAGTGTCCGAGCACGGAGCCGTAATGACCGCGCCATCTGTGGGTCAGCTCCCGAAACCCCCTCCAAGAGGACGACGACACCTGGTGAGGACGCCGTGTACCAGCTACGAGGGCTAGTATCCAGTCCCGTTCAGCACTCTACACCGCCGCCACTGACCTCTGGTGAGGTGGTGCTCCGACGACAGCGCCATCTATGGACTGGATACGTCAGGTGTTTATGCCCGAGCCCGTAAGTGAGGTGTTTTAGTGTGTCCCAGTCATTGATGACGTGTCTGTTTACAGAGTCGACCTGGGACCGCTGTGTTGAAGGTTGAGTGAGTCTACCCGAGGCAGCCAGTCTCCATACTGTGAAGTTTGCTGCAGCTGTTGTGAAGTCGTCCCCCCGGAAGAACACTGTGGTGTGTTAGCCTGCCAGTGGAGTGGCAGTAAAAGGATTTACCCGGGACCGACTGCTGGAGACGATCATCCACTGGGGTATTGAGGACAGGAGGGTGATTTGGGATATCACACTAGACTCCTGTCTAGGGTGTTTACCCTAATATCGTTCGTGGAGTGGCCGTACCAGCCTTGTTGGCTCAGTACCTGCCAGCAGACCAGCTGGACGTGTGGTTGACGGCCTCCACGGCGGTGCCCCCAGTGGACATGTGTTTTGGCTGACCTGTGGCCTCAACTTCTTTGGAGAATTCGTTGTGAGGCCACGAAGAAGCACCAAGGACTCGGCACCGAGAGTTATGGCACCAGAGTCTTCAGCAGAAGACTACATTGTGAAGAATCCCCTTGTCAAGTGTAAATACCCCTCCCCCTTGTGCACTCTTTTATCCTATATATTTAATCGGTGATGGTGTTAATTATAATATTAAGTTCTTAACTTTCTTTCCCTACTCCCTTTTAAGTTACTTGCGTCACGGATCTCATCCCTTGATAGCCACTACTGGCTTGGGAACGGATACATATATCTTCCTCTAACTACATCAGAGTAAGGACCCCGTTGCATCCCGAGAGGCCCGTAACATAATTGGCATCCCCAGCGGGATCCGTCCCCTTGTTAAGTATGTTTGACAGGGGTGGTGAAGTGGCGTAATCCCTGTATATAATTCCCCCTGTGTGTGACGATTGTGACGTTATACGTCCTGTGCGGTGCTCAGAGTGATTAAGTGCGATATTGTGCAGTGCGGTGCTCGCTGTGATTAAGCGATTAAGTGCAATATTGACTAGTGCGGTGCTCAGTGATTCAGTGCAATATTGTAGAGCGAAGTGTTCGCTTGGATTCAGTGCAAGATTGGGTAGTGCGGTGCCCGAAGTGATTACGTGCAATATTGGCAAGTGCAGTGTTTTGTGCGATAAAGTGCAATATTGGCGTAGAACAGTGCTCGGTGCGTTAAGTGCTAACGTGTAAGCAGTGTGTTAAGTGCTAAGTGTTTCATCTGTGAAAATGGCAGAAAAAGCTACCATCGATGATCTGGACGAGGTTCAGGCTTTCCTGAACAGGGAGGATTGTCTTGCCAGATTAAAATATCTGAGCAAACCAGAGCTTGTACTAGTGAGCGCCTACCTGGAGATCAAGATCCGTGCCAGTTATTCCCGTGTGGAAATATTGTCCAAGGTTCACCGGCACTTGAAGGCAGAAGAGAAACAGGGAGGCGAGACTCCTAGTACAAGGGAAGGTGAGGAAATAGCTTCCACTGAAAAGGAAGATAAGGGCAGTGACGTTGACAGTGATGCAGGTGAGCTTAATATCAGCTTCCTAACAGTAAAGATGCGTGCCCTAGAGATCAATCGTGAAATAGAATGGAAGAAATTAGAAATGGAACGAGAGAGACAAGATAAAGAATTAGAGATGAGACGTTTAGAATTAGAGGAAAGGAAAGCAGAGAGAGAAAGAGAAGAGAAACGAGAAAGAGAAGAACGAGAAAGAGAAGAGAAACGAGAAAGAGAAGAACGAGAAAGAGAAGAGAGACGAGAAAGAGAAGAACGAGAAAGAGAAGAGAGACGAGAGAGAGAAGAACGAGAGCGAGAGAGAGAAGAACGAGAGCGAGAAAGAGAAGAACGAGACAGACAAGAACGACGAGACAAAGAGGAAAGAGAGAGACAACATGAACTAGAAGTTTTGCGATTAGGCGGTGGTCGGAGGCAAACAACGGACACCAGCGGTTTCGATCCGGTAAGGAACATCAAAATGGTCCCCAAGTTCAACGAGAGAGAAGTTTCAAAGTTCTTTGCAGCCTTCGAGAAAGTCGCTGCCTCTTTGGAGTGGCCAAGGGAGAATTGGGCCATCATGATACAGTCAGTCTTGACTGGGAAGGCCCAAATCGCCTACTCTACATTATCCCTTGACGACTCCGGCGATTACGACAAGGTGAAGAAGGTTGTGCTCGTGGCATACCAATTGGTACCTGAGGCATACAGGCAGAAGTTCCGAAACCTGAAGAAGACCTCAGAGCACACTTTTACCGAATTCGCCACGATCAAGGAGCGACTTTTCCAGGAATGGTGTGCCTCTCGGAAGGTGGAGACCAAGGACGACCTCGAGCAGCTGATTCTGCTCGAGGACTTCAAGGATTGTCTGTCTGGAGACCTCAAGACGTACTTAGAGGAACAGCAGGTAGAGACCTTAAGTGCGGCAGCCACCATGGCTGAAGAGTATATCCTGACGCACAGGCCTTCTGCTAAGTACGTCCCAAGGCATTACCAACGCCGTTTTGACAGACCTCACGACGAAGAAGAAGAAAGACCCGTCCCACAAAGTGCTAAGAAGACGCCCCCAGGTAGCCCTCGAAGGACTAGTCCTAGTAGTCCGAAACACCGGAGTCCAAGGAGGAATATGGTGTGTTGGACCTGTGGGCAGAAAGGGCATGTAGCTGCTAGGTGCCGAGGCAGAAGAGGTGGCGGCGCACGTAGGGAGGTGATGATGATGAGCTGTGTAATACCACCAGCAGGAAGCCAGTCGACGACGACGCAGGAAGAACCCAGATTGTTTTCCCCTCACACTTCAGGCGGGTATGTATCGAGTGATCATACTGGTAGATCAGTTGTAGTGCGCAGAGATAGTGGAGCAGCCCAGTCCCTGATCGTGAAGAGCTCGTTACCCGAGGGAGTAAGTGTGGACGGGAGACAAGAGGTTGTCCTGGTTGGGTTTCCAAGGACGCAGTACATCGCCCCCTTAGTGCCAGTACATCTCGACTCGCCTTATTTCAGCGGCACATGTGCGTTGGCAGTAGTCGATACCCTCCCTGTGGCTGGGATTGACGTGGTACTAGCCAACGACTTGGTAACCGATTGGAGCACCAATCTTCCCAAGGTTGAGGACGAGTCTACCGGAGCAGCAAGGTCTGAGGTAACAGGGAATGGTAGTATCCAGGTAAAGGCAGACCCGGATTTAAACATATTTAATTTGTCCTCTCACCCGCAGATCGACGATATTTTAGCAGAGACTTCTAATTCTTCTCTCGACAAGGAACATGAGGCTAAGAAGGCAGAGGTACCTGAGCTAGAAGAGAGGCCTTGTGTGCAGGCACCCACGGATACCAACGAGTCTGGAGCGAAGGCGGATGTGTGCTTGCGGTATGGCAAGTTACAGCGTGTAGTGAACCAGCCAGAGATTCCCCAGACGTCAGAGGTATGTGAGGTGTGTTTAAAAGGTCTAGTGCCCTCTTCAGTCCAAACCAGGCTAATGGATGTAGCCGACTATGGACATTTCAAGTTCAGGAAGCTTATCCCTCAGATGACCAAATGTTTCCTAGCAGTATTTTGTTTTATTCTCGTTTGTGTTCTCAGTAAGGATCAGTGGACGACCCGAAGAAGGATGGCTCCCATGAACATCGTGAAAAAGTCCCAGGGATTGGAGATTTGTACTGCAAGTGTTGCAGTTGAAGAAGGGACCTGGAAGGTGATGGTTGATACAGGAGGTACGACATGTGATAATATGAGTGACTGTTTCCGACAGGTTGACACCCCCCGCGTGACTGCTGAGCCTCAACACAGCGTTATGCGGAACGTTGGTCGATCTGACGGTGGCAGAGCGAATGCCACCTGCGACGTACGAACAGCCCCGTTGGGACTAGGTGTGGACCTAGTAGAGTATGCTGTAAGTACTGTTTTACCCGCTGTCGCTATCACTCTGAATTATCAGACCCCTGTATTCCAGGTTCCTGTCTCCCCTGAGGACCATCGGACCGGCACCAGAAATGCCGTCTGTGGTCAGCCATCATCGGTGCCATGACATAGGGAAGTGTCGAGTCGCCCCAGATCGTGTCTACACCGATCCTTGATCGAGAAGTGTGAGATGATGCCCCTGCTTGACATCGCAGTGGAGACGTGGAAGATTACGTCAGGCAGGTCATGGCCTGCCATTTTCAAGCTCCCTTTGTGCCAGGGTTTTTCCTCCGTACAGTTCTGTGGACGAGACAGCCTCGCCATTCCAGATTATAAAGCATGTGTGTCCATTTGGAGTAGTGTCGCCGTGCTAATTTGGTTTGTGTTTCTTTTTATAGAACTGTTACGAACCCGGATCCAGCGTCTGAGCCAGGAGCGGTAACGACCACGCCATCTGTGGGTCAGCTCCCGAAACCCCCCTCCAAACCAACGACGTGTACTAGCTACGAGGACCAGTTTCCAGTCCCGTGCAGCACTCAACCCCGCCGCCGCTGACCTCTGGTGAGGTGATGCTCAGACTACAACGCCATCTATGGATTGGATATGTCGGGCGTTTGTATCTGAGCCTGTAAGTGTGGTGTATTAGTGTCCCAGTTATTGATGACGTGTCTGCTTACAGAGTCGACCTGGGACTACTGTGATGGGAGTCGAGTCAGTCTACCCGAGGCAGCCAGTCTCCATACTGTGAAGTTTGCTGCAGCTGTTGTGACGTCGTCCCCCCGGAAGAACACTGTGGTGTGTTAGCCTGCCAGTGGAGTGGCAGTGAAAGGATTTACCCGGGACCGACTGTTGGAGACGATCATCCACTGGGGTATTGAGGACAGGAGGGTGATTTGTGATATCACACGAGACTCCTGTCTAGGGCGTACCCCTTATATCGTTCGTGGAGTGGCCGTACCAGCCTTGGTGGCTCAGTACCTGCCAGCAGACCAGCTGGACGTGTGGTTGACGGCCTCCACGACGGTGCCCCCAGTGGACCTGCGTTTTGGCTGACCTGTGGCCCGGGTAGGCTCGGCATTCTCAGAGGACACGTCGTGAGGCCACGAAGAAGGCACCAAGTGGTGTGGCACCAGCGTCTTCAGCAGAAGACCACGATTATGGATTAATCCCCTTGTAAAGTGTTAATACCCCTCCCCCTTGTGCACTCTTTTATTTTACATATTTAATAGGTGATGGTGAAAATTATAATATTAAGTTCTTAACTTTCTTTCCCTACTCCCTTTTAAGTTACTTGCGTCACGGATCTCATCCCTTGATAGCCACTACTGGCTTGGGAACGGATACATATATCTTCCTCTAACATCAGAGTGAGAACCCCGTTGCGTCCCGAGAGGGCCGTAACATAATTGGCATCCCCAGCGGGATCCGTCCCCTTGTTAAGTATGTTTGACAGGGGTGGTGAAGTGGCGTAATCCCTGTAAATAATTCCCCCTGTGTGTGACGATTGTGACGTTATACGTCCTGTGCGGTGCTCAGAGTGACTAAGTGCGATATTGTGCAGTGCGGTGCTCGCTGTGATTAAGCGATTAAGTGCAATATTGACTAGTGCGGTGCTCAGTGATTTAGTGCAATATTGTAGAGCGAAGTGTTCGCTTGGACTCAGTGCAATATTGGGTAGTGTGGTGCCCGAAGTGATTACGTGCAATATTGGCAAGTGCAGTGTTTGGTGCGATAAAGTGCAATATTGGCGTAGAACAGTGCTCGGTGTGTTAAGTGCTAACGTGTACGCAGTGTGTTAAGTGCAAAGTGTTCCATCTGTGACAATGGCAGACAAAGCTACCATCGATGATCTGGACGAGGTTCAGGCTTTTCTGAACAGAGAGGATTGTCTTGCCAGATTAAAATATTTGAGCAAACCAGAGCTTGTACTAGTGAGCGCCTACCTGGAGATCAAGATCCGTGCCAGTGATTCCCGTGTGGAGATCTTGTCCAAGGTACACCGGCACCTGAAGGCAGAAGAGAAACAGGAAGGCGAGACTCCTAGTACAAAGGAAAGTGCAGACATAGCTTCCACGGAAAAGGAAGATAAGGGCAGCGACGTTGACAGTGATGCAGGCGAGCTTAATATCAGCTTCCTAACAATCAAGATGCGTGCCCTAGAGATCAATCGTGAAATAGAATGGAAGAAATTAGAAATGGAACGAGAGAGACAAGATAAAGAAATGGAGATGAAAGAAAAAGAATTGGCGATGAGGCGTTTAGAATTAGAAAGAGAAGAGAAACGAGAGAGAGAAAGAGAAGAAAGAAGAGAAGAACGAGAAAGAGAAGAGAAACGAGAAAGAGAAGAACGAGAAAGAGAAGAGAAACGAGAAAGAGAAGAACGAGAAAGAGAAGAGAGACGGGAGAAAGAAGAACGAGAACGAGAAAGAGAAGAGAGACGAGAGAGAGAAGAACGAGAGAGAGAAGAACGAGAACGAGAGAGAGAAGAACGAGAGCGAGAAAGAGAGGAACGAGACAGACAAGAACGACGAGACAAAGAGGAAAGAGAGAGACAACATGAACTAGAAGTTTTGCGATTAGGCGGTGGTCGGAGGCAAACAACGGACACCAGTAGCTTCGATCCGGTACGCAACATCGAAATGGTCCCCAAATTCCATGAGAAGGAAGTGTCAAAATTCTTTGCAGCCTTCGAGAAAGTCGCTGCCTCTTTGGAGTGGCCAAGGGAGAATTGGGCCATCATGATACAGTCAGTCTTGACTGGGAAGGCCCAAATTGCCTACTCTACGTTATCCCTTGACGACTCCAGCGATTATGACAAGGTGAAGAAGGTTGTGCTCATGGCGTACCAATTGGTACCTGAGGCGTATAGGCAAAAGTTCAGAAACCTGAAGAAGACCTCAGAGTACACTTTCACCGAATTCGCTACAATCAAGGAGCGACTTTTCCAGGAATGGTGCGCCTCTCGGAAGGTGGAAACCAGGGAAGACCTCGAGCAGCTGATTCTACTCGAAGACTTCAAGGATTGTTTGTCTGGAGATCTGAAGACGTACCTAGAGGAACAGCAGGTAGAGACCTTGAGTGTGGCAGCCACCATGGCTGAAGAGTATATCCTGACTCATAGGCCATCTGCTAGGTACGTCCCGAAGACCTATTCAAGATATCCAGCCAAACATAAACCGGAAGATAGAACTGGCCCTCGAAGTGTCGCCAGGCCAACCTCAGATAGTCCTCGGAAGATTAGTCCTAAAAGGGATGTATTGTGTTGGACCTGCGGCAGGAGAGGACATATTGCTGCAAGGTGTCGTGGCAGTACAGGTACTAATCCCCGTAGGGAAGTCATGCTGATGAACAGTATAGTACCACCGACATCCACCCTAGAGAAGAGGAAAGGATTGTTCGCCCCATATACCTCCCAAGGATATGTAGCCAGTGGCCTTTCAAGTACGCCTGTGGTAATACTTAGAGACAGTGGAGCGGCCCAGTCTCTGATTCTGGCAACATCATTACCCGAAGGTATATCGGCTGATGGGATGCAGAAGGTAATCCTGGGTGGATTCCCTTCCACCTTGTACGTTGCCCCATTGGTACAAGTGCATCTAGACTCTCAGCACTTCAAAGGTGAGTGTCGGTTGGCCGTGGTGGATAGTCTTCCCATAGAGGGGATTGACGTAATATTAGCCAATGACTTAGCCCTAGGATTATTACCCAACTGTCCCCTGGTAGTGGATAATCCAGGACGTGAAGAGACCAGTCCCATCGCAGCAGTGCAAACCAGGTCTCAGGCGCACCTCCATGCACCACTAGATCTAAACACTTTGTTTGACTCTCCTCCTATCCCACAGGTTACAAGTAGCCATACACCAGTCCCGCTCGTCCAGATGCCGGTTCCTGAACGCTGGACTCGAGCCCATCTGATAGAGGAACAGAAGAAGGACCCTCAGGTACGGAAGTTGGCCGACACCGTAGAGTCTCCTGCGAAAGGAGGGGATCTATATGTGTGGTCAAGTGGTGTACTGTGTCGCCGGCATCCTCCGAAATACCCCCAGTCAAGTGCGGTAGGTGATCAGATAGTCGTCCCAGCCGTGTTCAGATCCAAGCTGTTAGAAACAGCCCATGCTAATAGATTTGCTGGACATGGTGGGATCTCTAAGACTTTCCAACGCCTAGCCAAGGGCTTCTACTGGCCGCATATGAAGGAGGACGTAGGTCGTTTCTGCAAGACCTGCCACGCCTGCCAGGTGGCCGGGAAAGCAAACCAGCCTGTCCCCAAAGCCCCTTTATACCCCATTCCATCAATAGGTGAGCCCTTCGAACACCTCATCTTGGATATAGTAGGCCCTCTTCCACCTGGTACCTCAGGGGTACAGTATTTGCTAACAATACTAGATCGGGTTAGTAGGTACCCAGAAGCGATCCCCCTTAAGACCATCACAGCTAGGGTCTTGGTGAAACAACTGCTCTGGTTCATCTCACGATACGGTCTTCCCAAGACTATTCAGACGGACCAGGGATCTAACTTCATGTCCCACTTGTTTCGCCAACAGATCGCCGACCTGGGAATTCAGCAGATAACCTCTAGTGCCTACCATCCCGAGTCTCAAGGAGCTTTGGAACGTTTTCACCAGACGTTGAAGGGCATGCTTCGGAAGTTTTGCTACGACAGGCAGAATAAGTGGGTTGAAGAACTGCCCTACCTCCTATTTGCGGTAAGATCAGTGCCCAATGAATCCCTAGGAATCTCCCCATTCGAGATGATCTTTGGTCACTCAGTAAGAGGTCCCTTAGAGGTGGCACGAGATCATTGGCTGGACGCGGAAACCAACGAGGATATGGTGGACTGGTTGTCTACAAATAAAGGACGGCTGTTCTCAGCCTGGGAGATGGCTACAAGGAACTTGGACAATACAGAAAGAACTATCAAGAGCAGGTATGATAGGAGGACCAAGCAAAGGGAGTTTCGAGTAGGAGATCTGGTTTTGGTATGTACTCCTACAATAACTGGAAGTTTGAGCGCCAGATTCGTAGGTCCCTATCCGGTTGTAAAGAAGGTTACTAACCTCAATTACCTTCTTAGTACTCCGGACCGCCGTAAGAAAGAAACTCTGGTTCATGTTAATATGATAAAGAGATACGAGGGGCGGGATACGCTCCCCGTAACCTTAGTGACCACTAATGACGACATTGAGGAGGAAGAAGAGGTATTGACTAACTCAGACATTCTGTTAAACTTGCAGGCAAAGTTGACACACGTGGCCGAAGGACATCAGTCATCATTGCTGCAGTTGATCCGGCAATACAAACCCATCTTCGACGATGTTCCAGGATTAACGTCTGTCTTGAGGCATGATGTCCAGCTGGAGGAAGGAGTCCGCCCTATAAAGCAACACCCGTACCGTCTCAACCCACTGAAGAAACGGGTGGTGAAAGAGGAGGTAGATTATATGCTGAAACACCGTCTGATCGCCCCGAGCTCGAGCCCATGGTCATCCCCGATACTACTAGTGCCCAAACCTGGTAAGAAATACCGTCTTTGTATTGATTATCACCAGGTGAATAAGGTCACAGTAGCAGACACTTACCCTCTCCCCAGAGTAGAGGAATGTCTAGATGCCATAGGCAAAGCTCGTTACCTGACTAAATTTGACCTGTTCAAGGGTTATTGGCAAGTTCCCCTCACGGAAAAAGCCAAACCCATATCAGCATTTGTGACTCCCGATGGGCTGTTTGAATGTCAGGTGATGCCATTCGGGATGAAAAACGCAGCCTCCACTTTCCAGAGACTGATGGGTACTGTGTTGCGTGACGTGGAAAACACCTTAGTCTACATCGATGATGTATTAATATATGATGTAGATTGGCAGGATCATCTGCGTCACATAGAGGATTTCTTCAAGGCCATGCTCCAGTCAGGATTGGTGGTCAACCTGCATAAATCTGAGTTTGCCAGAACCTCTGTCGTCTTCCTAGGTCATAAGGTTGGAGGAGGATGGATTGCGCCGAAGGCCAGCAAGATCGAGGCAATAGTCCAGTATCCTACGCCAGCTACCAGAAAGGACATCTTGCGTTTCCTCGGTATGGCTGGGTTTTATCGTAAGTTTGTCCCTAATTTTTCCTCCATCGCCGCCCCCCTGACCAATCTGTTGAAGAAGGGGGTGAAGTTAATATGGAATGAGAATTGCCAGAAGGCATTCGAGAGTCTCAAAGCAATTCTGATCTCTTCTCCAATCCTCAGGTCCCCGAGCTTTGAGGATAGATTTATCTTGACGGTCGACGCCTCTGACTATGGCCTGGGGTCCGTTTTATCCCAGACGGACAAGAAGGGGGTGGAACATCCGGTGGCCTATCATTCTAAGAAGTTCACCCCCAGCCAGCTTAATTACTCAGTGATAGAAAAGGAAACGTTGGCCTTAATTAATTCCGTCCAGCACTTTGAGGTGTATCTAACAAGCAACGGTCACCCTATATTAGTACGGACCGACCATAATCCTCTAAAGTTCCTGGCTCAATTTAGGCAGAAGAACCTCAGGCTCACCAGATGGAGTCTCCATTTGCAGCAATACCCCCTCCAGATTGAACACATCAAAGGGGTGGACAATGTGGTAGCTGATGCATTATCTCGCATCTAAACCCTTATACTAATTTGGTTTGTCTCTTTTTATAGAACCCCAAACCAAATTCCTTTTGGTGGGGAGGTGTTACGAACCCGGATCCAGCGTCTGAGCCAGGAGCGGTAACGACCACGCCATCTGTGGGTCAGCTCCCGAAACCCCCCTCCAAACCAACGACGTGTACTAGCTACGAGGACCAGTTTCCAGTCCCGTGCAGCACTCAACCCCGCCGCCGCTGACCTCTGGTGAGGTGATGCTCAGACTACAACGCCATCTATGGATTGGATATGTCGGGCGTTTGTATCTGAGCCTGTAAGTGTGGTGTATTAGTGTCCCAGTTATTGATGACGTGTCTGCTTACAGAGTCGACCTGGGACTACTGTGATGGGAGTCGAGTCAGTCTACCCGAGGCAGCCAGTCTCCATACTGTGAAGTTTGCTGCAGCTGTTGTGACGTCGTCCCCCCGGAAGAACACTGTGGTGTGTTAGCCTGCCAGTGGAGTGGCAGTGAAAGGATTTACCCGGGACCGACTGTTGGAGACGATCATCCACTGGGGTATTGAGGACAGGAGGGTGATTTGTGATATCACACGAGACTCCTGTCTAGGGCGTACCCCTTATATCGTTCGTGGAGTGGCCGTACCAGCCTTGGTGGCTCAGTACCTGCCAGCAGACCAGCTGGACGTGTGGTTGACGGCCTCCACGACGGTGCCCCCAGTGGACCTGCGTTTTGGCTGACCTGTGGCCCGGGTAGGCTCGGCATTCTCAGAGGACACGTCGTGAGGCCACGAAGAAGGCACCAAGTGGTGTGGCACCAGCGTCTTCAGCAGAAGACCACGATTATGGATTAATCCCCTTGTAAAGTGTTAATACCCCTCCCCCTTGTGCACTCTTTTATTTTACATATTTAATAGGTGATGGTGAAAATTATAATATTAAGTTCTTAACTTTCTTTCCCTACTCCTTTTTAAGTTACTTGCGTCACGGATCTCATCCCTTGATAGCCACTACTGGCTTGGGAACGGATACATATATCTTCCTCTAACAACATCAGAGTGAGAACCCCGTTGCGTCCCGAGAGGGCCGTAACAAGAACCCCAAACCAAATTCTTTTTGGTGGGGAGGTGTTACGAACCCGGATCCAGTGTCCGAGCACGGAGCCGTAATGACCGCGCCATCTGTGGGTCAGCTCCCGAAACCCCCTCCAAGAGGACGACGACACCTGGTGAGGACACCGTGTACCAGCTACGAGGGCTAGTTTCCAGTCCTGTTCAGCACTCTACACTGCCGCCACTGACCTCTGGTGAGGTGGTGCTCCGACGACAGTGCCATCTATGGACTGGATACGTCAGGTGTTTATGCCCGAGCCCGTAAGTGAGGTGTTTTAGTGTGTCCCAGTCATTGATGACGTGTCTGTTTACAGAGTCGACCTGGGACCGCTGTGTTGAAGGTTGAGTGAGTCTACCCGAGGCAGCCAGTCTCCATACTGTGAAGTTTGCTGCAGCTGTTGTGAAGTCGTCCCCCCGGAAGAACACTGTGGTGTGTTAGCCTGCCAGTGGAGTGGCAGTAAAAGGATTTACCCGGGACCGACTGTTGGAGACGATCATCCACTGGGGTATTGAGGACAGGAGGGTGATTTGGGATATCACACGAGACTCCTGTCTAGGGTGTTTACCCTAATATCGTTCGTGGAGTGGCCGTACCAGCCTTGTTGGCTCAGTACCTGCCAGCAGACCAGCTGGACGTGTGGTTGACGGCCTCCACGGCGGTGCCCCCAGTGGACCTGTGTTTTGGCTGACCTGTGGCCTCAACTTCTTTGGAGAATTCGTTGTGAGGCCACGAAGAAGCACAAAGGACTCGGTACCGAGAGTTATGGCACCAGAGTCTTCAGCAGAAGACTACATTGTGAAGAATCCCCTTGTCAAGTGTTAATACCCCTCCCCCTTGTGCACTCTTTTATTCTATATATTTAATCGGTGATGGTGTTAATTATAATATTAAGTTCTTAACTTTCTTTCCCTACTCCCTTTTAAGTTACTTGCGTCACGGATCTCATCCCTTGATAGCCACTACTGGCTTGGGAACGGATACATATATCTTCCTCTAACTACATCAGAGTAAGGACCCCGTTGCGTCCCGAGAGGGCCGTAACATGACCACTATTACTCACAGCAAATGGGGTATGGTGACCACTATTACTCACAGCAAAGGGGGGTATGGTGACCACTACTCCTCACAATATGGGTATGGTGACCACCATTACTCACAGGAAGAGTATTGTGACCACTATTTTTCACAGGAAGAGTATGGTGACCACTATTTTTCACAGGAAGAGTATGGTGACCACTATTACTCACAGAATGAGTATGTTGATCACTATTACCCTCAGCATGGGTAAGGTGTTCACAATTTCTCACAGGTAATGGGTATGGTGACTACTATTACTCGCAAGAAGAATATGGTGACCACTATTACTCACAGGATGAGTATGGTGACCACTATTACTCACAGGAAGAGTATGGTGACCACTATTACTCATAATTAACATGTTGATCACTGTTACCCTCAGGATGGGTATGGTGATCACTATTACTCACAGGATGAGTATGGTGACCACTATTACTCACAGGATGGGTATGTTGATCACATTATATCCTCAGGATGGGTACGGTGTTCACAATTACACACAGGAAATGGGTATGGTGACTACTATTACTCACAAGATGGATATGGTGACCACTATTACTTACAGGATGAGTATGGTGACCACTATTACTCACAGGATGAGTATGGTGACCACTATTATTCACAAGATGGGTATGACGACTACTATTACTCACAGGATGAGTATGGTGACCCCTTTTAATCACAGGATGAGTATGGTGACCACTATTACTCACAAGAAGAGTATGGTGACCACTATTACTCACAGGATGGGTATGTTTATCACTATTATTCTCAGGATGGGTATGGTGACCACTATTATTCACGGGATGAGTATTCTGACCACTATTATTCACAGGATTGGCATGGTGACCACTATTACTTACAGGATGGGCATGGTGACCACTATTACTCACAGGATGAGTATGGTAACCACTATTACTCACAGGAAAAGTATGGTGACCACTATTACTCACAGGATGGGTATGTTGATCACTATTACCCTCAGAATAGGTATGTGGATCACTATTACCCTTAGGATGGGTATGGTGACCACTATTACTCACAGACAGAATGGGAATTTTGATCACTATTGTCCTCAGGATCGGTAAGGTGTTCACTATTATTCACAGGATGGATATGGTGACCACTATTACTCACGGAATGAGTATGGTGGCCACTATTACTCAAATGATGGTTATGGTGACCACTATTACTCACAGGATGGGTATTGTGACAACTATTACTCACAGGAAGAGTATGGTGACCACTATTACTCATAGGAAGAGTATAATGACAACTATTACTCACAGGAAGAGTATGGTGACCACTATTACTAACAGGATGGGTATGGTGACCACTACTACTCACAGGAAGAGTATGATGACAACTATTACTCATAGGATGTGTATGGTGACCACTATTACTCACAGGAAGAGTATGATGACTACTATTACTCACAAGAAGAGTATGGTTACCACTATTACTCACAAAAATAGTATGGTGACCACTATTACTCACAAGAGGAGTATGGTGACCATTATTACTCCCAGGCTGAGTATGGTACCACCATTTTATCACAGGAATGGTATGGTATTTACTATTACTCACAGGTAAGGGGTATGGTGACTATTTTTACTCACAAGATTGGCATGGTGACCACTATTACTCACAGGATGAGTATGGTACACACTATTACTCACAGGAAGAGTATGGTGACCACTATTACTCACAGGATGGGTATGTTATCACTATTACCCTCAGGATGGGTATGGTGACCACTATTACTCAGACAGGATGGGAATGTTTTTCACTATTACCCTCAGGATCGGTAAGGTGTTCACTATTACTCCCAGGATGGGTATGGTGACCACTATTACTCACGGAATGAGTATGGTGACCACTATTACTCACAGGATGGGTGTGGTGACTACTATTACTCACAGTAGGAGTATGGTGACCACTATTACTCACAGGATGGGTGTGATGACCACTATTACTCACAGGAAGAGTATGATGACAACTATTACTCACAGGAAGAGTGTGGTGACCACTCTTACTCATAGCATGGGTATGGTGACCACTATTATTCACAGAATGGGTACGGTGACCACTATTACTCACAGTAGGAGTATGGTGACCACTATTACTCACAGG
>NC_091188.1:35458684-35493684 GCF_040958095.1 Procambarus clarkii | reverse complement strand
TACCCTGATTTTTTTAATGAAGTTCCAAAATTCTTGAGGGTTTGCATTTGTGCTGTGTATTTGTACATTTTGTGCTTATTTTATAAATAATAAAAAAAACTAGGCGTGTCCAGTGCTTGGCGTGATCACTGAACAGACTGTTGAGTAAACGATTACCGAGCATAATGAGGCCCAAGAGTATCTAGCCATATCTGTGCTAGTTTTGTATGAATCTGTTTTGGTAGTGTGTGATAAGTCTCCTGGCTCGTATGGAAGGGGTAAACGAGTACCTTCTCCTGTGGGTGATGAGCGGTGTTGTTGCAGCCGCTGCTTGTGACTGTAATGTATAAGGTGTAGTTGGGTGTCAATGTCCTCGGGCATCTTGCCATCATATGTGAATGTTTGGTCTGCCTCTTGCATACTGTAAATACTGTCCAGTTAGCTCTGTTGTATACAAAACGTTGGAGACCCTGTATGAAGATTTTTGGAGAGAGATGGAGGGTGACAGGAATGTGGTCAAAGCCTGTGAGGGGGTAGGGAGTTGTGTGGTGTAGGTGGGTGCCTGATCTGTTTGTGAATATGAAGTCAGGTCGCCCGAGGCCGTTGTTAGCATAGGACGTGTGGATGTCTGGTCCCAGGAACGTTAGTCGTTTTACAGGTATATTTGGTGGAAATTATGTCCGTGCTGTTTGGAGTGTTGTGGTGAAAAGTGGGGTGTTTAGTGTTCAGGTCAGCCATCAGAATGACGGGCAAGTTGGTGTAGTTGAAGAGTCTAGTCAAGTTATATTGTGGTATGTTGGTGTAGGGACGATTGTAGGTGGTACTAATAATGATTGATTCTGGGTGTAAGTGATGTTTTACGGCTTGAAGTGTCAGAATTGCCATAATGGGTCAATAATTTTGTCTGTGTTTAATGAGTATGACAATTCCATCGTGTGCCTCATCCGGTGACTGGTTTATAGTGCCTCCGTAGTGACGGATTATGTGAGCATTTGTGTCGCACCTGGTGTTTAATGGTTGCACGTCGGGTTGGTCAGACTCAATGAAATCCGCCACTACGTATCGAATGTTGTTGTATATCCTGCCATTTAATTGTTATTTTACGCATCTTCGTTACAGTGTTGTGCGTAAGCTCGTACAGTACCCGTGTGGTCCAAGCACATATCGGCTGTCGTGACGATGGGTAAGGAGTCGATAGAGGAAGCTCTTGTGCGAGGTGCGACATTGCCCTGTTTGATGAGGGCCCTGAGAGGGGGCCCAAGAATGGGCATGTGACGGATCTTGGCGCTATCTACGATCTAGATGCCGAACTGTAGCAGTTGACCCTCCCATTAATCGTAGTTTCCCCATTTTCTAGTTGGCTGGGCTGGAAGGTGACGACCAATCAGGGACCAGCAATGGAAATCAGTGAAGCCGGGACATGGGAAGAGTACTTGGGTCGACCTGAAGGTGCTAGCCAAGTGGGATAGTTGAGCGCTGTGGACTTCACTGGCTAGTCCCTCCAGGAGTTAAGCTAGGTGAGCACTGTGGACTCCCGGAGGTACCAGCCAATGGGGCTAGGTAAGCGCTCTGGTTGGGTGCTGGGGCAACAACCCGCTCTCGCACAAGACAGCACATATGACTTATTGCTTATAGTCAATATTTGGCATATTAATAAGTACATATGTTGTATATTCCAAGTTATATTTTGTTTTCAAGGTACAAACTCTTCCTGAAGATTTGCTATACACCAGTTTTAATACTTGGAATTTCTTTTTCAGTTCTATCAAACAATAGAGATTTTATACAATATTTTGACAATATCCTGAGTTACTTTACAATTTATTTAAATATTTTAGTTTTGTTATTATTTTTATAAAACTGTAATATCAATATTGGTTAAATACTAATTGTAATTAAGAAGCAATAAGATGCTTATCTTAACATGCTAAGAAGGTTAGGTCGGTGTTTTCTATTCAGCTTTTCAGGGTAAACTCAAATATTCACAATAAATTAGTATGTCACATATGCACTTATTAATAAGCCAAATATTGAATACAAGCAAGTGCGACAACGGGTTGGCTGGGGACTTCACTCATGATGGTACTAGCCAGTGGAGCTAGGTGAGTGCTATGGTTGAACACTGTGGACTTCACTATTGGAAGGTGCTAGCCTGTGGGGCTAGGTGAGCGCTTTGGACATTGCCAGATGAGCATACTGTCAAGTGTGCAAAGGCGGGGGGGGGGGAGGCATTTGAAGACTGCTCCATAACGGCAGCTAGCGTAAGGGCTAATGGTGGCCTGAAGGCCTCGTCAGAGGCATAGTATCAGTCATCCGTGAAGCAGGCTAGCATGAGGGGTAGTAATGCCGCTCAGGATGACCTCACATAAACACTTGTACATATTAGAGTAAAGGGCAAAATAATGGGTTATTTTAAGTGCTTTTATTTTTATTTATCTTAAACATTACACTATATTTCCATCAAGGTTAGAGTCCTCTGAATTTGAGTAGGATCATAGTTTAAAAAGAACCCGGTTAAGAAGGGTTCGTAACAGGGAACCTCTCTCAGGAGTTTTTCCTGTGGTGTGTAGCAGTCCGTCGTGAACCTTAGGAAGGTTCGCCTCGGATTCGTGGATGAAGTGGAGGGTCTCTCTTGGTGTGGCGGTGTGTTGGTTGTCTGTGGTTGTGTGTTTTCCAACAAATCCGTCGGTGGTGGTGGGGGAGGGGGAGATTGGGACCTCATTTGTGTCTGTGTGCCTACTGGACGGGTAGATCTTGGCGTGTCCGGTGATATTGGCATAACCTAGTGAGAGACGGACTTCGTCGATGTCATCTGAGAGGCAAAGTTCAAGGCATCCAATACTGTGGGGTTGCCGCTCCCTCTGTGTTGTTGGACTGACGCTGCTGCCAATGCTAGATACGTGCCTCGGCTCTATAACCTCCCTAAAGGCTAGACTGTAGACTCGCTCCTGCTTCACTGCTAGACTGCTGCTGCTGTCAATACTGGTCACGCGCCTTAGGACCAGACACAATTTTGTTATGCATACCAAGAGGCAACTGAAGCATTCAGCAGGCCACTTGGCGTAATATTTAATTCCTCTGTAGAACTTCGTGACTGAAGGAAAATGGCTAATGTGGTACCAATATACAAGAAATGGGTAAGACAAACCATTACACAGACCCACATTACTAACAAGTATTGCCTGCAAGTTGCTAGACAGATAGTGAGAGAAGCTGGCGTAACAGGAAAAGTTCTAAGGTTGGTCAGAGAGAATCTCTCAAGAAGGAAGCAAAAGGGCAGAGACATCAGAGTGGAGAGAGGTTACAAGTAGAGCACCACAAGGTTCCGTTCTAGGTCCCATACTGTTTCTAATTTGTCAATCACCTGACACGAAATTGGCTCCTTCATATCAGTATTTCAGATGACGCAATGCTGACGAGAAGAAAGGACAGTGATAGCTTGAGGTATTTAATCAGATTTGGACATACTTCAGAAATGTTCTTAGAAAATGGCTGCCTAATTTTAACCCAGCCAAATGCAAAGTTACGTTATATTGCAAAAGTTACGAATATTGTAACAGGTGTATTAACACCAGCAATATAGGAAAAAAGGAAAACAATTTCTTGAATCATGAGGAAAGTCCTGGGAGTGAACATAACCCCGTTTGTGATGCCAGAAGTCCACATTAGCAGAATAGCAGGTGCATAATGTCATAATGAACAACTAGAGTGCATCCTTCAGACAATTTGACAAGGGTGCTATTTTAGGCCCTATATACAGCGAAGGTGAGACCTGCACTTCTATAGGCATTCACAACATGGAACTCTTGCATAAAAAAAAGATCATAATAAACTAGAAAAGGTTCAAAAATATGTAACGAGACTCGTTCCCGAGTTGAAAGGCGTAAAATACGAGGAAATATTGGGGAACTCGACCTTACCACACTCGAGGAAAGGAGAGATAAAGGAATATGATAACAATATACAAGATTCTGAGGGAAATTGACAAGGTAGACAAAACAGTATTTCTCAAAGCTAGGAACAGCAAAACGAGGGTTAATAGACAAAACCTAGAGACCAATAAGTCCCAAGGACGTCAGAGATCTTTTTCAATGTTAGAGCTGTCAATAAGTTGTCAATTTACTGGTAAGATGTTTGTCGTTGAAGCTAGTTCGATTCAAAGTTTTAAATATAAATGTGATAAAATTGTGTGAAAGGAGACAGTGCAATAATCTAAGAATGTTTAGAAGGCCGGGGCTACGAGCCTAGCTAGGAGCCTTCCCTAGGGGAAGGTGTATATGTAGTTATGACAAAGGAAAAATAGATCTTGAATCGGTATATTAGACAACCGAAAAATAGAAAGGCGGGGTCCAAGAGGTAGGAGTTCGACCCTGCAGGCACACAGTAAATACACACACACGACGCTGAGCACCGTAACCGGTTGCTGTACCTGGCCCCTGGCCTAGACCCCAACATAACAGTTACAGAAGGCGTTATGGAGCCTCCAAGCTACTAGGTGGGTGTGGTAGTGGGTTTAATGTCCAGTAGTGAAGTATGTGCTTTTAATACATACTCAAACTTGCTCATACTTCACATTAATAGAAATAAACTCTATATTAATATTGTTGAAGTGACTTGTGAATTATTTGTATGTGAGGCGGCCTCATGTCAGGTGAGGTGAATGACGTCACGGGTAGTTGACCCATCAGGCCAAGCTAGTCAAGAGGCGCGGCGGGTAGTGTGGCGCGGGCCGGCGTGGGGAGAGGTGCTGCTCAGCGCCCGTCTCATTGGTTTTACTAAATTAGTCACCTGGACAGTCCTGTGCATGAGGTTACCTGCGCCAGGCTTACAGGCAAGTTACTCTAGATTAGTTATTTTATCACATTGTGTTTTGTTGGTAGAACAGTCTATATTTGCTGATTATCTAAATAAGAATAGTTAAAAGATGCTAAGGCTTTATTTAAAATAATTCAATTAGCTCTGGTTTATTCATTTGTAAATATAATTATATTGAGTAATATACATGTCTATTAGTAGACTTTTACCTAGATTGACTTTTGATAAAGATTATTAAAACAAAATTATATTCTAAAACGACTGCTGTGTGATACTGTTCCACAACAGCGGCTTGTGTCAACGTTACAGTGAAAATTACCGTTTGACCAAAAGCAGGTGAAAAAAGTTTACAAAATTATTATAATTAAATTCTGGCAGTTATAACGTGTTTCTTGTGAACAATGAAATTTCAATCCTTGAAACACAGAACAAGCGTCTAGCAAGCGTCACATCCCCCCCCCCCTCTGCCCATCCTATGTTACTGAAACTAGCCATCCTGAGTTAATGTCGTCCACGCTGCAGCCAACCCCAAAGATGCCATAATTAACATTGACGTCCTGTGTAACCCAGTACTGTTTTTTTCCAATTAAAGTAAATAATAATGTATATTTAAATTGTGTATAGGTCTGATAGTTGTTGAAGGAAACAATAGCACGTGAGTGTATTTCAAACTGTCTCCCTCCCCTAATAAATAATATATAATAGGTCACATATCAAACTATTTTAAGTACAGTGTGATAAATGCATGAACTGTTGTGGATCAGTGCATGAACGAGCTTAGACTGAGGACAAGTTAAATGTGAAGCGTTCTTCACGTTCATGTTTGACTGCCGCGTTAACGACCACTTGACCGTTGTTGAGAACGGGTTGTGGATGAGGCTTGTCTGAGATTGGGTTTTGCCATTCGGTGGTAATTAAGTCAGCTTTTAATATTAAAGATGAACCAAAATCTGACCTGCTTGTCTTGTGGGATGTTTCTCAAATTTTACAAAATGTTCAATTTAGTATTTTTATGTATTTAATGTGTAATTTCAGGTATGTACGAGGGTGCATCAGTACAACGGCACTGCAGGTATGGTCAACCAGACCCCAAGAAATTGGTATCTTACAACGCTACTGCAGGTATGGAGGGATTAAAGTTAATTGGAAAAACGTACGTCGAATCGCAGATGGTCATTATGTAGTTGATACATATTCCCACCTAAGTACAATAGGTGAAGGGAACACGTTTAATAATTTTCATAGTTTACGCGCTATGCCTTGAAACGGTGATCTTCTAATAGGTATCTGGTTGATGGGGTTCTGGGAGTTCTTCTACTCCCCAAGCCCGGCCCGAGGCCAGGCTTGACTTGTGAGAGTTTGGTCCACTAGGCTGTTGCTTGGAGCGGCCCGCAGGCCCACATACCCACCACAGCCCGGTTGGTCCGGCACTCCTTGGAGGAATAAATCTAGTTTCCTCTTGAAGATGTCCACGGTTGTTCCGGCAATATTTCGTATTCTCGCTGGGAGGACGTTGAACAGCCGTGGACCTCTGATGTTTATACAGTGTTCTCTGATTGTGCCTATGGCACCTCTGCTCTTCACTGGTTCTATTCTGCATTTCCTTCCATATCGTTCACTCCAGTACGTTATTTTACTGTGTAGATTTGGTACTTGGCCCTCCAGTATCTTCCAGGTGTATATTATTTGATCTCTCTCTCGTCTTCTTTCTAGTGAGCACATTTGGAGGGCTTTGAGACGATCCCAATAATTTAGGTGCTTTATTGCGTCAATGCGTGCCGTATATGTTCTCTGTATTCCTTCTATTTCAGTATTCTCTCCTGCTCTGAAGGGGAAAGTGAGTACTGAGCAGTACTCAAGACGGGACAACACAAGTGACTTGATGAGTACTACCATTGTGATGGGATCCCTGAATTTGAAAGTTCTCGAAATCCATCCTATCATTTTTCTGGCTGTCGCAATATTTGGTATAGTCTAAAGTACTCTATGCGTTAACTACTTCAGAGTGGTAAACCATTCGTCAGGCCCATAATTTGAACATTTAGTTGTGGTGTATTTTATGGTTAATGTTAAGCTAACAATTTCGGTTACATTTCAATCCCCTCCTCTCCGTCCATATTTGTTAGTCTGTCTTCTATCCCACCAGTCCAATCATATATAAATAAAAATACACAAGAGGGTTATGCTTCATTTGGGGTTAGGAGAGACTGGCAAGAGGAAAGTTTTAGTAAGCGTGAGGGGAAAGTACCGGGGCTAAACCTAGCAAGCTAAATATACCGTCGGACAGTTTCGAGAGGCTGAGCACTTGCAGCTACGTGGCCATCATCTGCATCGTGCACAAGGTATTGGTAGCCCTTGAATGCTGTAGTAATTCTGCAAATCGACTAATATCGTGATCAGGCGGCAGGACCTATAAAGTGTTAAAAGGTGAACGTTTCTGGGTCTCCTGAACGGGGTAACGTTGTGTTACTGATTTGTAAGTGCAAAGTATCTCTTGAGTGGGGAAGAAAATATTATACAACTGGCGGAGCTTCCATGACCACAGATAACGGTTTTAAGAGGGACACTATCTACTTTTCCCCCCAAGCTAACAAAGAAGGCTCCGAAGGAAGCAAGTTCTAGGTCGGAAGTTAGCCGATAGTTTCTTTCATCTAAGATTAGAGCTTGTTAACTTCTTCAGATGCTTCCTGAAGCTGTAGGAATATATCTTAGAACCATCCTCTATTGACTGGATGTTTGTTACCGAACAATATTTTGTTGCTGGAGAAGAGCCAGTTTCTTTGCAGCTTCTCCTATGGTATATTCTGGGCAGCCTCTTACTTTAAGGACGCCCCAGACCTCCTACAAGGCGTTCCCCAGATTATTCTGGTCACTAAATATACCTTTGACTCAGATTCTCAGGGAGAAAGATAGGCCTCTTGAGAGAAACCGGGTGGTAGGATGCATATAAAAGTGAAGGTTTGTGTCCTTGTAATAAACCTTTATGGTGTCTTTCTCCATCTATACAATATATATATATATATATATATATATATATATATATATATATATATATATATATATATATATATATATATATATATATATATATATATATATAACTGAAAACTCACACCCCAGAAGTGACTCGAACCCATACTCCCAGGAGCAACGCAACTGGTATGTACAGGGACGCCTTAATCCGCTTGACCATCACGACCGGACATAAGGAAGTGATAGCCGAGGCTATTTGAACCACTTCCCCGCCGGCACTCGGATGGTAATCTTGGGCATAGCATTTTATCAAATCACCTCATTCTTTGGGGCACACGTGAGGAACACAAATGCAAACAAGCCTGAATGGTCCCCAGGACTATATACAACTGAAAACTCACACCCCAGAAGTGACTCGAACCCATACTCCCAGGAGCAACGCAACTGGTATGTACAGGGACGCCTTAATCCGCTTGACCATCACGACCGGACATAAGGAAGTGATAGCCGAGGCTATTTGATGGTCAAGCGGATTAAGGCGTCCCTGTACATACCAGTTGCGTTGCTCCTGGGAGTATGGGTTCGAGTCACTTCTGGGGTGTGAGTTTTCAGTTGTATATAGTCCTGGGGACCATTCAGGCTTGTTTGCATATATATATATATATATATATATATGTCGTACCTAGTAGCCAGAACTCACTTCTCAGCCTACTATTCAAGGCCCGATTTGCCTAATAAGCCAAGTTTTCCTGAATTAATATATTTACTATAATTTTTTTCTTATGAAATGATAAAGCAACCCTTTTCTCTATGTATGAGGTCAATTTTTTTTTATTGGAGTTAAAATTAACGTAGATATATGACCGAACCTAACCAACCCTACCTAACCTAACCTAACCTATATTTATAGGTAAGGTTAGGTTAGGTAGCCAAAAAAAGCTAGGTTAGGTTAGGTTAGGTAGGTTAGGTAGACGAAAAAACATTAATTCATGAAAACTTGGCTTATTAGGCAAATCGGGCCTTGAATAGTAGGCTGAGAAGTGCGTTCTGGCTATTAGGTACGACATATATATATATATATATATATATATATATATATATATATATATATATATATATATATATATATATATTGGTGTATACTGGCAGCAGGTTTTCTTTCAAACATGTTTCATTGAATATGACCGCATATTCTGTATTTATTATTTTCTGGTTTAGGGCTTCTATCCCTCTAACTATTTTCTTAGCATCAGGGCTTAATTGAAATAGGAGTTCTCCAAAACTCATTTTCGTACTTTTAAGGTGAAGAAAAGAAGTGATTTACTATAGAGTGTATTACACTTATTTGTATAATTTGCACGTTTCGAACCTCCATGGTTCATTCTCAAGTGAACAGATCTTACAATACTAGTTGATTTTATACCCGCATTAGGTCAGGTGATAATACAATGAAGGTGAAAACATGGGGGGATACATAAGGGATAAACAGTGGGGCTGCAGAAGGCTTATTGGCCCATACGAGGCATCTCCTATCTAAACACAAAGATTAATCCAGTGTAATTGGCCTGTTATGTTGGACATTGTCTTCTGTGTTGGCATCGATATGTTCTTGTCTTGTCCTTACTCTCATGGTGGGTAGAGTAAATAGTTCCGTGATTTGGGTGTTCATTGTAGGTCGCTCTATTCTACAATCTTAACCCCACGACTCAAAGAAGCAGCGAAACAACTAAAAAATCTGAAAGACGTAACAATAAGAAAAGCCGACAAAACAGCAGCATATGTATTGATTCCTACCCATGAATACATGAACAAAATTAGCGACATCCTAAGTGACGACTCCAAATTTCAACGAATCACGAGGAACCCCGTAGAAGACCTTAAGCGGAAAGTAAACAAAACAATTACAGCAATCAACGCAAAGAAAGGTAGTGTGCATTTCAATAAACTTCAAGGCGACTATGGCTTAGGATATGCCTACGGCAATGTTAAGACGCATAAACCAGGTAACCCACTACGCCCTATAATCAGCCAAATACCAACCCCAACTTATCACCTGGCAAAGAAACTCAATGAACTCCTAACTCCATACACTCCAAGTAAGTTTAGTCTACAATCATCAGCAGATTTCCTAGAATTGATCAAATCTACCCAGCCCGATGGAATCATCGCTTCCCTGGACGTTGAATCCCTTTTTACCAACGTCCCAGTCGACACAACCATAGGAATGATACTGGACAGAGTATACAGAGACGAGAGCACCCCCAAATTAGACATACCTGAGCCACACTTGAAAAGTCTTCTCGAAGCATGTACAAAGGAAGCCCCTTTCATCAGTCCACAAGGAGACATGTATTTACAAATAGACGGAGTAGCAATGGGCTCCCCCTTAGTAGTTTTATTTGTTAATTTTTATATGGGAACCATCGAAGATAGGGTCTTCAGTAGCAGACAAAAACCAACTGTATACTGCCGTTATGTAGATGACATATTCGTAATAGTAAAAGACTCAGATGAACTAATTGACCTAAAAAGACACCTAGAGAGAGAGTCAGTACTCCGATTTACACATGAAAATAGTGAAAATAACAGTCTGCCATTCTTGGATGTACTAATAACAAAAACAGGAACCTCTTTAAGCACCAACGTATATACCAAGCCCACCAACATAGGATTATGCCTGAACGGTAGAAGTGAGTGCCCCCAAAGATACAAAGCCAGTGTTCTCAATGCTTATATTCGTCGAGCGCTTACCCACTGCTCTGAATGGAGCAACGTGAGTAAAGAGTTTGAAAGAGTAACTCAGGTATTGGTGAACAACGGATATAGCAACGCGGAAATAAACGCTGCTATAAGAAGACACTTGGACCGTTGGTATAATTCAGAACCTAGAACAGAAACCACAACACCCCCAATAAAATTATATTACAAATCAACCATGCACAGTGAACATATAAAAGAGGAAAGAATAATGAAAGAAATAATCCGTAAAGGAGTAAAAAGCACTACTCCTAACCAAAACATAAACTTGATAATATTCTACAAAACCAAGAAGACTTCCGAACTCCTTATCAAAAACAGCCCGAAGCCGACGGAGAACCCTCTACAGCAGTCAAGCGTTGTATACATGTACACTTGCCCCCACGAAGGATGTAACCTTCAATGTAAGTACATAGGTATGACGTCGACCAAGCTGACGAGGCGTTTGACATGCCATCTTCAATCTGGTGCCCCTAGGAATCACATGAGACAAGCCCATGACATTACTCTAACAAGAGAAATGTTGAACAAGAATACTTGCATAATAGACAAAACCCAAGATTCAAGAAGATTACAAATTCTTGAGGCAATTCACATAAGAATAGAGCGACCTACCATGAACACCCAAATCACGGAACTATTTACTCTACCCACCATGAGAGTAAGGACAAGACAAGAACATATCGATGCCAACACAGAAGACAATGTCCAACATAACAGGCCAATTACACTGGATTAATCTTTGTGTTTAGATAGGAGATGCCTCGTATGGGCCAATAAGCCTTCTGCAGCCCCTATGTTTATCCCTTATGTATCCCCCCATGTTTTCACCTTCATTGTATTATCACCTGACCTAATGCGGGTATAAAATCAACTAGTATTGTAAGATCTGTTCACTTGAGAATGAACCATGGAGGTTCGAAACGTCGTGCAAATTATACAAATAAGTGTAATACACTCTATAGAAAAAAACTTCTTTTCTTCACCTTAAAAGTACGAAAATGAGTTTTGGAGAACTCCTATTTCAATTAAGCCCTGATGCTAAGAAAATAGTTAGAGGGATAGAAGCCCTAAACCAGAAAATAATAAATACAGAATATGCGGTCATATTCAATGAAACATATATATATATATATATATATATATATATATATATATATATATATATATATATATATATATATATATATATATATATATATATATATATATATATATATAATGTCGTACCTAGTAGCCAGAACGCACTTCTCAGCCTACTATGCAAGGCCCGATTTGCCTAATAAGCCAAGTTTTCATGAATTAATTGTTTTTCGACTACCTAACCTACCTAACCTAACTTTTTCTGCTACCTAACCTATAAAGATAGGTTAGGTTAGGTAGGGTTGGTTAGGTTCGGTCATATATCTACTTTAATTTTAACTCCAATAAAAAAAAAATTGACCTCATACATAATGAAATGGGTAGCTTTATCATTTCATAAGAAAAAAAATTGAGAAAATATATTAATTCAGGAAAACTTGGCTTATTAGGCAAATCGGGCCTTGCATAACAGGCAGAGAACGACTTTCTGGCTACTAGGTACATTATATATATATATATATATATATATATATATATATATATATATATATATATATATATATATATATATATATATGTCGTACCTAATAGCCAGAACGCACTTCTCAGCCTACTATGCAAGGCCCGATTTGCCTAATAAGCCAACTTTTCATGAATTAATTGTTTTTCGTCTACCTAACCTACCTACCCTAACCTAACCTAACTTTTTCGGCTACCTAACCTAACCTAACCTATAAAGATAGGTTAGGTTAGGTGGGGTTGGTTAGGTTCGGTCATATATCTACGTTAATTTTAACTCCAATAAAAAAAAATTGACCTCATACATAATGAAATGGGTAGCTTTATCATTTCATAAGAAAAAAATTAGAGAAAATATATTAATTCAGGGAAACTTGGCTTATTAGGCAAATCGGGCCTTGCATAGTAGGCTGAGAAGTGAGTTCTGGCTACTAGGTACGACATATATATATATATATATATATATATATTTATATATATATATGTCGTACCTAGTAGCCAGAACTCACTTCTCAGCCTACTATGCGAGGCCCGATTTGCCTAATAAGCCAAGTTTTACTGGATTAATATATTTTCTCTAATTTTTTTCTTATGAAATGATAAAGCTACCCATTTCATTATGTATGAGGTCAATTTTTTTTTATTGGAGTTAAAATTAACGTAGCTATATGACCGAACCTAACCAACCCTACCTAACCTAACCTAACCTATCTTTATAGGTTAGGTTAGGTTAGGTAGCCGAAAAAGTTAGGTTAGGTTAGGTAGGTTAGGTAGTCGAAAAACAATTAATTCATGAAAACTTGGCTTATTAGGCAAATCGGGCCTTGCATAGTAGGCTGAGAAGTTCGTTCTGGCTACTAGGTACGACATATATATATATATATATATATGTCGTACCTAGTAGCCAGAACTCACTTCTCAGCCTACTATTCAAGGCCCGATTTGCCTAATAAGCCAAGTTTTCCTGAATTAATATATTTACTATAATTTTTTTCTTATGAAATGATAAAGCAACCCTTTTCTCTATGTATGAGGTCAATTTTTTTGTATTGGAGTTAAAATTAACGTAGATATATGACCGAACCTAACCAACCCTACCTAACCTAACCTAACCTATATTTATAGGTAAGGTTAGGTTAGGTAGCCAAAAAAAGCTATGTTAGGTTAGGTTAGGTAGGTTAGGAAGACGAAAAAACATTAATTCATGAAAACTTGGCTTATTAGGCAAATCGGGCCTTGAATAGTAGGCTGAGAAGTGCGTTCTGGCTATTAGGTACGACATATATATATATATATATATATATATATATATATATATATATATATATATATATATATATATATACACACACACACACACACACACCACATACACACACACACACACACCACATACACACACTCACCACACACACACCACATACACACACACACACACACACACACACACACACACACACTGGCCAACATAAGAACTGCCTTCAGAAACTTGTGTAAGGAATCTTTCAGAACCCTGTATACCACTTATGTAAGACCAATCCTGGAGTATGCAGCTCCAGCCTGGAGTCCATACCTAGTTAAACACAAGACAAAGTTAGAGAAGATTCAGCGGTATGCCACCAGGCTCGTCCCGGAACTGAGAGGATTGAGCTACGAGGAAAGGCTAAAGGAGCTGAACCTCACATCCCTGGAAAACAGAAGAGTAAGGGGAGACATGATAACCACCTACAAAATTCTCAGGGGAATTGACAGGGTGGACAAAGACAAACTCTTCAGCACGGGTGGGACACGAACAAGGGGACACAGGTGGAAACTTAGTACCCAGATGAGCCACAGAGACGTTAGAAAGAATTTTTTCAGTGTCAGAGTAGTTAATAAATGGAATGCACTAGGAAGTGATGTGGTGGAGGCTGACTCCATACACAGTTTCAAATGTAGATATGATAGAGCCCAGTAGGCTCAGGAATCTGTACACCAGTTGATTGACAGTTGAGAGGCGGGACCAAAGAGCCAAAGCTCAACCCCCGCAAGCACAATTAGGCGAGTACACACACACACACACACACACACGTACTTAGGAAGGGAAGCTCCTCCATGCGGGTCTAGATGGTAAATTTCATGTGTGGGTGAACTTCACCAATTCATTGACGGCTTGAACTGTAGTAAACTGAAGTAAAGCAGTCTGTCCTCTTAAAAGCCAAATTCTCGTTTCCGGCATACCGTCCTCAGCCAGGCTCGTAAGTGGCTCGTTACACACCCCTCCTCAAATGCATTCATCGATATTAACGTACTGGGTATTAAAAACTGGTTTCTCATGAGTTATTATAATTTTAATACTAAGTTAGCCATAGGTTAGGTTAGGTGTTAAGGTTCTGTTGGCCATTATATGCATTAGAACTATATTGGGTGATAGTTATAGCTTTGACATTCGAGCAGGGGTCATCAGCAAAGTACTGTTCGGGAAATGTTTGAACGTGGTCAGTTAAGCTGCGTAACTGCTCGTCTCGTTCTCATAAACAAAGGTTGAAGTCTATTCCATGCACCTGCCAGACCCCTTATTTATCAATAGAAAAACGGTTGACACATGACAAACACCTGATGACGTTCAAACATTTATTGAAGAGCTTCGCTGATGACTTTCGTTTGAACCACAATGTTGTAAATGCTTCACCCAAGTACTACAGATTGAAATAATCACCGAGAGAAACTAAACGCCTAAATTAGCCAATGGTTGAATATGCACAGTATGCAGTTACGTACAGGGTGGTGGTTGGTTGGTGGAAGACTCACTCACTCTGTGGGAACCAACCTGTGAGATTTATATTTATTTAATTTATATGAATTTATATTTACGTTAATTTATATACTTCGATAGCAATTTGTATAATGATAAGTGGACTGTATTTCTGCAATAATCTCTTAATCTCACAAATCGATCCTCTACACATTAGGGGGGTTTATTAAATTTATATATATGCAGCCAATCAAACTACAGGAATAGACTACATACATTGAAAAGGTTCCTTATCTTATAGTACAGCAGGTTAGTCCACCAGGTATAACTAGGGTGTAGACACCAAATTATCCTCTTTGAGGTAGCTTCCATCACCCAGTAACTGGTTCACAAAATCTTGCTTCCTCGTCTTGACCTGTCAAAAGGGCGCTAGCTGTAAAGCCAGATTCTATATATGACAGGCTATATCAGAGAAAACACTATACAGTACATGGAACAATGAAGACCTGGCTTAATTACCTTTAGTTTGAGGCGATATCGTGATCTAACCGGTCCACCCTACCCAATGACATTAATGGCCACTAATGATAGATAATGGGTTTCGGAAAGAACACTTAACTTGATTTGTAGACAGCGTGTTGAAAATGGTACACCTTTAGTTTCCATAACACTACGTCCAAGTAAATTAACAGGAGCCGAATTTGCTCCCGTGTGAGCCTCTGGTCTAGTCTCAACAATGGCTACGTCTAACACTCCATACTATTGACGCCTGGCCGACATTGTCCAGATATGATAGGAGCCGAATTTGCTCCACGCGTCTCGGAGGTGACACAACAATGGCTGCGTCTAACACTCCATACTATTGACGCCTGGCCGACATTGTCCAGATATGATAGGAGCCGAATTTGCTCCACGCGTCTCGGATGTGACACAACAATGGCTGCCCTCCTTCCTGCCTGACGCCTGGCTTACATTGTCCAGATTTCAGAAAGTGATAGAAGGGTCACATTTACTCTACTTTATATTGATAATTAAGTTAATTTATATAAGATGTTTTTATGATGGTAAAGTCCAAAGACTAATGTATTTAAAAATAATTCCCACCATAATAGGTGGAGAATATAATAGTATGTGGTGATGATATCCCGTTTTCTTTAGACGGTAATTCCACTACAAGTTACGTTTTCTATGGATAACTTGTTTATACAATACAGCTATTATCTGTATGATATATTAAATGGTGTCGGATTTTCCGACATAATTCCCCAGGGGGCTGCTCACGGGTCGAAGTCCTATTTAGAACAGATGAACACCGATACTCCTCCTTCGAATTATTAGATTAACACTTTCGCGCTCTCCGCAAAGGTCACTCAGCCAACCGAATGTGCGCGCTGCGTTTTTATCGCTTAAGCGTAAAAACAAAAATGTGTATACTCTTTTTACTCTTCTGACCTTAGTTCTCATGCTACGTATTTCATTTTGGTACCAACGTGTTCGCAATAAAATTCTCTAGAAGAACATTAGTAAAATAAGTCACGAAACATATAGGGATACCAGCACCAAATAAATAACTACGTAGATGACTCGCCGTGAGCGCCCATCAGCAACAAAATGTTTTTACTCTTGGGATTGTAATCACCTCCACACTTGCTCTACAGCGTTAATTTTGGTATCAATGGACTCGCAATGAAATTCCCAACACGGTGATATGAATATAAGCGTAGAATAATGATGCAGCCCGCCCGCAAGAGTGTGGGAAGTGGTGAAATTGTTACATGGTATCGGTAACGGGACGACGCACGGCGCTTTGAAAGTTTATACTTATTTCACTCTCATGACATTAATTTTCTATGTACGTCATTCATTTTTATGTCAATGTGTTTGCAATAGAATGTTCTATGTGCCCATAGGTAAAAAATATCAACAAAGCATAAGTTAGAATAGCGACAAATATAAAACAACGCTGGAACATATCAGTGAGCGTCAAACACACACGAAATATTTTTACTTTTGTTATGTTTGTCAAGATTATACTTGTTGCACACAGTTATTTTTGGTTGTATATTGATCGGAATAAAATTCCCTAAACAGACATATGCATATAATACATGATATGGGGGAAGAACTACCAGTATAAACGGCTAAAGTCACCCACCTGCAACCCGTTTGGGACAAAATACCATTTGATCGAAGTTATCCACACCTTTCATGAACTTATTGTACCATGCAGCCTAGTGGTGAGAAAGAGAGCCTCATAGCGCGCAGTTTGAAACAAACCCAAAGTAAATCGGATAAAAATTGAATTTTATACAAATATTTTAAAAGTTGACATAACTTTATGTCCAGTATGCGTTTACGTTAGACGAAACCGAGCGCCGGCGCGTCCAGATAGCGCGAAAGTGTTAATTTGATGTTAGTAGTTAGTAATCACACATTTGTGCGTCTGTTCGTACAGGACGGATGTCCCGTACTAGAGTTGCAGGGGTTAGAAGTCTAATGCGATTTCATTTCCCTGTCAACTCTTGAAAGGCTAATATTCAAGCCTTATTACATATTATTTAACCCAGAAGACTGAATGTGATCAAGTACTACAGTCAAGTATGATTCAGGGACTGCAGTGAGATCAGTGACATAGATATAACTTGAAGTTTGTTCAGGTAACTAGTCACTGATATATAAACACTGAGGCCCATGGAATACATCTTGATTAAATAATAAATGTATCAAATCAGTCATCAGATTTATTGGGGTTTTAATTTAGTTAATTGATTCAGAAGATTGAATAGCTCATCATTAAAGTAAAGTATGGTTCTGAGACTGCAGTGGGATCAGTGACATTGGTCGCAGTGACTTGTAGCTGTTTTAGGCTACTGTTCACTGATTTGCCACTGAGGCTTCATGAACTCATCTCCAGCTTTAAATGATGATACTAACATCAACTTCTGTTGGTATAGTCAGCTGTAATCTCCTTAGTATAATGCTACTGGAGAAATATAATCAGCTGACAAATTTAGATCTCTACTGGTATTGTTTATCTGCAGGCATAGGTCTCCTCAGGCTTGATACTGGGCCTGAGAGTAATTTACCTCCTGCAGAGTTTAACATGGTTATACCCTGATATTTAGTAGGGCTACCGATGAATCGATGGTAGTAGTCTGTCCCCACAAGGACAGCCATTTGGCATTTGATTTGCTCAAATTTACCTGCAGCTGCTTGATAATAGCTTTCCAGGTCAGCATAATCAACTTGAGATTGTTGTGACAAATCTTCACATTTCTTGATCTGTCTTATTAAGTGGCCTTTAAGACCTGCAAGGGTTCTTTTCATTCTCCCTGCATTATCCATACTGGCTCGTTGGTGAAGCCTTGTGGGGCTTGTACTTGGGCTGCTCATAATACTGAACAAGCACTGATGGTAGCCTAGGGTCACTTCTGCACTCACTAGGCAATAATCCTACCTCTACTAGAGGTTAGCACTTAAAATTAATACACATTATATATATACAATCATCCACACTAATGATTTGAGTGATAAACCAGTGTCACTGGAAGTACCTTTAGGTTAGCTCTTCTATATCACCCTAGGATGGTAGAGACACTAATTAATCACTCAAAGGTGTAATGATCATAAGTAAATTATTATATATACACAACTCAACTCGAGTTGATAAAAATTACACCCAAAATAGGGTCTGGACCATTCATTAATGGTGTTAGGTTATTCAATATAGTACAACTGACTATGGTAATAATGGGACTAAGATGAACGATAATAGTTCAACTAGTCAATGGTAATATCCTACCCTGTTGTGGGTTGGCAATTAGTAAATATTATACTGTGATCACTAGTGCAATATATATTAAATGATTCTCTATTTTGGAGAATTAATATACACAATTATTGATAATAGCCTCTTAATTAGCCTCTATGAAACTTCTAATATTATCTAGAAGTATTAAATATTATTAGTGACCTCGCGAAATAAAGTCCACAAAATTCGTAGATAATCTCTCGCGAAATTTAACACCACGAAATCCGTGAACAATATCGCGAAGACACAGTCACTAATTTGGCTGGCTTCTATATTAGCGCTGTCATTTCACAGAATAACATGCCACCAAATCTGTGGGTGTACATGAAACCGCTGACGAAGCTGATCTGAACTGAGCGGGGCTCGTGAACTCGCACGAGTCAACGCCGCCGTCATTGACTGCTGGCTTTGTTTAAATAACACTGCACTAGTATATTTAATGAATCCACTGGTTAACTGGTTCATCCGGTACTAAGATGACCAAATGTGGGTTCATAGGACCGAATATTCCGGTTCCGAAGGTCCAAATAATGTGGGAACCGACCTGTGAGATTTATATTTATTTAATTTATATGAATTTATATTTACGTTAATTTATATACTTCGATAGCAATTTGTATAATGATAAGTGGACTATTTCTGCAATAATCTCTTAATCTCCAAATCGATCCTCTACACATTAGGGGGGTTTATTAAATTTATATATATGCAGCCAATCAAACTACAGGAATAGACTACATACATTGAAAAGGTTCCTTATCTTATAGTACAGCAGGTTAGTCCACCAGGTATAACTAGGGTGTAGACACCAAATTATCCTCTTTGAGGTAGCTTCCATCACCCAGTAACTGGTGCACAAAATCTTGCTTCCTCGTCTTGACCTGTCAAAAGGGCGCTAGCTGTAAAGCCAGATTCTATATATGACAGGCTATATCAGAGAAAACACTATACAGTACATAGAACAATGAAGACCTGGCTTAATTACCTTTAGTTTGAGGCGATATCGTGATCTAACCGGTCCACCCTACCCAATGACATTAATGGCCACTAATGATAGATAATGGGTTTCGGAAAGAACACTTAACTTGATTTGTAGACAGCGTGTTGAAAATGGTACACCTTTAGTTTCCATAACACTACGTCCAAGTAAATTAACAGGAGCCGAATTTGCTCCCGTGTGAGCCTCTGGTCTAGTCTCAACAATGGCTACGTCTAACACTCCATACTATTGACGCCTGGCCGACATTGTCCAGATATGATAGGAGCCGAATTTGCTCCACGTGTCTCGGAGGTGACACAACAATGGCTGCGTCTAACACTCCATACTATTGACGCCTGGCCGACATTGTCCAGATATGATAGGAGCCGAATTTGCTCCACGCGTCTCGGATGTGACACAACAATGGCTGCCCTCCTTCCTGCCTGACGCCTGGCTTACATTGTCCAGATTTCAGAAAGTGATAGAAGGGTCACATTTACTCTACTTTAATATTGATAATTAAGTTAATTTATATAAGATGTTTTTATGATGGTAAAGTCCAAAGACTAATGTATTTAAAAATAATTCCCACCATAATAGGTGGAGAATATAATAGTATGTGGTGATGATATCCCGTTTTCTTTAGACGGTAATTCCACTACAAGTTACGTTTTCTATGGATAACTTGTTTATACAATACAGCTATTATCTGTAAGATATATTAAATGGTGTCGGATTTTCCGACACACTCATCTTACTAGTCTACCGGTCCCTAAGATGAGGACCACACTATAACCACCACCGCGGGTCTGTGCTCCCACACACCTGGGTGCCACTGATCACCCTAGGAGCCCTCCAGTCGAACCACGGGGGAACTGCTACTAGTGATCCCAGCCTTCCCAACGGAGGAATGAAGGAAGACTCTGTACTTCCTTAGGACGTCACTTCATGCGGCAACGGTACTTCATTCTTGCCCGCATAACAAAGGGGTCACAGGTCACTAGTCCACACCTGTCACTCAACTACTCACAAGGTCGCCAGCTGGGTTGTAACTCTGCATCCCAGCAATGCAGTTCAGTGGTTAAATTCCATGTTATCAGACAATGTTACCACTATCGGTGATGAATCAGTATTGCCAGCCTCGGGTATGTTGCCATAAATATCAGTGTTACTTATGTTACCAGGCACTAGGCTATTTTCCATATAATATTGGTGCGATGCAATAATATCACTTAATAATGCTCAATTAGAGATGGAAGGCACACATAAATAAATCGGTAAAATAATGTAAAGTTTACTATGAGAAAACTACATTAATCGTGTAAAGAAATAATCACATTAGGATATATGTATATAAATGGATGAACTGGAGAACGTTGGCAGCTCTCCTCTCGCCGCCTCTGCCAACTCCGACAACTGGCCAAATTTAAATTGGGGACTCGCACCCTCTCGAGGAGGGGGGGGGGGACGGCTTCGTCAACGTCCTTCACCAACTGCCACAAACATTTCCACGCTCTCTTCTCCAGCAGTAGTAATGCCTACACCCTACCATAAGCTAACATAATAAGAAACACAATGTAATATATATATATAGCTAGTTTGGCCCATCATATAATCTTCAAGGGGCAATGGGAGGAAAATATTACTCTTAATCACGCCTGTCCTCTGATGGTAGAGTATCCAAGGTTCCCAGGTCACTCCTCGGCGTTCCGGTAGGTATTACCGATCCTCGGGTGTTAGAGAAATTGCGTCTTTGCCTTACCAATCCCCTGGGTTCAGATTTTCCAAGCTGGTCCAACCAGTGGTCACTGAGCATGTCACTGTACACACACGCTCCTTCAACGAGATGTTTTCTCCTGTATCCAGATGCGGTGCCTTCCCTCCTACCTAAGTAAATGTGACCCAGTCACTGCACGTCTACCAGTGAATTCACGGGAGCCAGAGTTGCCCTCCAAGAATCGTTGTTCACCTATAGTTGCCGACTAATGTTCTCAAGTTCTTGGCCCTCCTTTGCATGTTCGTACTCCCCAGGAGCACACTGTCTTCTGCGACAATGGTAGACTGTGATGGCTGCTCAAAATTTACTGAGCGAGGTTTCCAAAACCTCCAATCTCAGCTCACTGACGCACTTCCACTCGCGTAAAGTCTGTCAAGCTCTGCCGCAGTGCCTCCGCCAGTGCTGAGCCAGGCCTCCCGGTGACATCACGGCAGGCTCTGATTGGTTGGTCAAGTCACGTGACCTCGCCCAGCCAATCACCAGCCTGCTGGCGCCCTCACGAAAATGGCGCACTTTTAAGCAGAGCGCCGCCATCTTGTATGTGTAACGGGCGCAACCACCTTTACCTGCCAAACTTATAAATGCTAATTTCACCATAAATGTTATCAATTCTGTAGCCTCTTATATTAATATACTCCCTGCATCTCGGGGAACCTGCAAGGTTAGTGGATATAACTTAACGCTGGCAATGGGGGAGAAATAGGACAGGGCACCGTAACAATACTAATATACAACAATATCAATTTACATATGAGTATTTATTTTGAATGAACAGCATGTTTAAATATAAATGAGTCTTTAGGGTAGACCACTGGATGGAATGAACAGAGGACGCGTTTTGTGTAAACCAGTTTTTCATTGATAAACAAGTGGTTCATTGGCTGGAGTAACAATTATTTGTCCTTTATTGACGAGGGCGGTCTAGCCGATGGAAGTACTCTTCTCCAACAGTGCTTCACTGACATCCGCTTCTCGAATAGCAAGTCTGTAAATGCTTCACTACTGTACTACAAACACAAATAATCGCCAAAAAAACTACTTACGTAATGTATGCCTAATATACATTAAATTTTATTGTATATTAAATTATGTATGGGAACAAACATATTTTTATTACGGTGTTAAAATTGATGAACCCGTCTCGTAGGACGGCCTCTGCACTAACGAGCCTGGCCCGAGGACGAGTTGAGTAGTGTGGCTGGTGTTAACTATAGTGTGCGGAAGCCATAAAATGCTGCATGCATAAATATTTCTGCTGCAGCCACACTAACACTTGCTCTGATCATCGTTCCTTTAATCTGGCAGTACGATTTGTTGTCCACCATGAAGAGGATGACCTCAGTTACATATACGAGGCACTGTTGTTTGGGCCTTATTTGTGGTCCATCAGACTCCACCTTCCTTAGTTCTCCTGTAATTTTATCCTTAAGTTAATACAAAAACCTCTGCCAGTGCTTTGGCAGCCTCTCTGGTGTGCCTGAGTTAAGGGCCGACAGAAAGTGGGTCGTGTACTTCAGTCTCGGGCTGTAGGTTAAGGAGTGCCCCAAATGGCTTGTTTATTATCACCTAGACCATCTAGGTCGTAACACTTTTAACAGAATATTCGACGGAACTAAATCTTTTGTATGGGACTTGCCTCTTTTTGTTGTACCAATATCTTTTCTCCGTTGTACCCGTAGTCGTCATCTCTTCTATAGCCCTCTTCTAATTGCCTCGTCCTTAGTGTCTTTCTTCAAAATCTATTGCTCCTCTACGAGGCCAATGTTACACCTGGCGATCGTTCCCTTGGTTGTCTCAAATTGTTCAATCAATTGACCTGGTTTCTATTTTTGGGGTTGAACCACAGCCTGCTCTTGGGAAGGGGGGGGGGGGGGGTAGGTAGGCCCCTGTTATCAAATACCCGCAGGTCATTCCATGATCAGTTATAGCCACTTTGTGGAACTGGCCTTGGTGACCAGGCGTCTCCTCCTCTTAGCCTCTTTGTCCGGACCTGTCATTGTCTCCGGCCTGTTCTCCATCTCACTTTATTAAATTGACCTTTTATTCTTTCTTTCGACATGTATACATTTTCTGCTGTATCCTGGGTGCCTTATGGAGGAGTTAGGAGTACGGACTGGTTACTCCTTGAAATACTTAGTCAGTCCATAATTTATCTAAGTCTGCTTGGAGTACTAGTTTTATCATTATCACACATAGACAAGGTTAGAAGACTCTCCCTAGCTTCGCGTTTTCTCTCGGGTGATGCCGTTGATGGGTTCTGTCAATTTGGTGCTTGCTGCACGGTATTGGCCAGGTTGCCCCTGTCTGAAAAAGAACATCATTTGGTCTAGTTCCCCTTTGTCGAATTAATTTGTGAATGAATAAACAAATAGGAGACAAACAAATACCTATATCGATAACAATTCCATACACAAGGCGTTGACGTGGCAGTTCTGACATGGGGGGCCCATCTTCCTCCTGTTCAGCGTGTGAACTTCGTGGGCCTGGAATTCACTTGTAAGGCTGGTTATCCATCCATCGAGATGTGTGACATGCTTCGTGTCCCGGTGGAAGCTGTTTACGGTGTGGAGCTAGTTACGGCCCATCGGGTTAAGTTCGTGGGGGAGGACGAGTACCGGGACTTCCTCTGTCGGTATGGGGGGCGTACGTTGCCGTTGCCAGACGATGCCGGCTCTGTGGCGATTTCGGACCGCAGTGGTGCCCTGACTTATGTCAGTATCCATGGTGCGCCCCTGGAATTCCCTGATGACCTTCTCCGGCGTTACTTCGGGGGTTTGGTACTGTTGTCAGCGTGCTGGTGAACACGCTCTCCTCGGGGCGGTATGCTGGGAGGCGTACAAACATTTGCACGTTGGGGATGTGCCTGCGGTTGGATATACCTTCTTCTGTCCGGCTTATGGGATACTACGTCCGGGTGTATTATGCCCGGCAGCCTCGTACCTGTTTCCGGTGTGGCCTGTTGGGGCATCAGGCTGCCAGGTGCTCTGAGGCCCCTGCTGCTCCTGTCAACTTGTTCCACGACGAGGATTTCCCGCCGCTCCCTCTGGAGGCAGTCTCCGGTGATGTTGATGAGGAGGTGTGCGTCCTGTTTGCTGCTGCAGCTTCCCCGGCGGCGCCTGCCGTTCCTCCGGTTGTTGCCGTCCCTCCTCCGGTTCTTGAGGTACTGTCGGTTGGTCTGCCTGATCCTGTCGCTGTTCCAGCTGCTCCCGTGGGCCTTCCTGGAGCTCCCTGTGTGACGTCGCTGTCTTCTCCCTCGTCTTCTGATGCTGCGCCTGGCCCTGTGTCCGTGATTCGGGTCTCGGATGTGCTTGGTGCTGGGGTGGCTGCGGAGCCTCCTGCTGTGTGTGGCCCGGTTCCCCCTGTGGTAGACGCTGCTGCTGTTCTGGCGTCGGTTCCTTCGGCTCGTGGTACCCGTGTTTCTGGGTCACTTACCGGCTCTGACGATATCCGGCCGGTGCCCAAACGTTCCCGTGTTTGTCCTCTTCCTGGGCCGACGTTGGTGACTTCAGTGACTGCGGGGCTTCGGGTATTGACAGTGTGGATACGGATGCGTCGATGTCTCTGCGGTTCGTGGTGGCGGAGGTCCATGTGCCTGCCGGTGCTGGTGCCTGTGTCTCGGACGTGCCTTCGGATCTTTCTCCGCCGAGGGGGACTCCACAGTGGGGGGGGGTGGTGGCTTCCGCTGCCAGGGGTGGTGTGGACTCTGGTGCTGGGCGTGGCCTGGTGGTGACGTTACGGAAGGATGCGCGCCGTCCGGGTTCCCTGCTGTCATTTGGTGGTGTGCCCGGGGCCGCGGGTACCCCTGTGGTGTGGGTGCGCGTTGGGGCCCTGGGGGACGTGTTGCCGGCGTCTGTGATGCCACCGGGTCACTGGTCGAAGATTGCCGAGTTAATGCTGTCTGACGGACCGGAGTGCTTTCATGGTGGGTAAGTTCCCTTTCTTTGGGGGCGGGTAGCGACTTCTCGCCTCCTGAGTACTACCATCTGGGTCCCCAGTTTGCAGGGGTTTGTTGCCCCGGTTCCGGATGTTATGGCGTCCCCGGTGGATGGACGGGACCCTTTGCAATGGGTGTTCTGGGAGGCGTTTACTGTGCAGTTCCCGCGGGCCGAGTTCCCGGGCAAGTATGTGCTCTGATTTCCTGTGTATTTGCCCTATGACATGCAGTGTGCCCTTCTGGCTGTTTGTTTGCCCTGTTTTATTATGTGTTTCTGCCTCTCCCTTTGTGCGTTGCTTTGCCGTGTGGCATATTAGTTTCTAGTGCTTGGCGTCTCTCGTTTCGCGTTTTGGCTTGGCATTTCGCCTTTCCTGGCTTTGCGATTCACCCTTCACGGGTACGCCGGGGCGCATCCGATCCCACGATCGTCGTCGCCCCTAACTCAACAACAATAATAACATTCCATACACAAGTAATCTCTTTCATGTCATTGAAAAGTACCGAGGGAGGTTGAGACCTGCCTTAACATGTGAGTGAGCCCTTCTGGCCTGGGAGCACGAAATTAACCCTCTAAGTTATATCTCTGACCGGAACCACAGAGTTCCGCTGACTTGTATAATCAACCCTGGTGATAAAGGCATTGCAACGACTCTGGCAGTATCCTTGGCCATCCCAGCCAGAGGGCTGCCCATAGAATCCCCGCGAGGCAGACCTTGGTCCCAGACCAGAGGATACAGGAGAGTGCACTGATGGATGTGCACTTTTGGAGATTCCACGCTGATATACATCTGGTCATACTCGCACAACTTAACAGTCGTGAAATTCCATTCTCTCATACCAGGACAAACTTGTGGCATCTCCTTATTCTAATGGGTGATGTAGTCGTTCATGTCTGTGCAGCCTTTATCCTTGTGATTTACTACCTATGGTATTTATATTATCAATTTTGTTTCCTTGTAATTTCCCTTTCGGTATGCCAGGCTTTGGCTTTCTGGTCCCTTCCATAAGTTATCCCTACTCCCACTATATATTAAAACGTAAGTACAGTGATCACTCATTCCCATGGGGCTTCGGAGTTAATTTCCCATACATGTGAATCATTTAGTGAATTCGAGGTAAAGTCAAGCAGGTTAATCATTACCTCTAGTCTTGTGGGTCCCCTGACATGTTGGCGTAACAGGTTTCTTGTTACCATGTCCAATAGTTTAGCTCACGTTACACCACAATACTGTTCTTGCATCTATCCATGGTTGAAGTCTCCATGATTGAAGTTGGGATAGATTTCTAATTTAGTCAAGCCAGTGTGTCGATTGCTTTTACAGTCTACTGCAAGTATTGCCTTCATATAATGTGTAGTTAATTAATGTGCAGCTTCTCAGTATAAGATGGTCTTGTGCAGGTCGGTTCGACGTGACTCATTTTCCAAGGTGTCAGTCTAGTAGGCGTTTTGTGCTGCCCATAAAAAAAGGTTTCGGATCTAAACAAATCACAGGTTTTTATACCGGTGCTTTCAGGCCGTTGGGAGTCGGTAATTTCTCTATTAGACCCGAGTGTTAGGAACAATAGTTTTAACTAGAGATACGGGGGTGGGGGGGGGGGGGCCGAGCACCTAGGTTTAACTCGCCTTCATCGTTCTTACACGCAAATTTGGCTCCAATGTTTGTCATTATGGTGGGTTATATTTGTGATATGGTATCCATACAAGAAATTCCAATCCCTTTATACTGTGCAGTGAGCAGGTTATTTAAGTCCAATTATAAAGCTCTTAATGTCGGTCGCGCATAAAACTTTAAGAGCAGACTTTGAAGCACAAAATTATTCCTCGTCCTGTGACGTTATATGTACTGGTAGATAGTTGTGTAGTGCAGCCAGTTGTTTGTGTAGAGGTCAGCCAGTTGTTTAACCTGACACTGATAGTCTGTGTGAAAGTATTGTTTCTGTAAAACCTGCATGCTACTGCAGTCCTTCCTGTAGATGACTGAACTGTGATATCGATGTGGACCGTTCTCGTGGGATCTTCAACATTTTGATAAGGCAATTATTTAAAGTGTGACGACTTTGGAAAGAGCAGGATTCTAATCAACCCCTAGTGGCGGGTGTGTATAGTACCTGAATTGTGGTATACAGATGAAGAGGGATTTCACTCACAGGAATATTGCATTTAAAAGGAATGTTGAGTTTAGTGAGATTGTATGCATTTTTACTCGGTCATTTATCACATAAGGAGTAATTTGGTATGTTACACCACTTAGTGTGTCAACGGCACATAATAATTTGTTTCCCAGCAATGCTGAAGATGGTGTCTCATGATTTGAAGGAAAAAGATTGTGTTGACTTGAATGATTCTTTTTAGTATGGTTAGAAGCTTCAGTTCTTTCCTCATTTTGATGATTCTTGTGCATCTTGGGCACCAAGAATTACCCTCGCGGCCTCATCCTGTATTACTTCTATTTGTACAAAACAGAGGCGGGGAAGCAAAGTGCAAGGCATGATAATCAAATAGGGATCTAACAAACATGTTAAATAGTCTAGTATATTTAACATTTATACCAATATTCTTACTAGTATTTTCAGTGATTTCGTTTTTAACCAACGATGTAGGTCGTTTACAATGTCACTGATGATACCTACTCCAAGGTATTTGTGCTGCCCACATGTTTCTATTGTTTGGTTGTTAACTTTGGAAGCTAGAGGCACACTGGCTGTTTTGGGGGAGAGAAAGTGATGGATTAAGTTAAAGACCGAATTCAATGCTTTTAGCAGCAAGTTAATCAAGTAGAGATTGCAGTCTCGTTTGGATATTTGAAACAAAACAAATTTCGTCGACATAAAATGACGGCTTCATCAGCTAGTGTGGAACTAACAGTTTTCGTGCATTAGGACATTGAACATTGTTGCGCAAAGCGCACAACTCTGGGGTGTACCTAAATCAAAGGGTGTAAAATGTTTACCTTTGACCCCATTGAAAGAACTGAGGCAGTTCTGATACTCGGGTGCCCCTTGAGCTGCATCAACAGTCTTCCATTAACCCCAAAGAGGCTAATCGTTCTAAGATTTATTTCCCCTTTTTATCTGTAACAAAAGCAGTTTTGAGATCAATAAATGCCACCTAAGAGCATGGTCCCTGTAAAAAAAATATTCAGCAAAGCAAGTTTAAATGCGTCTTCCAGTAAGGGAACCATTCAGGTTAGGGGCAAGTTGGGGTCTAATTTCAAACATTAACCTGTCGAGTGTAATCCTCTCAAGAACTTAACACTTAAATAATGTCAGACATGGGGTCTGAAGGCACATAGAAATCACACTAATGTGATGTATCAATGAGAAAATGAGTAGGAGCTTCAGAGAAGGATTCAAATCTGTTCTGTGTACTCCCAAGCATCCCAGGCTGGAAATCTTTTGACAATGTCTTGGTGCAGTTGTCTAAGGTATTTGCTTGGGAGTCCTCAGAGCTTAGGTTCGACTCCTCCTCACGGCTCCTACTGATTTTTTCGTATGGATCAGAATGTTTGTGAATTTGGCTTTGGGTATTATTAGTCGGTATCCAGCGGTCAGGTAAGATACCATGCCTCAGATTTTGATTAAATAGTTCTAGCAGAGGACTATAGTAGGGGAATTGAGGATGTAACAGATACCTCTTGTCCTGGTTTGCAAAGCAGTTGCAAGAATTGAAAACGTGGGATGTCATGTTGCAATGGTGTTCCATTCAAAGTTGCAAGCTTAGTAAACGGAAATTTTGACAGTTGCAAAATAGTAGTTAAAGGCATAAGTTGATAACGAAGTTAAAAGGGAAAATCAAAATGATTCCTGTAGTTTTTAAAAATGTTTCGTACATTAGGGAGTGGAAGTATGGTTTTTCAACTGTAATTTTCATGTCAATATTCTTGAATGAGGGGAAAGGGGAGAAATCGAGGAGAATTAAAAAAAAAAATTCAAATTGATTCGTACAGTAGATAATTTTGTATACTTTAATTAAGGATTAGCAAGAAAGATACAGGAAGCATTAGGCTTAAGTTTCGGGAGGAGAAACGTTTAGGGAAATGTTTCAAATTGTCAGTTTCAGTGAAGCAAAAAAGGATTTACAAAGGATAACAGTGTAAAGGTTACTTCAAGGAAGGGTTTCAAATTGATTCTGTGAAACAATTAAGGTTGACAGATAGTAGATATGCTTGTCGAGGTTAGTGCAAGCATGAATGAAAGTTTAGGGGGTGTGAAATACAATAACTGTTAGCAATGAATTTTCCCGTACAAGTGCAAAACACCTTCCTGACCGTCTCCCCTTCCATTAACCAGGAGACAAATGTACCCCCCCCCCCCCCCTTCCGGCTCCTCCCACTCTACGCATTTAGTGTAAATAATGTCTATGCATCACTAACTATTCTTACCTAACCTAAATAGTCCTATTGTATGTAAATGAGCGATTTCTGTGTGATGCTAACACAAAGTATCCCTCAGTGTGCCCTGTTAAAGCGCCATTCACCTACCAGCGATCCATCGCCCTGTTGATCCACCATTCATCTAACTTTTTTTTTTATTTAAACAAATACAAGAACACACAAAACAACGAAAACCTGTACATATCAAGTATATCAGAGAAAGAACAGTACACAGGAACAAAAATTCTGTACACTAAATACAATTACAGTAACCGCAAAACAAACACAAGCGGTGAGTAAAGAAAACTGCATTGAATCAATGGGCTAAACAGTACATGGATATAATAGCGAAAACAGAACACGGAAACAATAGGCTAAACAGTACATATCCACATAGGAACACAGAACATAGCAAAGAAAAATAAAGAAAACCATAAAGTACCTAAGTAACATAAAACACACCTGGAACCAAAAACATAAGACACAGACGTGGATATAGAACCACGTGCACAAAACCACACCTACCACACACACACGGAGGAACAAAGGAGCATAGGACCTTACACTCGCTACCAAGGTATACGACATACACAAAATGAAGAAATTATGTACACACACAAAACACACCCTAAACAACAAGAAAAACACACACATACCCACCCACACCACACAGTACCTATGCACGCAAAATAATGGGTCACAGGCCAAAGCGAACCACGGTCACAAATAGAACAGAAAACAGTACAGCAGAAAACCCAGGCCCACGCAGGAGCCAAAACCTCCCTCAAACCCACACACCCACACGCATACGGACACAATCGGCACCCGGTGGCACTGAAACAAACACACACATACACACACACACACACACACACACACACACACACACACACACACACACACACATACACACACACACACACACACACACACACACATACATACACACACATACATACACACACATACACACACATACACACACACACACACACACACACATACACACACACACACATACACACACATACACACACACACACACACACACATACACACACACACACACACACACACACACACACACACACACACACACACACACACACACACACACACATACATACACACACATACATACACACACATACACACACACACACACACACACATACACACACACACACACACACACACACACACACACACACACACACACACACACACACACACACACGAAACGAGAACACAAAGGACACGATTCTAACAAAGAAAAGCCACCTGCAACATGTGGGAGAATTCAAAAAAGTATTCCTCCAGAGGGACATGACGAGGGAGGAGAGAGCCATGGCGGCAGAAGCAAGGAAGAAGCGCAGGGCGAGAGGGGACAACCAGGAAACCACAGCTCCCAACACATCACCCCCAGAGGCGAAGGGGGAACCCACAACCAGCTACCCAGTAACACGAGCGGGGAGGGCAACCCCACCATCCTCTGCATAGAAAACCCCCCTTTCCTTCCTGTCCTCCTGCCCCGTTCACCCCATACCCTTCCTGTCCTTCCCCCTTCACTTGACCCCCCACCCCTCATCCCAGTATCCTCTACAACACTTGCATCCACCTCACAAATCCTCACACCCATGGCACAGCTTCCTCCACCAGCAGAACATTCACCAAGGAGGTGATTTGAGAAGGGACAGAAGAAAGTGAGCCTCAAGGCAATGTACACTAACATAGATGGTATTACAAATAAGGCAAATGAACTTGGAGAATGGGTACTAGAGGAAAACCCAGACATAATAGCTCTCACAGAAACAAAGCTGACGAAAACAATAACAAATGCAGTGTTCCCACAGGACTATTATGTTATGAGGAAAGAGAGAGAAGGAAGTGGTGGTGGTGGCGTAACTCTGCTGGTAAGAAAAGGCTGGGATTTTGAGGAGTTGGTTGTTCAGGGATGTGAAGGTTTCAGTGACTACATAATAGGAACAATAACAACTGGAGGGCAAAAAATTAAAGTCGTAGTCATATATAATCCACCACCAAATGACAGAAGACCCAGACAGGAATATGATAAACAATATGGCCACCATTAACATAATAGAGAGCAGCTTCTGTTGCTAGCCGGAATGGATCTGGACTACTAATCATGGGAGACTTCAACCATGGGAAGATAGATTGGGAGAACCCGCATGGAGGACCAGAAACATGGAGAGCTAAGCTGCTGGACGTGGCAACAAGAAACTTTCTAAGCCAGCACATCAGGGATCCAACAAAAATGAGAGGAGAGGATGAACCAGCAATGCTTGATCTGATATTTACCCTAAATGAGTCGGATATAAGGGAAGTCAAGATGGAAGCACCCTTGGGAATGAGTGATCACAGTGTATTGAACTTTGAGTACCTGGTAGAGCTCTGAATTATCCCCCCCGAAAAAGGACTAGGAAACAAAAGGCTGGCATACCGAAAGGAAAATTATGAGGAGATGAGAAGCTTCCTAAGGGAAATACCTTGGGACACAGTCCTCAGAGCTAAGTCTGTACAAGATATGATGGACTATGTCACCCAAAAGTGTCAAGAGGCAGTAAGCAGATACATCCCGGCCCAAAAGGAAAAATCCGAGAAACAAAAGAAGAATCCATGGTATAATAGGGCATGTATGGAGGCAAAGAAACTGAACAAAAGGGCATGGAGAAACTTCCGGAATAACAGAACACCAGAAAGCAGAGAGAGATACCAGAGAACCAGGAATGAGTATGTCAGGGTGAGAAGAGAAGCAGAGAAAAGTTATGAAAATGATATAGCAAACAAAGCCAAGACCGAACCAAAGCTACTCCACAGTCACATCCGAAGGAAAACAACAGTGAAAGAACAGGTAGTGAAACTTAGAACAGGCGAGGACAGGTATATAGAGAATGACAAAGAGGTGTGTGATGAACTCAACAAGAGGTTCCAAGAGGTCTTCACAACAGAACAAGGTGAGGTCACTGTGCTAGGAGAAAGGGACGTAAACCAGGCGGTCTTGGAAGAGTTTGAAATCACGAGAGAGGAGGTCAAGAGACACCTGCTGGATCTGGATGTTAGAAAGGCTGTTGGTCCAGACGGGATCTCGCCATGGGTACTGAAAGAGTGTGCAGAGGGCACTTTGCTTGCCACTCTCCATAGTGTATAGTAGGTCACTGGAGACGGGAGACCTACCAGAAATATGGAAGACAGCGAATGTGGTCCCAATATACAAAAAGGGCGACAGGCAAGAGGCACTGAACTACAGGCCAGTATCCTTGACTTGTATACCATGCAAGGTGATGAAGATCGTGAGAAAAAACCTGGTAGCACATCTGGAGAGAAGGGACTTCGTGACAAATCGACAACATGGGTTCAGGGAAGGTAAATCTTGCCTGACTGGCTTAATAGAATTCTATGACCAGGTGACACAGATTAAGCAAGAAATAGAGGGCTGGGCGGACTGCATTTTCTTGGATTGTCGGAAAGCCTTTGACACAGTACCGCATAAGAGGCTGGTACATAAGCTGGAGAGACAGGCAGGTGTAGCTGGTAAGGTGCTCCAGTGGATAAGGGAGTACCTAAGCAATAGGAAGCAGAGAGTTACGCTGAGAGGTGAGACCTCTGATTGGCGTGAAGTCACCAGTGGAGTCCCACAGGGCTCTGCACTCGGTCCTATCTTGTTTCTGATATATGTAAATGATCTCCCGGAGGGTATAGATTCATTTCTCTCAATGTTTGCGGATGATGCCAAAATTATGAGAAGGATTAAGACAGAAGAGGACTGTTTGAGGCTTCAAGAAGACCTAGACAAACTGAAGGAATGGTCGAACAAGTGGTTGTTAGAGTTCAACCCAACCAAATGTAATGTAATGAAGATAGGTGTAGGGAGCAGGAGGCCAAATACAAGGTATCATCTGGGAGAGGAAATCCTTCAGGAGTCAGAGAAAGAAAGACTTGGGAGTTGATATCACGCCAGACCTGTCTCCTGCAGCACATATCAAGAGGATAACATCAGTGGCATATGCCAGGCTGGCCAACATACGAACGGCATTCAGAAATTTGTCTAAAGAATCATTCAGAACTTTGTATACCACATATGTCAGGCCAATTTTGGAGTATGCAGCCCCAGCATGGTGTCCATATCTAGTCAAGGATAAGACTAAACTGGAAAAGGTTCAAAGATTTGCCACCAGACTAGTACCCGAGCTGAGAGGTATGAGCTACGAGGAGAGACTGCGGGAATTGAACCTCACTTTGCTGGAAGACAGAAGTTAGGGGGGACATGATCACTACATTCAAGATTCTCAAGGGAATTGATAGGGTAGATAAAGACAGGCTATTTAACACAAGGGGCACACGCACAAGGGGACACAGGTGGAAACTGAGCGCCCAAATGAGCCACAGAGATATTAGAAAGAACTTTTTTAGTGTCAGAGTGGTTGACAAATGGAATGCATTAGGAAGTGATGTGGTGGAGGCTGACTCCATACACAGTTTCAAGTGTAGATATGATAGAGCCCAATAGGCTCAGGAATCTGTACACCTGTTGATTGACAGTTGAGAGGCGGGACCAAAGAGCCAGAGCTAAACCCCCGCAAGTACAACTAGGCGAGTACAACTAGGCGAGTACAACTAGGCGAGTACAACTAGGCGAGTACAACTAGGCGAGTACAACTAGGCGAGTACAACTAGGCGAGTACAACTAGGTGAGTACAACTAGGTGAGTACACACACACACACTACAGGAAAGGGGACTATATGAGGATAAGGGACTATCTGGGTGAAGTGCAGTGGGAGGAAGAAATTAGAGGAAAAACAGTCCAGGATATGATGGACCTAGTCATACAGAAATGCCAGGAGGCCGAAGAGAGATTTATACCAACGGTAAAGGGAAAAAATAAGAAGGAATATAATAACCCATGGTTTAATAGACAGTGTCAGGAAGCAAAACTGGCCAGCAGGCGGGAGTGGAGGAAGTACAGAAGACAAAGAACAGAGGACAACAGGATCAGATACAACAGAGCTAGGAACGATTACATTAACATAAGACGAACATCGGAAAGGGACTATGAGAACGATATTGCAATCAAAGCGAAAAAACAACCTAAGTTACTACACAGTCATATAAGAAGAAAAATGTCGGTGAATGACCAAGTGACAAGACTAAGGAAGACAGAGGGGGCATATACTGAAAGTGAGAAGGAAATCTGCGAGGCACTGAATGCCAGTTTCCATGGAGTGTTCACTACCGAGCCTGAGCAGC
>NC_091188.1:35408684-35448684 GCF_040958095.1 Procambarus clarkii | reverse complement strand
CTGCCAAAAGGCCTTTGATACGGTACCGCACATGAGACTGCTATACAAACTTGAGAGGCAGGCAGGAGTAAGCGGAAAGGCCCTAGTATGGGTGAAGAACTACCTAACAGGAAGGAGCCAGAGGGTAATGGTAAGGGGCGAAAAGTCGGACTGGCGAACAGTAACAAGTGGAGTACCTCAAGGATCGGTGCTGGGACCAATCCTCTTTCTAATTTACGTAAATGATATGTTTACAGGAGTGGAATCATACATGTCAATGTTTGCAGATGACGCAAAATTAATGAGAAGAGTTGTGACAGACGAGGATTGTAGGATCCTCCAGGAGGACTTAAACAGGCTGCAGAGATGGTCAGGGAAATGGCTACTGGAGTTGAACACCAGTAAATGTAAAGTTATGGAAATGGGATCAGGTGACAGGAGACCAAAGGGACAGTACACAATGAAGGGGAACAGCCTACCTGTAACGATTCGAGAAAGAGACCTGGGAGTGGATGTGACACCTAATCTAACTCCTGAGGCACATATAAATAGGATAACGACAGCAGCGTACTCTACACTGGCGAAAATTAGAACTTCATTCAGAAACCTAAATGAGGAAGCTTTTAGGGCGCTTTACACTGCCTACGTGAGACCCGTCTTAGAGTATGCCGCGCCATCATGGAGCCCCCACCTGAAGAAACACATAAAGAAACTGGAGAAGGTTCAGAGGTTTGCGACGAGGCTTGTCCCAGAGCTACGAGGGATGGGATATGAAGAGAGCCTGAAGGAACTGAACCTTACGACACTAGAGAAAAGAAGGGAGAGAGGAGATATGATAGGGACATATAAAATACTCAGGGGAATTGACAAAGTGGAAATAGATGAAATGTTCACACGTAATAATAACAGAACGAGGGGACATGGGTGGAAACTGGAAACTCAGATGAGTCACAGAGATGTTAGGAAGTTTTCTTTTAGCGTGAGAGTAGTAGAAAAATGGAATGCTCTTGGGGAACAGGTTGTGGAAGCAAATACTATTCATACTTTTAAAACTAGGTATGATAGGGAAATGGGACAGGAGTCATTGCTGTAAACAACCGATAGCTAGCAAGGCGGGATCCAAGAGTCAATGCTCGATCCTGCAAGCACATATAGGTGAGTACATATAGGTGAGTACACACACACACAGACACACACACACACACAGACACACAGACACACACACACAGACACAGACACAGACACACACAGACACACACAGACACAGACACACACACAGACACACACACAGACACACACACAGACACACACAGACACACACAGACACACACAGACACAGACACACACAGACACAGACACACACAGACACACAGACACACACACAGACACACACAGACACACACAGACACACACACAGACACACACACACACACAGACACACACAGACACACACAGACACACACACACACACACAGACACAGACACACACACAGAGGTATGAGCTACGAGGAGAGACTACGGGAATTAAACCTCACTTCGTTGGAAGACAGAAGAGTTAGGGGGGACATGATCACATTCAAGATCCTCAAGGGAATTGACAGGGTTGATAAAGACAGGCTGTTTAACACAAGGGGCACACGCACTAGGGGACACAGATGGAAACTGAGTGCCCAAATGAGCCACAGAGATATTAGAAAGAACTTTTTAGTGTCAGAGTGGTTGACAAATGGAATGCATTAGGAAGTGATGTGGTGGAGGCTGACTCCATACACAGTTTCAAGTGTAGATATGATAGAGCCCAATAGGCTCAGGAACCTGTACACCTGTTGATTGACAGTTGAGAGGCAGGACCAAAGAGCCAGAGCTCAACCCCCGCAAGCACAACTAGGTGAGTATACACACACACACACACACACACACACACACACACACACACACACACACACACACAGACACAATGACACGAACAGAGAGAAAGATCTAGGAGTTGATATCACACCAAACCTGTCTCCTGAAGCCCACATAAAAAGAATAACGTCTGCGGCATATGCGAGGCTGGCTAACATCAGAACAGCGTTTAGGAACCTGTGTAAGGAATCATTCAGAATCTTGTACACCACATATGTAAGACCAATCCTGGAGTATGCGGCCCCAGCATGGAGCCCGTACCTTGTCAAGCACAAGACGAAGCTGGAAAAAGTCCAAAGGTATGCCACTAGACTAGTCCCAGAACTAAGAGGCATTTTCCCGCAGCCTATCCACTACGAGGATAGGCTGCGGGAAATGCACCTTACGACACTGGAAGACAGAAGAGTAAGGGGAGACATGATCACAGCCTACAAAATCCCCAGAGGAATCGACCGGGTAAACAAGGATAAACTATTCAACACTGGTGGGACGCGAACAAGGGGACACAGGTGGAAACTGGGTACCCACATGAGCCACAGAGACGTTAGAAGGAACTTTTTCAGTGTCAGAGTAGTTAACGGATGGAATGCATTAGGCAGTGATGTGGTGGAGGCTGACTCCATACACAGTTTCAAGTGTAGATATGATAGAGCCCAGTAGGCTCAGGAATCTGTACACCAGTTGATTGACAGTTGAGAGGCGGGACCAAAGAGCCAAAGCTCAACCCCCGCAAGCACAAATAGGTGAGTACAAATAGGCGAGTACACAGACACACACACACACACACACAGACACACACAGACACACACAGACACACAGACACAGACACACACAGACACACACACACACACACACACACACACACACACACACACACACACACACACACACACACACACACAGACACACACACACACACACACACAGACACACACACACACACACACACACACACACACACACACACACACACACACACACACACACAGATACACACACACACACACAGACACACACACACACAGACACACACACACACAGACACACACACACACACACACACACACACACACACACACACACACACACACACAGGGACACACACACAGAGACACACACACAGACAGGAGCAGCAGCATCACAAGGGGGGAGACACACAATCACACGCAACCCCCGCCAAGGAGGCCCAAAGAAAAGGGAAGAACATAAGAACAAAGGTAACTGCAGAAGGCCTATTGGCCCATACAAGGAGCTCCTATTCTATAACCACCCAATCCCACTCATATACTCGTCCAACCCGCGCTTGAAACAATCGAGGGACACCACCACCACTCCACGCGGCAATTGGTTCCACAAATCAACAACCCTGTTACTGAACCAGTATTTACACGTCTTTCCTAAATCTAAACTTATCCAACTTATAACCATTGTTTCGTGTTCTGTCTTGTGTTGATATTTTTAATACCCTATTAATATCCCCCCTGTTATGTCCATTCATCCACTTGTAAACCTCTATCATGTCACCCCTAACTCTTCGCCTTTCCAGTGAATGCAACTTAAGCTTTGTTAATCTTTCTTCATATGAAAGATTTCTAATTTCGGGAATTAACTTAGTCATCCTACGTTGGACACGTTAGTGATTTTATATCCATTCTATAATACGGCGACCAAAACTGAACTGCATTATCTAAATGGGGCCTAACCAGAGCAAGATATAGCTTAAGAACCACACCAGGTGTCTTGTTACTAACGCTTCGATTAATAAATCCCAGTGTCCTATTCGCTTTATGCGCGAAGGGAGCGCATAGCAAAGCAAACCCAGAACCCACCCCAACCCCTCCAAACCCACACCAACACCCAAACCCCACCCAAGATGAGAACATCACCTGCCCACCAAGGCACCCACCGACCCAAAGGCAACCCCACGAACATAGGCAACCGTGAACCATCGACCAAAATCTTCCGGAAAAGCGCGCTGCAACCACCACCAGGTAAACTGCATGCGCTCCCCGCAAAAAGCCTAAAATTCGGGTAACCCCAAAACCCTCCCGCCTCCCAACCCACACACAAGACACATAATCTGCAACCAAAACACACAACGTGTTACGCACCCGCCGCGAATAACCCGGAAAATACAAAACAAAAACTGCAACACATCACCCCGACAACCCGAACCGCAAAACACCTCCAGGACATCCCGAAACCAGTCCACCAACCCTTGCAACTGGACACAAAAATAAAACACATGCACCTGCGATTCACTGGAACCACAATGAACACACGCCTCAAAATCACGCAAGCCAAGCATACACAACCGCTCATTCATCGCCAGCGACAAATGCAGAAACCGAAACAGCAATTCGCGCTAATGAGGCGCCAAGAACCGTTCCCCCAAACACGACCAGATACCACCCCAATCCCAACACGGCCGGGGCAACAACACCCCATACACAGCCTTGCACGAGAATGACAGAAACCCAGGATGGCGGCAGAGCTCCCGAAGAATCCCCACGGCCCAAGAATAAACAGGGGGGGTAAACAAGACCACCTCCCAACAAACCCCCAAATCAACCAAATAACTGAAGCGAAGTGAGCAGAAAAAAACACCCAGCGTATTCAACGCTGGGTGAAAGGAACCAACACGGGAAAATATTTTAGATTTAGTGTTAACTAACAGGGAAACTCAAATTAATGACATCGAAATAGGGAGTGAGCTAGGGAACAGTGATCACAAAGAAATCAGATTTAGCATAGAATGGAATAGACCAGTAGGAGAAAATTCTGTTAAAGTGGCAGATTTTCGAAAAGCTGATTTTAATAGCCTAAGAAATTTTTTGGGTCAAATTAATTGGAAAGTCTTGGGTATGGGGTGTGGGCCGGTCTTTGGAGCGAGACATGAACCCAGCGATAGGTGACTTAAATGGGGATTTCGATGTGGATTCAATATATAACTTATTTAAGAATATTCTAAACAAAGCACAGGAACGTAGTATACCATACAAATTGAATAGATCGAATACTAATGACCCAAAGTGGATAACAAAGAATTTGAAGAACCTTATAGGTAAAAAGAGAGCTTGGTACAAAAGGATTAAAAATGGGGAGGTCACTTTAGAACAGGAATTCGTACAACTGGTTAGAAATGTTAAAAAGGAGATAAGGAAAGCAAAAAGGAACTATGAAGTTCGCATAGCAGGGCAAGCAAAGACAAATCCTAAAGGTTTTTTTCAGTTATATCGTACTAAGACTAGGGAAAGGATAGGTCCATTAAAAACTGAGACAGGTCAAATAACAGATAGTGATGAAGAGATGAGTAGTATTTTTAATAAATATTTTGTATCTGTATTTACTAAAGAGGAACTTAACAATATGCCTTCAGCCGAACAAGTCTATGTGGGTGGGGACGAGGACAGGTTGACGAGTTTAGCAGTTACCAGGGAGGATGTTCTTAAACAAATAGTAAAACTCAAACCAAACACTTCATCCGGCCCTGGGGAAGTGTTTGCCAGGGTGCTTAAAGAATGCAAAGAGGAGCCTTGTGACCCACTGTCAACCATATTTAATAAATCAATAGAGTCAGGCAGAGTGCCAGAGTAAAGGTGGTAAAGGTGTTGGGGTACCTATCTTGCGGATGTTATACATAAGTACTGTTCGGTCCCTGATAGACTACGCAGCACCCATATTATCTTACACAGGCCCAGGCAGAATTCAAAAAATAGAGCTGATACAGAACGAGGCTATGAGGATTATTCTTGGATGTCAAAGAAATGCAATGATTGAAATAATGAGAATGGAATTAAATTTACAGAGTGTGTGTGATAGAGTCCGTGACATTAACACTAGAGTATCTATTCGTTTCATGCGGAGAAAAGGAGGGGATAAGCTGTTTGAGAGCGTTCAGACCTGCTTGAGTGACGTACACACTTCCAGGAAACTGAGGGAGACACGCTACACGAGGGGATTAGCTCATGACCTCAGGGAATACGACGTACTTGACTGCTGTAAACCCTCTCGACAGTGTAATATGTCTGCTCCCTGGAAAGTACAGAAAATAGACGTCGAAATTGTACCCCTCAAGGTGATAAAGATTCATCATGAACCGGGACAATTACGGTGTTTGTATGGAAGCATGATATCTCGGTTACCAAGAGGCAACAGTTTACATGTATATTGCAACGGGTCGGTGGCGGAGGATGGCAGGGCTGGGTGTGGTGTCCTAATAAGGGAATATACGGAGTTTGGGACTGTGGACAGGATAATTGAACTCCGGCTTAGTAATTATATATCATCCACACAAGCTGAACAGCAGGCCATTCTGGCGTGTTTGGAGGAAGTACGTCATGACGACAAAAATGTTTTTGTATTTGTCGATAGCCGAGGAGCCCTGGAGTCCTTAAACAGTCGAAACCCAGTCTTCATGTCTATAGTTGAGGACTGTAAGAGAAGAATAACTGAGATACAGCTGAAAGGTTATAGTGTGAAATTCATGTGGATTCCATCTCATGTTGGAACAGTGCTCAACGATGTGGCGGATGACTTGGCCAAACGTGCCACATCAAAACCACAAGTTGACATTGAATGTGAATTCACAATGAGACAAATAAGAAGCAAAATCAGAAATATTCAGGCACAGGCAGGAGTGGAGAGTAGTCAAACCATGCAACACTACATGTATGCGAGTCAAAACACCCATTTCACTTATGGTAAAAGGAGAAATGCTTGGAGTGACTGTGTACATGCGGCTCAGGCTTGGGTACAAATATTACTGGGAATATGGGATAGATGTTCATGATAATGACACGAAGTGTAAACTATGTGGTATGTTAAGGTCTCACACCCTGGCCCATTATGTTCTTGATTGTCCGTTGATTAATGTATATAGAAACACTGAGATAAGGACTGTTCCCGAACAAATAGCCTGGATGTGTCACAACGGAAAGGTTGATGATATTCTTGAGAGATATAAGAATTTTGCACGAAGATTGTAATATTTTGTTGAATTATCTGCATGTGCTTTGCAAATTGTCTATACAGTATACGTAGGTCATAAAAGTATTGGTGTGTACGTCTGATAACATACTACTTGTGAAGGAGGAAATGTATATGTTTACCTCTCAATGTTTGGTAATATGTTTGTGATGTGTGTCTATGTATATATTAACACGTTGTACTGAATGGGGTGAGAATAGCTTGAGCTACCTCATCCCTTTGTGTGTGTTTTACTTCAATAAACTTATTTCAATTTCAATTTCACCAACATGGCTAGTGTCTCTTCCCAAATTTCAACGATTTACAAAGGCTCCAGACAAGATACTGATATAAACTATGTATAATAAAGAGCATTTAATCTCCACAAAGGGTTAAAATGTGCGTTGTTAAATAAGATATTTCCGCTATACTTACCGACTCTCCTGAGGACAACTGGCCCAGTGTAGGACACGCCAGGGATGGGTCAGGTAATCTTCGTCTCAGCCTCTACCTTCACCTATTCAGGCACCATCAGGCAAATTTGTGGACTAAGATGCATGGAGAAATCATAGGGAAAGACAACTCACCACAAATAGTAAGTTACTGCAAATCAAATCCACATCCAGGTGTCGTTATTTACACAAGATGGTGGCTGTGACCACAGATGGGTGGCCACTGCGGTCAAGCAATTACAGCTGCCCGAGGTTCAGGAACCACCAGGAGGATGATGATGGTAACGTTTGTACCTGTAGTACTGAGGCTTGAAGCTGCTAGAGATTGCTGGTGGCGAACACAGTCGGGGACATGTGTAAGAATATGGTACTTGGCTGGCCTCGCTACTCTTGTAAACAATCCATGCATATCTGTTGGACTTAATGTTCTCGTATTAAATAATCTCAGACGAAACATTCTGGGTTCGCGGCAATCTCCAGTGATAGGAGGAAAGGGATTTTCATAGCTGTTGATGTTACATGTTGACTGCATGTGTGTGTCCTCCAGGAGTGCGTGCGGCCAGGAGTGTTCTAGAATCTTTAATAATTGGGAGGGATCAAACATGTTTGGTATCTGTGTAAAGGCCAACACTAATAAAATATTACATAATGGCTTGGTCTATCCATTAAGAACTGAGCAAATATGTAATAAAAATTACGAGTAGTGAAGCACCAGGCGAGAGGTAGTCGTAACTAAGAACTATAGGCTGTGGAGAAAGGTCATAATGGCCTACATTACTAGGATGAGCCGATCACCAGCCATGAGACTCCCCGCCGGCGCCACTGGTACAGCAGGCCCCACACGGGTTTGTTCTCTGGAAAACTTCAGATTCTGAACAACTATCAGCTCAAATCCTCGCCGTTTTGTGAGGAACAACCCATCAATACCCAGATTTAAAGCTCTTGATGTAACATGTTGACTGTATTCCTGTGTCCGACCGCCAGGAGTGCGTGCTGCAATATTGTTTGGAAGTAAAGTTGCAGATTTCTAATGCAATTCTTGGATAAATACCGTTGCCGACTATCTGTTGTACACGTGGCTAGTTTTGCACGCACTATTACCAGTGGTCGGGTCACCCAGCTCACAATAGTCTATTTTCGTGTGAGAGCCGTATCACTGAGCAGGTCGATACCCTGTGAGCAGTGCCACCATGACACACCTTTAAAGGTGTACTGAGCATAACAGTGAACAGTAGACCAAACTGCTAAACTAGGTTTTAGGTATCCCAGATTCCACCTGGGAAAGTCATTTAACGACAACCTCCGTTGAAGGGAAATAAATTTATTCAGACCTTAGGTGTGTCTCGGTTATTAGGTAGGAATGTGAATCGGCCCTCACTACTAAGAGACGTCAACAGGAAGTCGAGGATAAAGAGGAAATGGAAGCAGTTTTCAGACAACGAGGGACAGTTCACCGAGGTAGAGCAAGTAGAGAAGAAAACTGCTATCGAGGCTACTCCCGGTACTTCGATCAATAAGTATCCAGACTTAATGTATCTAGAAAGAACAGCACCAGTCACACACCAGCCAGTGTCAGACTCTGCACATCTTTCCAAACTGTAGACTTAAAATTGCAAAATTCCAGAACCCATAATTCAGACAACCTTCCTACAGCATAAGGCATAGTAACGGCAATGGAAAAGCGCCAACCAGAGGTCAAAAATTCCATCACGGTCAACGTTAAAAGAAAAATTTATTATTATTAATAAAAAATGACAAACCAGACCAAAAGACTGCAAATTACCGAGACACGGTAACATTCCTGCAAGGAAAACCTGAATGCTTCGAAAAGCTGGACCCTTCAAAAAAAAAAAAAAAAAAAAAAAGTCGTGCTGTTGAAATATCCAGTAGACTTTCCACTGGATCCAATCCTAGAACACGGGGAAATCTTGAATGCAAAGCAGTGACACGTCGGGTTCCGGTGACTGTTATGGGACATAATCCAGAAATATTCATTCTTGGAAATTAGGGAATGTTTTGACATGGTGCCGGAACCCCCGCGCTACTTCAGGTGTCAGAAATACGGCCACCACCAAACACGCTGCACAGGGCAGGAGAGATGTGTAGCCTGAGGCATCCAACCAAAAACAGTACAGCCAAGCACAAGGTAATCCAGACCACAACAGCCAAATGTCCAAGTTGAGGAGGAAACATTATGCTTGGAGAAATACCACACGGAAAGGTGCAGGCAGCTTAGGTCAGGATAATCAGACCAGCAGTACATACACCAACATCGTCTGGAACACCCGTGCACAGACACAACAGAAGCCAACACTCAGAGAACACAATTCATCACACAACTCCAAATCAGAAAATGCACAAAGTCACTGCAGAAATACAACATGGAAACAAAATACAATCATTTTCAGTCTATAAAACAGATTTACAGTTTTACGGGGGTCCAGCTGAAAAACATTGTAGATCATGGTCATGACCATTACCAATTGCTTACAGATGACGCAGAATGCCTCTCAACAAAAGACTCAAGCAATAACTTGTGTAATAATGGAGAAGATCGTGCAGTAGACCACAGTTACACAAGAAACAGTACAAGACAAGAAGTAGCACAAGAGGACAAACACATGGACATAGGCTACCAATAACAGTCGGAGAGTCACATCAGACCATCAAGATCCACAAAAGACACTGCAGGAAGCAGTGGCGAATCAAGATCAACGGTATCTTGCAATACAGGAGACGGATATAAACAATCAAGTCCGATTTGCAGCGACACTGCTAGCGAAGTGGAGAATATGGTGGTAGATTCCGAAGAGAAGTTCTACTAGGAGAGGCACACCAACAGAAACAGTTGTCTGTTCATTACGAATTCTTCATTGGAACAAACTATGTCTTGGAAATAAAAACCCACTCTACAGGATGCTGCAATCGGTATAAAAGCAGATGTAATAGTTCTACAAGAAACTGTCTACCCAGCCACGAAAACCTTCAGACTAGCTGGATGTCACCAATATATTATACCGTATGAACAGGGGAGACGAAGGGTTAATGATCCTCGTAGATTAACACCATACCAAGGAAGAAAATAGACGCAGTTTCGTGTGGGAATGAGTAGAGGTATTAGCAGTAACGGTGAATATGGCTAATATCGAGCTCCTCGTATATAACGTCTACAAGCCCCGAGATGTAAACTAGCAGAGGACGTGCTTGCCATGGAGATGCATGATAGTTATTACCTGGGATTTTAATGCTGTTAATCAGGAGGTAGGTGTTACTGGGCCAGCCAATGCAGACAAATGCCATTTTGCTAAAGTTCTAAGAGAAGTACCTGAGATTACACTTCTCAACCCTGGAGACCCCCCCCCCCCTCCACACATTCAAGGAGGTTCTAAAGTTAATCTCAACTGCACTCAAGCACCAGGCGAAGTGTGAGTAGATCCGGTGATGACCAGTGACCACTATGATACTATTACAACACTAAACATAAAGATCTCCTACACCACCTGCACAACCTACATAGAATGTAATATAAAGGCCAACTGAAATATATACCAGGACGAGCTTGTAAAATAGCATAGTACATACTCGCCACCCAAGGATTCGGACATACAAAACCAATCTTCAGAAAGCCATAACAGCTGCTGAAACAGGTATTCGAGTCATCATCCCAGGAAACACAAAACATAAGAACTATTTATTTCATAGTAAGGAAATTAAAGAATAAAACCACAGTCAACATCTTCAGAAAACAATAAACATCTCTAAAGAAACCGCACACCAGTAGGAAGAACTCTGCTTAGAACAATATCGGAAGTTTCTAAAGAGTAAAAGGAGGCAAGATGGTGTGAATGGTGTCACTCAAAATGAGCATTGTAATCTTGGAAAGATATAGGGACATTAAAATCCTGCAATGGTCAGAAGGCAGAAATGAAAAACGAAGGGTTGACGGCCATTCAAGAGAGAATAGGTACATGTGACGAATGTGATACTCCCTTTACTAAAACAAGAACTAATCAGAGCCCCCCCAAAAAATGGTGGCAATAACACTGCACCTTGTGCTGATAACATTACATATTCAATAATCGCACATGTAGGTCCTGCTGGAGAACAAGGGTTATTGTACGTTATCAATGCATCTTGGGAGCTAGGCAAACTACCGACCTCTTAAGAGAGCCGACATCATTCCGATTACTAAACCGAAAGGCAATGGCAATTAGACCTATTTCAGTAACATCATGTATTAGAAAAAATGCAGAACTGATGGTCGCAGAGGGGCTACTGTGAAAGACTGGAGACCAATATATGAATGTATTTGGTTTTACTATAGTAGGTACTGCAAACTGCATGGCAATATTCGTAGGAAGTCTTCAAACCTGCAAGCCAACAAGCATTTTTACACACGTTAATTATAAAATTGTCAACACAAAAATGGTAGCATGGAGTTAAGATTCACAGGTATGCCGAAGTAAAGCTGAAAGGCCAAGTGTTAAACCACACTTGTATAAGAATGGTACTCCACAAGGAGTCGTCCTCAGTCCTATTCTTGTTAACGAGGGTTTCTATATGGATGTTAAAATGACATTTGTAGGAGTTAAATTGCTAAGCTTTGCCGATGACATAGCAGTAGTCGTAACAGGTCCTTCACTTTTTGATAAAGCACAAGTGGCGCTAAATAAAGTAACATCTGAATGCAGCATTTTATGACTAAAAATATTTGCACAGAAGTCTAGGGCAATGAAACTAGGTGACTGCACTCCAGAATGCACTCTATTAAGACCAAAGAACATAAAAACACCGCCTTTCAAATGAAGTAGGCTAAAAGACTCAAAAGCCCCCAGGTGTGCATGGAATTAAATCCAAAGTCTTAATGGAACTGGCAGAAGAACTATGCCTACCGCTGAAAGTACTTGACAAAATCACTGGACCATAGGGTAGTCCCCACCTAGATTTGAAATTTGGAAATGTCACTTCTATTTTCAAGAAAGAATGTCACTTCTATTTTCAAGAAAGAATGTCACTTCTATTTTCAAGAAAGAATGTCACTTCTATTTTCAAGAAATTCAGAAAGTCGGTATAAAACTACCAGCCGATCAGCTTGACATCACACACCTGCAAGCGCATGGAGAGAGTCCTCTCTCTCCATGGGAGGGAGGGAATAAAATATTGGGAAATATTGCAGGGAGGGAATAAATCACCATTGCAATCTTATACAATCAACACATGGATTGTTAAACAGATTGTGCCTTATAAACTTGATCACATTTTTGGGAATGGTAACCAGAGACTCGGACCTTTCAGTGACCTTCCGATAAGGAAAAAAAGGTAATGGTTCAAATGCATAAATCTCGGGTACGCCCCATTTGGATTACTGTACACAAGCATGGAGACCTCATTTTCAGAAGGACGTAGCTGCTGTGGAGGAGGTGCATCATTGGGCAACAAGTCATCCCTAACCCGTCCTCTTAATATTTCGTCACTTTTCCTACGTTTACCTGTATAGCCAAAAGTGGACGTAATTTGAAATGAGGCTCACGATAGTGATGAACTGTCCCGTTTTCTGTTTTGAGTAGTCCGGCTTAATCAGATTGAGAGGAAACTTTCGATTAACGGTTTTCATGACGTTTTGAAACCATAGATCTTCCTGCCCTCCTAACCTACCAGAGGACCCATAACTTGCTGTTTTGGAAAACAAAAATCCAAAATTTATTTTAAATTATTTTTCATTTTCAAATTACGTCCATTTTCGGTGATATGGGCAAACGGCCAAATTCAGATGTAATTTGTAAGAGGACAAGTTGCGCCAGTCATCTCTCATATCAGGAACGTTTGAAGGCCACATGGCTAACACTGCAAACCAGGCAATACAGGGCGGATCTCATTGAAACTTTAAAAATACTGAACAGGTTAGATGTAGATTCCGGATATTTTCTTCAGACGGTCAGTTGTATCCCAAAAAAGTCGCAACGGTTTCAAGCTCAACCAGACACAATGTTGGACTGAGAACAGGAGACGCTTTTTCACCTACAGTTCACATTAACCCATTGAAACGCCTACCCACCAAAGCCGTAACTGCCAAAATTGTTTTAAAATATACGTGGAAAAGATCATAAAGGCAAATGGTGGGGACCTTCGACATGCCGCCGGCTTCCTGTCTTCGTGGCCACTAGGGTTAGTGGTCCTCTCGTAAATCAGGCACCTTGTTAATTCAAGACGGTAACCTACAGTGGCTTACTCGATGCCAATATCTTGGCGTATGGATAGATTCTAAGATGACCTTCACACAGGAAATTAAATATCTGAGAAAGGCAAAACTGCAACTGAATATGATAGCAATCACAGGGCCCCGTCTAGGAACAGGACAGTGCTAATGTTTTACATGCCTTACTCACTCCTCCTCCTGGCCATTGGACATTTGTTGTGGTTATTGAAAACGAAGCCATGCAAGACATAACAGGGGCTCCCAGATGGAAGAAAATATTATGGCTAAAACTTAATATTGATTAAGTCTTAGGCTTAATATAATACTTACGTAATATAATAATTATGAATTGAGTGCCATGTCGTGTAAGAATACTGGGAGAATGCCTTTGCAGATGAAGCTGCAAAACTTGTAACAAAGAGAAAACATGTAAACATTTACATAGCAGAATATAGCATAGAATAAGAAAATAATTAAGAATGCAGAAGATGTAGTGACCACAACACCACAGCTGCAACCTCAGGATCTGTGGGAGGTTACAAGAATTTGACCAACTATGAACCACTTATTTTGAAGAATGGAATCAATAGGAAAAGTATTACATCAGGCTTCAATTACTTAAATGTAAGGATATGGTTGAGACAGAGGTCTTGAGCAGCACAAGCAGGCCAGAGGTGGAAAGATGTTCAAATCCACCCTACAAACATGCTAGGTGACCAAAAGAATATTTTAGTTTGTGAGAAAAGTGCGAGTTTAAAGATTTTTACAAATTAAGCTTTAAAGTATTTCCAAGGGCAGGTATTAGCCTATTCCCCAAATTTGGAGCCTGTAACAGTTATAGACGAGTAGGTCCCCACCAAGAGCGGTGACACTGGCATACCCAAGATGTAGCAAGATACATGATTGACCACAGCCCTGCACCTTCCTCCAAGCTAAAGTTGACCCGACATCATCACGTGTGGGAATGTCCCAGCAGGTCTTTATTTATATTAAGATTAGTTATAACTGAGTGGACTGTATGATTGATTTAAAGACCTACTAGTCGTTACCACTTACACAACCTTGGGAGGTTGATTTATTATTGCTAAATACACCTTATAATATGATGTAATCATGAAGTTAGTAAATCATGGTAATTAACAAATTTCTTTAAAGTTAGTAGATTACAATTATCAATTACTAAGTTAGGAGGGCTTAGCTACAGAGTTGATTTGCTCGAGTGGAACTTTTTCGGGACTCGGTCCAAATTTTCGCCTAGTTGGTGTGTCGAGGCCAGCTAGGCTCCATGAGGCCCCAGTAAACCTATGTTGAGGCGGCGTGCTCCCAGGCTGCTTCTCTACATTATGTGGATAACATACAATGTAACTCCTGCAAATGCTGATATTTCCCCAGTTAATCTCAAATGAGTAGACTAACTTCCTATTTAGGCTTAAATTTACTGTTTAAATTCTCCTGCAGCGTAACGGCCGGTTAATTCTATCGAGGGTAAATATAACCATAAATCCCAATAGAATGTTAATAACCAACTAGATACAATTTCCCTTGTGTGAAGCTAGCAGCAAAGTCTGGGAGCCGTGGTACGTCGAATGACCCACATATTAGACGATGCTAGTTGGCATGCTTCAGCAGGGATCAGATCGAGCTCCTGTTGTCGTGAGACTCTGTGCGCAAGTGACGCATTCTCATTCTATGAATGAGAATTATCTTGTTCACTAACGAGACGATATTGACATCATTTTACGCCCTAATATTTTAAATCAAATACCAGAGAACAATTTTCTATTGTTCATAACATTGGATCGAAAGATTTTTCGTAATTAAAAGCACATTTAAGAAATACTGAATACGTGACGTGAATATTATTTTGCTCTTGAAGCAACAGGTCAGGATGTGGAAATTCAGCATGGGATGGAAGTACACATTAATAGCCCACCATCGATACTGGAGACTCTTTTTGCACTTCCTCACTAGAAATTGTTAGTAAAATTTAATTACCTAAAACAACGCATTTATCTTGCTGCATTACGGGTTAGTGCTTTGGGTGTCAGAAAATTCCGACATCACTGGCGAGAGCCAAGCAAGCTACGAGACAGCTCATAGGCCCCTAACTATCACTTACCTCAGACCTGGACAAGGAAGGATGTATGATTGAGTGCTTAAAGATTTTTGCAGAATTCCCTTATGTGCTGTAGAGTTAAGCTTCACAGAGGAAACAATAGACCTCTGAATTACTTTAGTAGCCGATGACCTTCTGAAGAGATATATATGATGAGGTTGTACAGGTAAGACTGATGGAGGCCCTAGTTGAGGGGTCGTCTCACAACTTATGAAGTGACTAAGGATATCAGCCACAAGTTCAGTAGTAAATGTGGATAGTGAAGTGTTACCCTCCAGGTCTTCAAGGCAGCCCCGACGAAGTGAGGGAGTCGGTAAATCGGTGACCAGTGACATTTGCGCAGGAAGTGCCAGTGGGAAAATGGCCAGTAAAATTGTTCACTGAAACTCTGAAAAAATGCATTGACACAAAATATTACTCGCTGATGCGGGAGGGCAGTGATTGATAAGAGTTCTGTCGAGCCGAGAAACTATTGGTCAGCAGACAGTGTTAAGTATTGGCCAACAAGTAGTGACAGTGGTTGTGTGGCTCTATGCGCTTGTGTAGCTTATTAGTGTCGGAAGTTAGTCTCCGACAGCTACACGGAGAGAGGGGAGGAGTGGCGAGTTGACTAGTAGAGCAACGAGCCTTTGCAACAGCCTACCTCTAAAAGAGGGTTCGGGATAGTTCCCGGGAACGTGACCTGTGACCCCTACGAGGAAGCCCAGTAGTGGACAGCTCAGCTGTGAGGAAGCTTGAATGTGAAGCTAATGAGTACCCACTGAGAGTACCGAATTTTTATTATTATTATTATTATTATTATTATTATATTTACATGCAAAGCATACTAATACAATAAATACAATAAAACAAGGTCATGAGAACGAAACATGCCAGCCTGAAGGGAGCACAATAATTACAACACATAGCATAACAAACCACAGGTCCCATTCACACACCAAACAGACAGCACTCTCACAGACTACTCAATGCTCATACTTATCCGGCCACTCCGCCGCCGGGAATCGAATACAATATGCCTCCCAAAGCAACATGTTATCCGGAACAGGGTTACTATGAACCGTACGAGGATCAAGCATCAACTCCGCCACACCCACAACAAAACACCGAGCCCGCGGAACCCAAACAGAAGAAGGGCTCCATGGAACAGGATGCACGCTGTCAACAATGTCTAACAGCAAAGGGTTCTCAGCATCATATGCCATGCCGGAGGCCAAGACGAGAGGGAGGGGCTTCTTCCCATGGGGCCGGGCAATGGGCAGTGCACTGGGAGCCTCCTCGGCTGCCTCACAGAGCCCCGCATCCACCACCGGACGTTGCACCTGCATGGACCCCCCATGCCGGGCATCCTTCTTCAGCACCAGCACCAGCACGAGGCCTCGGCCCGCACCAGCACCCTCACCACCCACGTCCGTAGGAGCGACCACCCCCCACTGCGGAGAACCTTCTGCAGAAGAAAAAACAGGAGGTAAATAATTTGCACAAACATTATCAGCAGGCACATGGACGTCAGCAACCACCATCGACGTAGTGCGCAAAGCACCCGGAACCATCACATCATCGCCCAAAGATCCACCAGCGTCGAAATCCTCCACATCACGCCAAGCAGTAGAAGAACGCCGGGAACGCTTCAGCTCCGGCCGCACATTCTTAGAGCCGGAGGCAGACCCAGAACTACGGGCCTCACAAGCCGTGCGAACCGACGCCCATCGCAGAACGGCAGCAGCCTCAACCACAGGGGGAACTTGGCCGCACACATCTGGATGTTCCGCAGCCCACCCAGCACAGCCGTGACACCTGGCGAGGGTGCAGGGCCAGTCGCAGCAGCAGGAGACGAGGAAGATGAAGACGTCGACGACTTGCAGAGACCATCCGGAAGACCCACGGGAGCAGCTGGGACAGCAAAAGGAGCAGGAAGATCAGCCGACGGCACCGTAACATCCAGAGTAGGGGCTACATCATCCGGAGGACCGCCGGGCGACGCGGGGGAGCCGCATCAGCCAACGGGACTTCCGTACCCTCGCCCACGGAATCCACCCCAACAGGGAGCGGCGGGAAATCCTCCTCCCGGAACAGGTTCACAGTAGCGACTACAGCCCCGGAGCACCCGGCAGCCTGATGCCCCAACAGGCCACACTGAAAACAGGTACAGGGTTGCCGGGCATAGTATACCCGGATGTAGTACCCTAGAAGCCGGACAGAAGAAGGAATGTCAGGCCTCGATCGCATTCCAAGGGTACGAATGTTCGTATGCATACCCTTATACCTCCTCAAGAACAGCGTGTTCACCCGCACACTGACGACAGTGCCAAACTGCTGGAAGTAACGCCGGAATAGGTCCTCGGGAAACTCCAATGGTGCCCCATGCACACTCACATGTCAGGGCACCACTACGGTCTGTAATGGTCACAGAGCCGGCACCATCCGGCAGCAACAAGGAACCCCCCCTCATAACAGCGGATGAACTCAGGGTACACCACCTCTCCCACTAATTTGACAATAACCCGGTGAGTAGTTACCAGCTCAATCCCGTAGACGTCTTCCAATGGGACACGGAGCATGTCACACATGACAAGCTCAACAACTGGGTAACCAACACGGCCTGTAAACTCAAGGCCCACGGAGTTCACTCTCACAGCAGGGGGGAAGAAGGCCTCCCATCGCAAGTGTGCTACGTCAACACCAGCCAAACGGCAACTGCAGGGAGGGTGGGGACGCCCACACCCCCAGCCGCTCGGCAAAGAACCACCAACTAATGGAGGGCTGAGGCAACACGTCTATACCCCACGGAAGCTAGGGCACAACTCCCTAGACTACCGAAAATGGTGGTTTGAAGGGTGCACCCAAAACCGGAGGATAGCTGGTGAGGGAGTGATGACATAGGAGACAGCAGCTGAAGCAGTGCAGAGATGTGGGCCAGGAGAAACTCTTTGCCTCGGATGATAAGTCAGCTGTTAATTAATAAAAATATGCACTTTTTTTGGTCGATGACGTTCACTCAATGATTTACAAAACTTACATGTTCAGGGCCATGAGGTTAGCCCCCATCATGGAAATAAAATGTTAAAAATCCATTTGTCTGATTATTATGGGACTTGTTATAAAATGCGTGCTAACGTTTCTGAAACATGAGCAGTCTCCTGTTTTTCCTCAGTTTTTTCTACCTTTATAAAGACTGAAAATTTACTGTGGTGGATAGTGATAAAAAAGAGCAAATCTATCTTGAAAAAGAGGAAAAAAAAACGCCTTATGGAAAAGCTAGTGAGTATTCGCAAGTAGTATTAACTCGGGGAAACTCGCCAACAAAGTTTGATTGTACTTAATTATTTTCAGGCTGTGACCTTGACGGCATAAAGTAAGCGATACCTTTCCTTGCATTTACCTTGCGATGATTTCGGAGCTGAACGTATGTGGACCGGTCCTCGACCAGGCCTCTTCGTTGCAGGACTGGTCAGTCAGGGTGTTGGACACAGCTGCTCGCAGCCTGATATGAGAATCACAGCCTTGTTGATCAAGTATCCTTTGGAGGTGCTTATCAAGCTCTCGTGAACACTGCGAGGGGTCGGCTAGTTATGTCCTTTGTGTAGTGAAAGCATGTTGTACAGTCTCTGATGTTGATAGTTTTTTGAGTACCTATTGCACCTCTGCTTCTCAACGAGAGTATTCTGCACATAATGCCAGGCTTTCTGGTCTCTTGTGGTTTTATATTTGTGTGCTGGTTTGGGACCAGCCCCTCTAATATTTTCAAAGTGTAAATAATGTGATGTTGATAGTTAAGTGGCAGAAACAACAGGTGAGGATGCGATACAAAATGAATAGTGATATTGATGTGGCTATTGATACAGCTCCACGTGCAGGTGATTCATTTACCACTAGAACCCCACATACCAGTTCTAGTGAAGCCTGGTCTACTGACAACACTGCACCATTTGTTCAGAGTTTTACTGGAACACCAGGCTTGACTGTCCCAGCACCAATCACTCCTGAGATTTGTTATTTATTATGAGATTAACAGAAGCATTTGGCATATGAAAGAAATTTAATTTGCATCACAAAACATGTTGAATGCTTCTAACCTATATAGGAGTATATTCCTTCTCCTCGGCTTTGTAACAAGTGCTGGAGATTTGGGCACGGTGCCCTCCGCTGCTCTGGGACTGTCTCTCTCTGTCCTTTGTGTGGGGATGAAGGTCACTCTAAGTCGGAGTGCACTTCTCCCCAAGCTCGCTGCCTCAACTGCGGTGAGGCCCATCCTACCTTCTCCCATGCGTGTATCCATTACAAGCTTGAGGCAGCCATCCTCAACTTGAAGCACCGGGAGCATTTATCTTTTCCCGAGGCGAGGCGCCAGGTTCGCCGGCTCCCACCTTATGCTAACGTCTCTTATGCTCGCGTGTTGCGCTCTTCCTCTCCTCGTCCTTCCCACCTTCCTCAGATTCACAACCGTTTCCGGGCCTTGGACCCTGATACGCCCACTGCCCCCTCCTCTGTTCCTTTTTCTGTCCCGAAGGGTCCCCCTCCAGGTCCTCTGTCTGGGGTTCCCCTTCTTTCTACCCGGTCTGTCATGTCTCCTGTGTCTTCTTCCTCGTCTCCCTCCGATCCTCCCTCCCATCCTTCTCCTCCATCTATTGACTCTCCCCGCCGCCTGTCGGTGCAGGCAGATGTCCATCGCTCTCCTAACGGCCGTCGTGTGTGCTCTCGTTCAGCTTCTGTTGAGACGCTAGAATCCGTTGCCCAGTACGTAGTTGCTGGGACACCGGTCTCTTTACGTCAGAAGCATAAGCCTGGCTCCTCTCCTTCCTCCTCCCCGGCGGGTAAGTAGGCTTTGCTTTCTTCCTCGGCCCCTACTACTGGCCCTATTGCTCCTTCCCCTTCCATTTCAGTGGTTGCGCCCCCTGTTCCTCCTATGGAGGTTTCTTTGGCCCCTGCTTCCCTTTCGGTTACTGCCCTTGCTGAGGTGCGCTCCCCTCTTTCTACTCCCCCTCTTCCTGCTGCTGTCCTTGACTGCTCCTCTCCATTATCTCCTCCTCCTTCCTCCGGACCCCGCTGGCCCACCTCTGGTCTGTTCTCCCGCTTCCTTCCCTCCGTCTTTGCTCAGTTTACCCATGCCCTCTAACCCTGACTTTGCTGACCCTGATCCCTACCCAGATATTCTTTAACGTGCTATGTTGCTCTTTCGCCTTTGTTTCTTCCTTGTTCTCTGTTGTTGTCCTTTCTCTTCTCGTCGATATCTATTCTTCAATGGAACGCTCGAGGTTATTACGCCAATTTCCTCGAACTCCAACTTCTAATTTCGCGGTTTTCGCCTTTTTGGGTCTGTCTCCAGGAGCCAATGCTTGGTGCTCGTCCTAGTCGTTTTCGTGGCTATTCCTTTCTCTTCCCCCCCCCCAGCCGTTGCAGGGGCTCCTAATTCTTCTGCTCTCTTGATTCGCACTGATGTTCCCTTTGTCCCCTTACTTTTTCCTTCGCCTCCCCATTGTTCTGCTGCTCGTATCTTTGTGGGGAAATGGTACACATTTTGTTCCATTTATCGTCCCCCGAGTGTCCCGCTTTCTCTTCCTGATTTGAAACAACACCTGGACCCCTTACCGGAGACTGTGCTCCTGCTGGATGATTTCAATTGTCGTCATTCTCTTTGGGGTGATGTTCTGACAAATACCCGAGGTCGCCTTCTTTATCCTCTCTTCTTCCCTGTCTCTTCTGAATTCTGGCGAGCCCACTCACTTGGACTCTCGGACTCGCACCCTTTCCTGTCTTGATCTTTCTCTCTGCTCTTCTTCTCTCTACTTAGATTTCATGTGGCAGGTTCTTGATGACCTCCATGGCAGTGACCATTTCCCCATCCTTGTTTCCTTTTTTTCTTTTCGCCCTTCCCTCTCCTTTCCTAGGTGGTAGTTTGCTAAAGCGGACTGGAACCTATTTACCCTCAGTGCTGCTCTCTCTCTGACCTCTCCTTTCTGCCTCTCCTTCGTGCTCTCCTCGTTTTTCATGACACTGTCATCGACGCTGCCCTCCGCTCTATTCCTCGCTCTTCCTCTCGGGGTCTGCGGAAGTGCATTCCCTGGTGGAATGCAGATTGTGCTCGGGCTGTCCGCTGTAAGCGTGCAGCCTGGAAGAGGCACCGCCGTCGGCAGACGGCCGATGGCCGATTCTTTTTTCTTTCGGAAAGTGAGTGCGGTGGCCCGTAGGACCATCCGTATGGCTAAGTGTGAATGTTGGGCATCTTATGTCTCCACAATTACGTCCGAAACTCTTCTGCCACAGATCTGGAAGCATATCCGCAAGATAGCGGGTAAGTTCGTTCCCGATGTTTCACCGGTCCTTCACCTCCATGGTACTCTTGTGGCGGACCCGTTGCAGGTCGCTTCCGAACTGGGTTCCCACTATTCTTCTGTTAGCTCTGGTCTTCATCTTCCCCAATCTTTCTTTCCTTCGTAAACCTGTCCTCGAGTCTCGTCCTTTAGATTTCTGCACTCGTCTTCGGCTTCCCTATAATGATCCCTTCTCTCTCTGAACTTCGTTCTGCCCTGGCCCTCTGCGGTTATACGGCGGTGGGCTCCGATGGTATTCATTATGAGATGCTTCGCCATCTCCCTCCGTGCACGTCTCAGTATTTACCGAGTCTGTATAATAAGATCTGGGAGTCGTCGTCAGTCCCTGAGGACTGGCTCGATGCCGTTGTCCTCCCTGTTCTCAAACCGGGGTCTTTGGGTACTTCCTCTAAGGACCTCCGCCCTATCGCCCTCACAAGTTGCGTCTGCAAACCCTTTGAACGTATGGTTAACGTTCCTGGAACACCATCACCTCCTCTCCCTTTTTCAATTTGGTTTCCGCAAATGCCACATCACGACAGATGGCCTGTTGAACTTGGAGGTCTATATTCGTACTGCTTTTGCTGCGAAGACCTCCGTTGTTGCTGTCCTTTTTAACCTGGAAAAGGCTTATGACACGACTTGGCGATATCATATTCTATCTCAACTTCATTCTTTTGGCCTTCGTGGTCATTTCCCTCTCTTTCTCTGCAGCTTCCTCTCTCGTCGTTCCTTTCGGGTGCGACTTGGTACCACTCTCTGCCTCTTTTCAGCAATACGAAGGTGTGACCCAGGGTAGTGTTCTGAGCACAATTTTTTTGGTTGCCCTCAGTGGTCTTCTTTCCCCTCTTCCTTCAGGTGTCTTCTCCACGCTCTATGTCGATGATCTTACCCTTTGCTGTCAGGGTGATGATTCGCCTCTCCATCAGCGCCGGCTTCAACTTGCAATTGATGCCGTGTCGTCTTGGGCCACCGATCATGGCTTCAAGTTCTCTACTTCTAAGACTTGTGCCATGACTTTTACTCGGAAATGGGTGGTTCTTCGTCCCTCTTCGTCACTTTATGGTCATTTCCTTGAGTACAATGATTCCGCGAAGCTTTTGGGGTTATTCCTTGACACTCGTTTGTCTTGGTCTCCCCATATATCTCACCTCCATGTTGAGTGCTCTAAGGCCCTTACCCTCCTTCGGGTATTGTCCCATACTTCTTGGGGGGCAGATAGGCGCGCTCTCCTTGCTTTACATTCCTCTCTAGTCCTGTCTAAGCTCGTTTATGGTTGCCCTGCTTACTCATCTGCTTCTCATTCTACTATTCGCCGTCTTGATGCTTTGCACCATACTGGGTTGCGCCTCAGTTCTGGTGCCTTTCGTTCAACTCCCGTCCTTAGCTTGTATGTTGACACTGGCTTCCTGTCTCTCCAGGACCGCCGTGATCGCTACTGTCTTCGCTATCTTGCTCGGTCCTTACAACATCCTTCCTCTCGCCTCTGTCGTGCTTTAACTTTTACCCCTCCTACGGTTCCTGTTCCTCTTCACCACCTACCACTTTCTGTCCGGTTATCTCGCCTACAGGTTTCTCTTTCCGTTCATATTTCTAATGTTTCTCCTCGTGTTGTTCCTTCTGTGCCCCCGTGGAGAGTCCCCCTTCGGCGGTTTTGTACATCGTTGACCCGCGTCACTAAAGCTTTTACCCCTCCTACAGTTCTAAAACGCCTTTTCCTTGAGCACTTTTCTTCTCACTCCCGTTCCGTTTGTCTTCACCGATGGGTCTAAATCTGCGGACGGTGTTGGCTACTGTGTTGTTTTTTCCTGTTCGCACTTGTGTGTGGGATATTTGGGTTTGATTCTGATTACTTAATAATTAAAGTAGTAAATTAAATTACGAAGGACCACCCGCTTTTAAAGTAAAGAGGGAAACTGAGAATTTCAGATCATTAGATAAAATTCTAGAGAAAACCAGTGACTATGGATATGACTAGAAAGTATGATCATAAGAATAATTAATGGGCTGTATTATTAAAACCAAACCTCAAACACCTACATTGGGGGGTTATTACTGGAGGTCAGTACGTCCAGGAATCAGTGTGGTTCGTTCACTAATTCTATTAATAATAATCTAATCCTATAATTAATGTTGAATATAATATGATTCATACAAAGAAGAACATGAATATGAGCATAATAATGAGTTACAGTAAATCACACATTATGTTGTACATTCTGAATGTATCAAATTGCAAAGTTATGAATAAAAAGAAATAAGCCTTAGCTGGTAATAGATTCCTTTAGATAACCCTGGCAGTCCTCTTAATCTCCAAGTCTGGTACACCGACGAATGACACGGTTAGCATGGAGAAGACAGCATGAGGAATTCGTCTCTCGAGCTGCAAGATAAATGACTACCAGTAGCAATTGATTTAACTACTCAATACATATTCAAGATTATTGATATCTACAGATAGAATTCTAATCACCTGTTATTAGGTGTTGTCTTGCCGCGTGACGTGCAATCACCCTGCCATTAATACACTTATAAATGATGCATCAAATAAAAGTACTTAACTGTGGGCACTGTGTAAGTATTAAGATTGCCGTAATTACGTATCCCAAATTCAGGTGAGCTTATCCTGGATTTGTACGTCTCAAGTTGGCTGATCACGTGTCGTCAGGAACCAAGTCTAGGGGCCCTTATTTAACACCAGCACTAGTTGAAGATATTATCTGCAAGGTCGTTCACGCCTCACAGTGGCGGCTTTCATCTGTGGATAGACACACGTGTCCTATTTGCTGGACAATGGCGTCTTTTGTGAGTACGGTAAGCGCAGGTCTGCCTCTCTTCGGTTCCCACGTGTACTCTTCCCGAGCGCCTCACCGACTGAGGATGGCGTCGCGTCCCTCCCCCCACGCCGAGTCGACGTTCATTACACAAATTATTGGCATGAACATTAATATTTCTCGCATTCGCGCTTGAAACTCTAAAGACTGGACGGGTTTATTATTTAGAGGAACGGAATATTATTATTTAACTATTTAAGAATAGTAAAGATACAAGGGAGAGGAATTAATGTCTCCCCATAGCATTCATTGATGACGCTACCTCTATCGCGAGGTAAACGTTTTGATTCTAAAGCTCTATTCGGCCTTTAGTTAGAGAACCATTCGTCTGCAATCAGTTGCCATACAGAATGCTTTAATTATGGAGAATCGTATTTAATTCTCACACAAATTGTATATAATGTGTTTTACTGTAAAGAAATCTGACGCAATACTGGCGTCAGATGACGTGAGAATTCTAGCCTAATGCACAGATGAATTATTAGTACAGGAGAATTCTACGAGTTGTTAATTTTACTTACTACAATATTAATATGGTTAGTAATAAGTAATGAGAATACAACAATGCTGTATTCGATGTTGGAAATATCCAACAATGTGTGTCGCTTACCTCCGGAAACTAGCATCTTTACAGTGGAGCATTATGCTATTCTCTATGCTCTTAGTCTCCTGCTTTCTCGTTGTTAGTATTCCTTTGTAGTTGTTGTTGACTCTCGTTGTGCCCTCGTGGCTCTCGGGTCCTTTAATCCGGTTCATCCAGTAGTTGTCGAGGTCCAGCATTGGCCGTTTCTTGTTCACAGTAAATTTAAGTCGATTGAGTTTTGTTGGGTTCCCAGCCATAATGGTGCGTCTTTAAATGAGCGTGCGGATGCTGCCGCCAGGGAAGCTGTCCGCTCTTGTCCCATCTCTCGTAAAGGTATTCCATATTCCGACTTTTACCCGGTTATCCATTCCTCCGTCCTTAACCGTTGGCAGGCTTCTTGGTCGTCTGTTACTGGTAACAAACTACGTACTCTTAAGTGTTGTTTCCTCATGGCCGTCCTCCTACCACCGTAACCGGCGATGGGAAACAGCTCTGGCGAGGTTGCGTATTGGCCATACTCGCTTAACCCATGGTCACTTGATGGAGCGCCGCCCTGCTCCTTATTGTCCTAATTGCATTGTCCCTCTTACTGTCGTGCATGTCCTCCTTGAATGTCCTGACTTCCAGGACGAACGTGTGTCTTGCTTTCCGAACGCCTCTCGCGGTTACCTGTCCCTCAATAGAGTTCATGGTGACTCGGATACTTTTGATATCGTTCGCCTTATGCGTTTTTGTTCTCGTATTGGCATCCCTTGGTGATATTTAGTGCCCTCTGATTATTCCGCACATTTGATGGTGCTACATAGCCTTCCCGGTTTGGTGCCTTCTTTTGATAATTACTTACTTCTTAAGCTTTACTTAAATGACGTTTGTGTCAAACCTTCCCAGGCCACCTAAGACCACGTCGAGGTTCCATTTATTTTTGAGGAAAAAGAAAGCACGATGTTAATATGGAAACAGTACACGAATAGTAAGTTAATATATAAAAATAATTAAAAGAATGACAAAGCTTCAATTACAATCTCTAGAAAGGCGAAGAATGAATTAATATGAACAAATCCACAAAGGCCGTGATGAGGGTTCGAACCTACGTCCGTGATGATTCCAGATGCACCTTATTCCACTGGGCCACGACATGGTAAAAAAAATTGCTACCTTGAGTGCAACTGCCCTCGCAAGGCTCACGCAGCTTCTGCGGGGAAAGGGCCGTCTGGGATCAACCGAGACGTAGGTTCGAACCCTCATCATGGTCCTAATGGATTTGTTATTTTGATGCATCTTGCTATTGTGATTTCTGTGTGTAATAACATATTGGTTTGGTAACATGGTTGAAATTGTAGGGAACTAATTACCGGGTAACAAAATAATAGTGGGGTACCTTATTGTTTCTAGTGTAGGTTAGACCCATATATGAATGAGAATTTGTGAATATGAACAAGCGTTATCTCGTATGGGCCCAATAGGCCTTCTGCACTTACTTTCATTATGTGCTTAATGTTTTTAATGGGGGTTAATAAGTTCAATGAAGCTAAATTTGTGACTGTGGGGAGACATATTAAGTCCTACAAAATGGACGAGAATTAATCAAACATTTACGAAACCTGTACATCTTAACTCAATTATGTGGTTTAGTTTCCATTTATTGATCAATTTAACAGGTACGAGGTTGTTGTACTTACCATGAGCTTCGCAATTAGTTGACGAATGTCGACCGCAACATTCTTATGTCTGCTTACGCTTATCAACCTCGCTCCATCTTTCTGAAATTAGAAAATAATAACTTTATAATTTAATATTTAACCTGCTATGTATATACGCATATTCAGAAAAAAAAATTAAAAATAATTTTAAAAACATAGTTTTACCGATAGATGTATACTGTCGCTAATGTTGGTACCTTCCAAACTTCAAGTAACTATACTAGAGATATATTTGGTCATGGTTCAACAGGTAGTACGATTCAAGGTTCGCAAGTTCAATCCTATTGCATCTTGCACAGATGTTGCATGCATTCTGGCACAGTGGCCACACCGCTCATCACTCGTGCAGTTCCTTGCTACGTGATTCCACCGTTGGCACTTGTAACACCTGCGCTTGGGAGGGTTGTAGACCTTCATTGTTAGTTGCCGATAAGCACTCGGGACAGTAAATCTTTCCGGTGGAGACACGTCGCTGGACTAGCGAGTCTCTGCCAGTTGTTCTTTTTGCATTGACAATGTGTTCATGCTGTTCCACCAGTTTGTAATCCTGGTAGAGGTCCAGGCCAAAAATGATGACGGGTGTCCTGTGGGTATCAGCAGGCAGTGGTGGTTTCCTCATTGTTATACCCGCAAGCTTTTGAGTACAGAGATAATTCACCATCTCTTCAGTAATGTTCATACGGACATGGTTTGCATGTCCACTCGCCAACACATACCCATCACCAGGATGATGATTGGCTGCCTCAGCCAGCCATGCATATTTCGTTGCAGTTACCATGCCCGGGGGAAAATGCAGGTTGATTCTTTTCTCATGGTTATGATGTATTAACTCGTTGGTTCCTTGTGTCTTCCTCCGGGGCCCAACAGTTGTCCAAGGAAGTTCGTCACTATTGGGCTGCTCCTGTCCAGCATTTGACTCCACTGTGAGAGGTAACATGTTTGTATCTTCCTCGTGTAGACCACTTGATGTACTAGCACTCTGGTGTGAGGCCACTGAGGCAGCACCTGCCGTCTCTAAAGCAGCAGTCGCCATGCCTCGAGTGTCGCCTGGGTAGGCTCACAGCTGCACACACCACGTACCACAGAGTTACACATTAATCACACAGCAAAGTGACTCCAATCATTACGCAGGGTCAGTAGTAATAATTCACACACTATTTAATGCATTTATGCATACAGAACCACTGCTAAGAGGCGGGGCACATGGAGTTAGGCCTCTCTGCTCCACATATGTGCCTGGTTTCAGGGTCACTCAGTCCGAGCTGAGATGTCTTGCCAAATGTATCTTTTGTCACGTGTAGCTCCTCAGTGCACTACACACCTTCTGACTCCAGTGCAATATTCTAACCACTGAAAAAATATATATAACACTCAACGTACCGTAGTATTAATAGCAGGTAGATATGTATAAGCTGCAGATACACTTGGCAGCGCTGTGGTCTGTACCTGGTAGCAAGCGTGCCATCTATGGTATCTAACCGATGATTTCCAAAGTCACTCTGATACATTATTCACTCTTCCACACTTACCAGTCAGTCTCTGATGTAGATATCTTGTGACGGGAAAGTGTTAGAGTGTAGATGTTAGGCAGTCCTCCAATGGCTGGTGTCAATGCCTGTCACATTTACAAAAAAAAAAGATAGACTGCTTGCCTGTTGTCTGTGGTAAGTGAGAGGGAGGAACACGTAAAACACAAAGTATGAACAATGAAACTTTAATATAGAAAACAAAATATGAACAAAGACAATCCCTTGGCTTATGTACAGTGCAAATGAACAAGTCAAAAAACAATATAACATTAATGATTAATAGGGATGAAGTTTACTCTACAATAATATAAATATACAGTGAAATATAATCAGGTGCTGAGAATATTGGCTATGGCTGAGACCTCCCTTAGTATACAGAGCCAGAGAGCTTAGTATGCCAGAGAGAGATGTCAACTCTTAGAGCACAAAGAATATTCTGAAGTTGATGGCAGGTTCAAGCTCAGACATCGACTCAGGTAGATGGCGCTGAGGTGCAGTGTGCAGGTGTGCAGTCACCAATCAGGAGCAGGCAGGCTGGGAAGGGTAGTTGGCTGGTTGATGACGAGCCGGCATGGAGGGAGTGTGGAGTTGGGGGTTTAGGGTACGTTTTAATCAAACGTACCCTAAACCTGGTCAAAACGTTTTGTGCTACTGGTGGACGTATCTTGAATGTAGCATCTTATACTTGTAGAATAAACGTAACTTTAGGTAGGGAAGAGCAGGCTCAATCTCTCTTGAAAGAGATTATCACCACAATCTACATACATGTAGCCTGGCACTGGCATTGACTATATCATCAAAACTCTGCGAGATGTACACTTTAGTTCAGTATAGCGGGGTGAGGGCAGCAGTTCCCACCCTCTGTATACAAATGGTCGCACGGGAAACACAACTCTCTGGAGTAGGGCACCTGAGGCGCAGTTCACGTGCCCGGCAAGAGAGCAGTGCCTGATTCCTGGCCAAGAAACTAGGCCCAGCCACATTACCACCCCTGAAGCGACCCTCACCAGAACTTTTCTTCTCCACACACAGTTGTCATGTTATCTGTGTAAGCTGGAACCGCTTTGCAGAGCACCATGGAGCAGTCCAGCAAGTCCTTGCCGAGAGTCTGCTCACCTCATGGCCGCGTATCCTCACTTTTTTGAACGATCCACGAGCGCCATATCTGGCGTGGACCCCCTCCTGGCGACGGCTGGGTCAAGACTAGAAGACAGAGTGACTAGAATTCCTTGAATATGCCGAGTAGTTCTGGTCGTCACACCTTTCGCAAGTGACGCTGGTTGACCCGGGGGCAGCGTCATACGAGGACAATAGTTTGGCACGCCAGTTCCGCCTCTACACACAGATCTAACACTCTTACCACTCATCATACGTCCTGTAAGTAATACTCACGAGTCGCATCACTCACAATTACCTCAGATTAACATCAGTTTTCAGTTAATTAGCCTTAAGTATGGTCCCAAGGCTCCCCGACACACACACACACACACACACACACACACACACACACACACACACACACACACACAGACAGACAGACAGACAGACAGAAGTAGTAGGGATGACACGCCACAGGTGATATTTTGTTTCAGGTCCAATATCACGTGTAGCGTGTCAGGGTTTTCAGAAAAGTTCTTATGATGAAAATAATGTCATACGAGTTTGTTAAGAGTTCTTATGGGAGAAATTCAAATCGTGTTTATGAGCCAGGGTTTTTCAGGTAATTTTTGTCAGTCACAGATTTTAGAAGTTGTTAAAGTTCTTATGATGAAAATAATATCATACGATTTTTGTTAAGAGTTCTTATGGGAGAAATTTTCAGAGTTCCTACCGATAATAAACCAATATTTAGGCCTTATACATTTAAGTAGGATTCTTACTTAGAAACTAGTATATTGCTATATAACTGATTCATTTTCCTGCCCCCTCCCCCTGCATCTCCTGCTCATACATCACACCCCCTTCCTCCCTCCCCCTTACCTCGCAATTTCTCACCGCACCTGTGTTTACCTTACGGCCCCAGACAGACGCAGCCTCCAGGTCACCTCCTTAATCGTATCTTATCTTATCTTCTCCATAATATCTGGACCCTCCCTCCACTCTCCCTCTCTCTCTTCCTATTTACTTACAGCTATTTTTCTGACATCGTAATGTTTTGTTCCTTTTTTCATTAACCAGTCAGTTTTACACACATCAACCGAGGCATCTCAATGTAACCTTTATTACTGAAACTGCCTCCGAGACTATCTAAGCTGGCACCGGCTACCTGCCCCAGGCTATCTGCCCGAGGCAATCATCACCTGATTACCCGCCCTAACATCTACCAGTCATTGTCAGCGTTCACCAACATAATAATTTATATACATTAGGCGGTAATAAACATATTTATTTTTATTTAGTCATCTAATTTTTAGTTTACGCAATGGATAATAAACTACTCATTTTATCCTGAAGTTCTAAAAAGCTCGCTCCTCAATCCGCTTATATAATATCTGTCCTATTCACTCCTCATCTCTGTAAGAATAACAGTTTTAGATAGCGTTTACACATGTATCCGTTACCTCCATCCCTATCTCACAAAGCGGGGGTCATCTCCGTAATCTTACATTATCTTAGCGTCACCGCAACACCTGTTCCTACCTCGCACCCGCCCCGCATCTCGCTCCCGTGTCACCTACACCGACCCCCACTGAACGCCGCTGCTATCTTATCGTCACGATCTTATCTAGACCAGTCTCTCTACTTGACACCTTACTCTCCATATTCATTATCATCAATATTGTTCTTTCACAAATCCGTACAGCTATATGAACTTCGTAATGCTAGTTCCATACATTAAACAAGACAGTTTGCTCAAATCAACCGAGTCAATTACCAAACTTTAGCTCATGTCCCCGCATTAGTTCCCTCGCACATCGTCGTTATTAACCCATTATTTCATTAAATTTTAACCCGCCATACTTCTAACTGTGTAAGTAAGGAAACCACATTTACTAAACTCTAGCTCTTATCCTCCGCCTTAGCTCTCTCTCGTATCTTCGTTAATACCTAATCAAATTCCCTGAAATTTTTACCCTCTGTATTTCAGACACTGTAAATAAGATCAAAACAGTTATCGAGCTCCAGCTCTCGTCACCACCTTACTTCCCTCTCGTGTCTTCGGTAATATCCTATCAAATTCCCTTAAATTTATACCCTCTGTATTTCAGACATAGTAAATATGATGTAAACAATTATCAAACTCTAACTCTTGTCCTCTGTCCAAGTTCACTCCTGTAAATTCATTACTATCAGTCCAAATCCCCGTGAGATTTAAACACCCAACTACATCTTCATAGTAAATAAAAAAAAAAAGCCAGTTCAGTTACCGAGTTTCAACTTTTGTTCCCTGCTTATCTCATTTTGTACAAGTTCTTTATTATCCAACTAAATCACCTGAGATTTAAGATCACATTACTTCTAACCTAGTAAAATTAATCAGGACATTAGCCAAGCTCCATTTCCTCTGTCTTAGATCATCGAACATAAATATATCCAATCAAGTCCCTCTCCAGCCTAACTCTTTATCAGAGTAATCACCTTACCTTTTCTCATCCCCAACGTATCCAAACCTTCAATAATCATACTGTATTTGCTTATTTTCTCTATATTCAGCTGTGTTCTTCACATTTTTTCCCTGTTTTCTGTGTTCACTCCATGTTCTACAAATGTTCACAGCAAGCTCAGTTCAAATTTTTTCACCTGTTTTTCTCAATTTTTCTGTTTCTACCATTTTCCCCGTATGTTCACTATGTTTTGTTATGTTTTTCATGTACATCATATGTTCTCTCTATGACTTTTATGCTCAATATTCATGTTCTCAATGTTCTTAGCTTGTTCTTCACATGTTCATTATTTGTATTCCCTATGGTCCTTATCATGTCTTCATATTCTCTATAAGTTCATATTCCCTGCATGTTCACTCTATTCATCAACTTTTTCTTACATGTTTTCTGTGTTCCCCATAAGTTCACTGTGTTCATTCCCTTACTTAACCTCAATTTTTTATGTTCTTTGTATCTTTAAACCAATTTGTTTCTTCCATTCAGTATGGAAGAATGACAAATTGGTTTAACAAATATTATCATCTTTGACAAATATTATCATCGGCAATACAGTTCCCTCAACAATTTTAGTCACCCAGTTTTATTTGCAAAACTAAGTCAAAGTAAGTCAAAGTATTTCTCATAGTCAACTTAATAGTTCTACCAGCCCTGTTCTTAAACAAATCTACACTTTATTCAGTTCCAAATTTACAAAGACAAACCTTTCTTGTAACTTCTTAACTAAAAATCTTTCGCCAATCAACTAAAACATAGTCACTTTCGTCATTTCTCAACTAAACTTATTATCCAATCAACCAAAAATAGGCAGGATTAATCTCATTCAACACCGTTCTTAACTAAAACAACCTTTCTCTTAGCTAAAAGTTGTCAAAGGAATCTTTCCAACACTGTTCATAACTAACTTTATCCATCGTCATTCAACTAAAATATTAACTTTCATCATTTCCTAACTAAACTTATTCCATAGTCAACAGAAAATAACCGTGTTCATCATATTTCATTATCATTTATCTAAAAAATTATCTGCCAATCATCAGAAAAGTCATGTCCATCATGTTTTGTCTTTGCTTAACTAAGTGTTCATCAGTCAACTAAAAAATAGTTACTTCAGCATGTTTCCCTGTCATTTTTTAACTGAAATATCACTTCTCTCATCTGAAATAGTCATGTGTAGCCTCTTTCCAACACTGTTCTTACCTAAAGTAACCTTTCACTTCGCTAAAAATAGTCATATTCATCATTGTTCCTAACTAAAATTATATGTCGTTAAGTAAGAAATATAGTCAGACACTCTTCGAGACATCAAGGACTTACTCAAAGACATCAAAGTTGCACTCAAAGACATGACATCATTTGAGACATCAAAACATCCTTTAAGACTTCAAGGGCACTCTTCGAGATATCAAAAGACACTCTCAAACACTCAAAAATTTACTCGCATCCTCAAAGTTATTCTCTAAGACAACAAAGTCATTCTCAGAGTCATCAAAAGTTATTCTCAGAGTCACCTTTGTTATTCAAAGAAGCCTTCTGAGACATCCTCGTTCAACAAAACTGTCCTCAGAGCCATCAAAAAGTTAAATACAGTCATCAAAGTTACTCTTCAATACATCAAAAGACGCATTCAAAATACTACTCATGTTCTCAGAAGTCTTTCTCAAAGTCACCAAAGGTATTCCAAGAGACGTTAAAATTAATCTCAGTCATCAAACTTGTTCTCAAGTCATCAAAGATAATCTTAGTCGTCAAAGGTATTCTCAGAGAAACTTTCCAAAACATCTTTGTTCAACAAACTTGTTCTCAAAGTCTACAAAGTTATTCCAAGAGACATCAAAGTTAATCTAAGACATCATCTTTCATCAAAGTTATTTTTAGAGACATCTAAAGTTATTATGTAAGACAAAAGTTATTCTCAGAGTCATCAAAGTGATCTCTAATTCACCTTCGTTCACCAAAAAGTTGTTCTCTAAGACACCTTCGTTCATCAAAGAAACTCTCCTTCTTCCAACAGGTTATTCTTTAAGACATCTTTAGTCATAAAAGTTATTCTCAGAGACATCAAAGTTATTCTCCTAGCTATCAAACAATACTACTCATGTTTTCAAAAAGTCATTTTCAAAAGTGTAACTCTGTCTATTAAATGTTATTCTCTAAGATAACCTGACATAAAACTTCTCTCAAATATAACTAGTTCCACTTTTCATATCAAAAACTTTCATTTCTGTTTAAATATATTTTCCTTTGCCTTAGATCATAAATATTATAGATCAAGACCCTCTCCGGGTAAATACATATTAAGTAGTTTACTCTACCAAGGAAACATTCAGGAAGTAATAATTAAAAGAGTAGTTAGTTTACTAAACTTTATTATGCTTAAATTCCAAGAAAAACATTATGTAATAACTAAACATACATACATTTCCAAGAAAACAATATTTAATAACTAAATAGCGATCATTAATCATAAAATAGCACATAAGGAAAGAAAAGAACATATTTCTATTTATATACGCAGCTTCTTAAAATCAAGCTTTCGCTTGCAACCAAATTTGTTTTTTTGCTAATATATCGGTGTTTCATTAGGATGATTCTGAAAATCAGGGTCATCGCTCCATCGCTGACCGCATTGAGAAAACTCTACCGAAGCTTCTAAAGGATTGCTACTAGGAGTTTTAAAACATTTATAAATCTCTTCATCACTATCTGAAATAATATACTCCTCAACTATTGAAGCATTACAGATTTCTTTTATCGGTTTAGTCCCTACCACTCGTATATAATCAGGGGAGCTCCAGCCGCTATACCCCGGCTGTGGGGACGACGTTTTATTTGCTCTTATTTCAATCTCTTTAAATACAAGGGGGGCTCTTCCCTCGGTAAATATTACAGTTTCATCAACATCATCATCATCATTACTATCAGATTTTTCAACACTAACAGGATCATGGCTAGGTTCCGCTTTTCCATCTCCTTGCTCCTGAACAGAATTAGCGGCGCCTACATCTTCAACAACATTATCAATTTCGGGGGAAGTAGGGAAGATCGGGTTATCATCTGATGGCTCCGCTTTCATTCCCCTTCTAGCAAAAATAATCTTCAACAGGTCCATCACCTCATAGTTTTTCTTTAAAACACTGATTATAAAAACATCCCCCTTCACAATAATCCTTCCTTCATCTCCTGCAAAGGAACAAAAAAACCTGAGTAAAGTATAAAACATACTATTTACTTACTCCCTATAAAAATAAATTACCATGTACTTATCTAAACGCCACAAGCAAGACCATAATTATCCTATACACCTAAGTAAATTTAACTTAATCCCTAAAGAACCCGTGAAAATGTAATTACAATCCTAGTCACTGTTTTAATAAATAAAGGCAGCACTCTCTTCCCTCCCCAACCACGTATTTACACTAACAAAAAGTACTCACCGTTAGTTCCAGACATTTTCTTACTATGTCAGAGGTTCCAAGTAGGAGCATAAACGTCATTTCAAAGACCAGGACACAAGTGAAAATGACGAGGCTAAGGGCAAGAGGTGTCGTACTAAGGCTAGATAATACTTAGTTATCATTCTTTGTGCTCTGGAAAAAAGTGGTAAACTCCCTACGTGAATAAGTACTATAATCTCAGACTAAAGCGAAGGGATGTGAAGTGTTTCAATACTGACGAGAACTGCTGTACGGGTCCCAAACGTACAGTGAAGTCCTAGATGCGAAAGGACCTAAAAGTTCAGTACGTCCTCCTAAGTTCGGAATGCAAAGATTGAGCATAATAGCCCGGAGACAGACCAAAGTACCAGAGTACCCGAGAGGGGTGATCTGCCCGAGTGAGAAACTCTTCTGTAGGTACGAGAATAAGGTGGAAAACACAGGATATAGCAAAGATTATTAGAGAATTAAATAAGAGTATGAATTTGCACATTAAAACACCTACATAATCTAACGTCAATCTAACACTCATAAGTTTATACACCTGAAATGTATAAAGTATTGGGCACCAAAAAAAAAAAACTCAATGGGGTTCTGAAAAAAACAAACGTGTTAAAGCTAAGTACCACTAACTCAACTTTAAGTAAAGGATCTAGGAGCATTACCTGAGCAAGACTCCTAGGACATGCCCCCCCCCCACCTTAATGTGACGAGAATCTAGAATAGGACAGTGGCTATTCAGGCAGGTGTTGTGCCAATCGGACAATAATAATAAAAAGAGAACAAATTCAAGCAAAACTGCTTGATATCTCTGTTTGAGAGCTGTGAAAAAAAGCCAGAGAATACAAATTTCAAACCTTTAACATAACAAAATATAACTAATTTATTACAACAATGATAAATACCAAAATACGTTAGTACTTGACTTTACACAATATTTAAAAGAGAAATTTAAACAAATGATTTTGTTAATCAGAAGGGTGTATTTAACTTTATACCAAATGCTTTAGGCATCTACTGTCTCCCGGGGAGGCGAGAGTAGATGTTACAGCTGAGAGCATGAAGTGTAGTCTGATGATTGGACGCCAACGAGCTGAATATATATTTGCCAATGACATCAGAGATGGCGCGGATCTGTCGGTAACCATCGGCCAGCAGGAGAATGGTAGTTAGTGAGTAGCATTTGGTCCCTTGCCGAAACAGCCAGTGATCAGGTGTCTTGGATACTGGAGGGAAGTGGTGTCTGTCTAGACACCAATACGTTTTGGGCAAGGCTCCCTCACCTGTGTTGGACCCTTCCCCTCCTGCGGCCATGCCTGTTCCTTCTCCTGTTTCCTCTGTGGGTGGCGGTCTTGTCCCTCGTGTTGTTGAGGCTGACGTTCTGCGGGGTCATGCTCCCCCGATTGTGGGGTGGCCTGCCGCCAGATCCTCTCGGGTGCCTCCTGCTGGGGGTGACAGCTCCGATGATCAACGGCCTGTCCCCAAGCGCTCGCGTACGGATAAGGGTGCTTCGCCTCCACGTTCGTGGGCAGAGGAATGTGAGGATGCAGCGAGGGCTGATGTTTCTTCTTAGAGCTGTTCCTCTATGGAGTGCGAGGATGGTGTGTCTGGTGTTGGTGTGGGTCCGGTGGATGGTGTGGGCCCTGGTATGGCTCCTGCTGTGGGGGTGGGGGCCCGTGTGGGGCCGGTACCTCTTGCTTCGGGCGTGTCACCTGTGTCAGATGGTTCCGGTTCCCCGTGGAGGGTGGTTCCCCCTTGCGGGGTTGAGAGTGGACGTGGCGACCTGGTAGGGTGTTGAAGAAAACTGCTCGCTCTGAGGGTTCTGTGCCCCCTCCCCCGTCCCCTGTTTCGTCGGCGGCGGTTATGCCGCCCCACCCGTCTCCGGCCATTTTTTTTGTCTCCTGCTTCCTCGGTGGCGGTGTTCCTGCCTCCCAAGTCGGGTTCTTTGTCGTCGGTGTCCCGAGGTTTGGTGCGACCGCTCCCGCCGGATGTGGAGATCCCCGAGTATATGAAGTACCCGTGGTGTCGTAAGGGCCGTTCCCCTACCGAACTGGAATATTTAACATCGAGGCTTATAAGCGAAAGTATCCATCGCGGAAGTTTCCTGAGAAATATCCTCCTTGTTGCCTGGGTGCGTGGGTGTGGGGTGGGGTTGCATGTGTGTGTCTGGGTTGGGGGGGGGTTTGTTTTCCGGTTCCTGCATGTTCCGTTTTTATATTTTTTTGCTTATGGTGGGTTTGCATGTGTGTGTGTGTGTGTGTGTGTTGTGTATTGCTTTGTGGCATTCCCTTGTTATTTCTTGTTTTACTTACTATGTTGTATTTACAGTGTTATATTTATAATGTTATATTTACCATGTTCTGTTACTGTGTTCTCGATTCTATGGTGTGCTGTTTGCTGTTGTGTGATGTGGCGCATGGTGCATGTGTTTTGTGTTTGTGCTATTTTGTATGTGTGTATTCCTTGTTTATATTTTACCCTTGGTTTTATTGTGCTCTTTGTGCATTTTTGTCATTACTGATGCTTGTGGCCCGCCCCATATGGGTAGTGCTGCTTTTGTTTGTGTGTGTGTGTGTGTGTGTGTGTGTGTGTGTGTGTGTGTGTGTGTGTGTGTGTGTGTGTGTGTGTGCTTATGTGTTTTCTGTTATTCTTTGTTTTCACTATTGTGTTATGTTGATCTGTGTTACTTATATTATTGTTATTGTGTTCTTTGTTATGTTATTGTGTTTTTTATTATGTGCTTTCCTGTTTTATATCGTTACTGTACGCTGTAATTTTTATTTTATTTTTAAAACAGTGTTTTGGGCACGCATTGTTATTGTCATTGATGCTGAAGGAAGCAAACACGTTGGTGAATAGACGGTAAAGGGAACAGGCAGGCTCTTAAGGAACCATTAGAGTAGTTTATTAAAAGTTGTTCAATGTCAACCAATATTTTTTGACTAGTTGTATATAAAAAGGGCTGCATTGTTCCAAGTTTCAGTACTGCAACCTGAATAGAAAGGGAGATTTATTTGTTTTTGTTTTTTTCGAAGAATATTACACATTTTCAAGTGTGTATATACAACCACACGTTTCGGATATAATCATTCTATGACACATTAGCATATAATAAAGGATCTGAAGTTGGGGATTTTCCAAAACATGTTTTTGTTTTCCTGATACAAATAGTCAAAGTCTCCCCCCCACCCCGCTCAAAAAAGTGTAAATGTAACAAGTTTATTGTTATTATTAAAGCAATAAATGAACTTAGAAAAAACGCTTACCCCAGATTTAAGGGACACAAACTTTACATAGAAGGTGTAAGTTTCATGTAAATTGAATAAAAAAAAAGTTATATGAACGTTTGTTGCTTGAAACAAATAAGTAAAAATAGTCTTAGGTGCTGCCATCTGTGGCTGAGGTTGACATCAACCAATTTCCTCCAAAATTGGCACCCTTATAGATAGGCGTACGTGCAGTCAGGTGTAAAAGTTTCATGCAAATCATCCAATAAACAAATAAGAAAAAAAAACTTTTTTTTTTAATAAAACTATAATTTTTTTAATATATGCTATTGTGATAGCTGTGAGTCAAGCATGATTTCAGTTGACACTTGTTTGATAATCGTTTTTGACCATTTTGGAAAATTTTTGACACCTTATTCAATACTTTTTTCTCCTTTCCTATTTATGCTACGATGCTGAGACTTGGACCAGATGAAACCCTTTTCATATACAACTCGTCAAAAAAGTTGGATTGAAATCGAACATTCGAACAATTTAAAAAAAACGTAATGGCCCCTTAGAGTACAATTTGAGGGTTATCAACAGGCAAATTGTAGCATAATTTGAGGGATGTATCAAGGTATAATGCAGTAAAATATGCATTCAGAATAAGTCATGATAAAAGATTATAGCAATGATTACATTGATAAAGTTTTTGGCTTGGGTACATATATTGGGGGATCGGGTAGCACAAGATAGTGAGTTTTATGCACTAGGTAAAAAACTATGAAGATTAAATTAGGTACTTTTTGGTTCTAGTTTTGAATAAGACAAAAGTTGATCAGCTTTTCAATTAGTGAGTTCCATAGACTAGGTCCCTTTATTTGTATAGTGTTTACACAGATTGTTTGACTCTAGGGATATCGGAGATATTTTTCTGGTGTGGTGATTACAGGGTTTTGTTACTTGTGTCCAGGAAGAGTTTCAAAATAGGGATAGCATTTAAGAACAGGGTTTTGTAAATGTAAATGACCAATGAGAATGTGTGAAGTGAATTTGATTATCATATTTAGGAATTTAAATATGGGGGGCTGAGTGGTGTCTAAAAGTCGATTTTTGATGGGTTTGAGGTAGTTTGCATCGGTTGAACCCCATGCACAGATACCATATGCAAGACAA